>NC_139843.1:16523179-16856004 GCF_963691815.1 Echiichthys vipera | reverse complement strand
GCTATAGCAGAACAGGTGTGCAATTGGATCCTTTATGCGTAGGGTGACATTTCCTGACATGCCGAGACAGAATCAAACAAAGGCATCCCCTTGGCACCAAAGCGAGACTTGTCCTGACACTGCTCCCTGATTCTGGTCTTTGAGGCTGAAGCACCCAGTCACTGTGGCTGCTTGATATTCAGTGAATGGATCTTTATGTAAAACGGTCCAAAACTTAATCTCTGCTCCGTCCCCTTTTATTCTCTAAACCTCTCTCCCTCCCACTCCTTCTTTCTGTCTTCTCTTGTTTCCGCTCCTCCTTGCATGGAGTTGTTCTTTTCGGTAAAGATGAGACTTTTTTTTTTTCTTATTTTGCTGTTTCACATTTGCAGCAATGTATTGCCAGAATGGTCTGACAAATTTTTGAGAAACAAACAAGAGTTTTGCAGGGTAGTATCATCATCTTGAATGCAACCTGATATATCATTATGTTATTTTGTGAGAAAATTAATCAGGGCATCATTGCATACTATGCTAGGTAACTCAACCGAAGGGTAACGAAAAGACAGGATGGAATGGAGCGGTTCTGATGATGTGATAGCACCTTTTTCATCTCTGTGCCCAATTTAATTCAGTCAATTTTTATTGAAGAGAAAAAAGCTTTGTGAGCTATCGCGCTTGCTTACAGTCAGTTAGAAAGCTTTTAGCTTAGCTTGTTTGACAGTTTGAAAAATTGCATTTGTGCCACCGACTCCCATCTCACAACTGTCTGCGAACTATTGCTCTTTGTGAAGAAGTTTATACACGGTGTCCAGACAGCTTGCTGTTGGTCAGCAGTGCAAATTTGCAGGTCATCTCTGCGAGCCAATCCATTGATCGCCGCGATTCAACTTGAATTTATTGAATAACCATATTTTGTATGTGTGGAAAAGTCGGATAAAACAACATTTAGATGAAAAACCAACAGAATCCTTAGTTTGGCTGAGGCTGGTCTCATTTCAGCTTTTATAGACTACTGAAGCTATTTCATATCATACATAATAATTGATATTGAGGAAAAACAGCTTCTAAAATCTGTTCATTTCTGAAAAACTGATCTTGGCGCTATATGATCCATAATAATCAGAATTGGTTGCTTTGGCTTCATTTGTGCAGGATCTGCTTAAAAAACCAAATATCTGCTGAAATTCAAGTCCAAAACTATATTTATGTTCATTTGGCAGGCAAATGGTTTATTGGGGTGAGGAGTCATGTTCTTTGCTCGATGAAGATGAAAGGGATGTACAACTGGAGTTAATTGATTGGGGACTGAGCAGCAGATTATTGCTCAGACAGTCCAGGTAGATTTGAACTTTATTACTCTGGCATTGTACAACCTGTCCAACAGCAACACTGGGTCCATTTTAACTTTAGGGTTAATGCAGTTTTTTTTTCAGGACAGGGCTTTCAGAAGTTGCTGTTATGGGAACTGACCCACTTCAGCCTCGAGAAAATTGGCTGCTCAAGGTGAGTGTAAAAGTCTTGACAGGTTTTTATATTGGCAAGCACACTACTGCATGTAGCATAGAAGTCGTTTGTGATGCTTTGGACCACAGGATATGAAAGGAAAAGATGAAATGTCTGCGAGGAAAGCTCTCAGACATGGGACTTCATCGCTGCTTGTTTAGGAGAAAGTTTGTATTTTCCTCTTAAATTTTCTTTACTCCGGAAACTCAACTGCGTGTATCTGATTTGGGTAAAATGATGCATTCTACAGATCCTGCAAAATCCTGCCTCTGGAAGCTTCTTAAAAATCTGTACATCTGCACTTGTTTTTCTCCATCGTCCTGTTTGCTGTGATGTAACAAAGCTCGAGTAGGTCACATAGATTAACAGTGAGTTACGCTTTTGCCCCCCCCCCCCCCCCCAACCCCCACCATAGGACAACGTATGCTCCGAGCTCTCATCTGCGCCAGATGTTACAGTCATAACACAGTAGGACATTTCCTTTCTGTTTGTCCACATGTAGTATAAGTGTGTGTGTGTGTGTGTGTGTGTGTGTGTGTGTGTGTGTGTGTGTGTGTGTGTCTGTGTCTGTGTGTCTGTGTGTGTGTGTGTCTGTCTGTGTGTGTGTGTGTGTGTGTGTGTGTGTGTGTGTGTGTGTGTGTGTGTGTGTGTGTGTGTGTGTCTGTGTGTGTGTGTGTGTGTGTGTGTGTGTGTGTGTGTGTGTGTGTAATGCTGCTACCTATACAAACAAACACCAATAAATGATTTAACGTTTGCCACAACAGAAGCAGTCTGTGAGTTATGGAAATTGTCATCTCAGAGAGCAAACGGATAAATGATAAATGATATTGACAAAGGAAACTAAGGGGCATTTCATCTCTTTCCCCTCTTTCTACACTGTCATCCATTCCTTTATATCACCAACTGTTTACTGGAATCTTACTGGGAGAGTGAGGATGGGTTTTGGGAAAAGTATAAGGGGACGTAAATGTGAAAATAAATAAATAAAAGCGCCATAGTACACGATACACCACTGGTTCCTGATTCAAAATGCTAACATTCATCTATAGTTTAAAGGGTTTGACAGACTCACATTGGGGCTCTTAATGAATGGAAGCCATGTGTCTAAAGTCTGGTTTGTCTCCCGGTTGTCTGTCTTTCATCTTGTTACCACGGATTACACCAGAGTGGGCCATTCATTAGTCAGTCAGCTGCTGGGCTGCTACGCGTCGACTCTCTTCGGTGTGCAGGGGTGCTGACCTGTGCTCCACCCACTTACACACAAAACCTCACACACAGGAAGCAGCTACTTGCAGGTACTTTATATAGCATTCTCATCAGACTTATAAACATATTTATAGCTTTGTACAAGACAGTATCTTTGTCACTGCTTCTTTCTTAATGGTCCAGTATTGTAAAAAGGGGGATTTCAATGTCTTTTTGGATCATAAAGCAGATGAGGTGCTATATAAATACTATGAAAGTATCAAAACACTCACTCCACAGAGAAATGCACACAGGACTTCTGTACGGTTGTGATGTCACAACTATACTACTACTATACTACTGTATACTACAGTGTCGTTACAATTATTCCTCGGCTGCAATGACAGTATAGAGACAACACAAGCGCAGATGCAGGAAGACCTGGAAACGCTGTCCAATCAGAGCAGACTTGGCTTTTCAGGAGAGGGGTTTAACAAGCGTTTCAGAGAGATGGTGAATACAGTCATATTTTGTTTTTTGAACATTAAAGACATAAACATGTTCTACTAGAAACCCAAAATACAATATGAACCCAAACAAAGCATAATATTTAAAGTTGAGACCTGTCTCAAAAAGGCCTTTAAAGCCTTGCGTGTCCTCCCTGCCCCCTGGTGACACTTGGTTTTCTCATTCACTTTAATCCTTACACCATCTGCTATTGTGAAAAACTCCCAAAAATGTTTTCAGTGACCTGACTTTGGTTGCCATGTGGCCAATCCTGCGTTGTTCAGTGTGTTTACGTATGAAGCCATAAAGTAAAGTGCAATTTATTGGATTCAATGTAGTATGTGTAATATTTACACCATGAGGAGCAAATCGCATGGAAAATCCAAATCAACTGAACCATGTATGTATACATAATTGCAAAAGGCTGCCTTAGAACATCCAAAACATAATTTAGTAAGATAATCTGCTTCAAACCCAGCATCTTAAACAAACAGGCGGCAGTGAAAATGTTGAATGGTTTGGTCTATAAAACGTCAGAAATCCCCAGTGTAATTTTGTGACATCAAACGGTATGTACTGTATTTTATTCAGTTTACTATCATGTATGACACAGAAAAGCATCAAATCCTCACATCTAAGGGCGCGCTCACACTATCCTCCCGGACCGAGACCCGGACTTTAGGGTACTTGTCCCCCCTCCCTCTCCCCCCCGCGCCCCAGCCCCGTTTGTACTCACACTACCTGGGCCTCGGCCAATGCTTCTTGCTGTCCATACGCCTTCAAGCCGTAACACGTCACACGCATTGATCGCGTGTGTGTGGCTTTGTTTACAAATCTTTCCATAGACCTCGGAGTTTTTGTGCGTCTTGTCGACTGTTTTTGAATATTTTCATCCGACCAAATCTGCAGTAAACACTCCACCTCCGCATCACACCAACATGAACCTTTCACCGCCATTGTTGTTGTTGTTAAATGTCCGCGCATGGTCCGTCCTTCTATTTACATGTCCGAACAGGCGGACATAACGCTACTGCCGTAGGGCTCGTGCTCGTGCGCGTACACGTGCGCACGCTCGTGCTCGTACATGTGCAAACGGCTCCGCTAAAGCCCACCTATTTCAAGCGGGCCGTGGAGGGCCAGCTGGCCCCAGTTGAGCGCGGAGCGGGTGCGCTCACACTACTTAAAGGTACTAGGCTTTAGCTGAAAAACCGGTTTTGGCCGCGGCCAAAAGGATAGTGTGAGCACGCTGTAAGAAGCCTGAAAGCAGCTTATTTGGCTTTTTTGGTTAAATAATTATAAAAACTATTATTTGATTACCAAAACAGTTGGCAATTAATCTTCTGTCGATAGACTAATCGATAAATCATCTAATTGTTCTACGACAGTACAAGACTTTTTCATAAATTTCTGATATTTTATAGACAGACTGATTCATCAAGAAAATAACTGGCAGATTAACTGCTAATTCAAATAATCGTTAAAGGGCCTTAACATGATAAGCTCTTTGCACCGGGCTCACCGCAAGTTTTTTTTTTCTTGCTAGATCGTGATACAAGTTTAATGGAACATCAAATAGCTTCGGAAACTTGGACACACGAACAATACGTTTTTCCTCTATCTTTCTAGCCTTCTTGATGTAGCTCTCTCTGGTTGCCTGGGAAACTTAAACGTCACACTCAAAGCTATCTCATTGGTTGCGCTTTTGAAAGGTCAGCGGCAACAGCAGAAAGGTAAATCTGAGCCCCCTACATTGGGCGCTACCGCCTCCTCCATAGGAAATAAATGGAACGCCCGGCACAAAGCGTTTTTACCGAGTATCATGTGTAGGGGCCTTTAGTTGCAAAATATGCTTTTTGAAATTTGCGTGAACTGAATGCATAGCTTATATGCTTAAGAAATACATTTTTCTCCAGTGGTAGAACATTATTTGGCCTATATATAAATAATAAATAAGGGAATAGCATAAAAAAACTATATATAACTATAAAACTATAGAGAGATACACAGCTGCACAGAAAATCCGAGCAGATCAGAGGTCAGGCCTACATTCTTTGTCTGCCTCTACCTCTCTTCTCTACTATTCAGCTGTGTCAGCAGGAGAGATTTAATTGGCAACTTGAAACCAGGGCAAAAGCAAGAGAAAGTTAAAATCCTGGGCTGAACTTCCATCATTCTTGGATTTGCATTATCACAAATTCTCTGATCCCTCTCACAGTGAAAGGCATTAAGAGATGATTAAAGGCTTGGCATAGGTTACTGCTGTCGAGTGTTTCCTACAGTCTAGTCTAGATTGACGTGTGGCCTGTGGGACCGCTTTATTAATATCACAACTTTCAAACCTCGACCCACTGCACTGCAGTTTACACCCACGCGTTTTCTTGCAAAGCAGTCTGAACCGAAGACAAGAAGAAAAACGTGGTGTGAACGTTGCAGCGCTTGCTATCAAGTAAAACCTCAAGGTAAAGGTTGTTGGCTTCCGTAAAGATCTTAATGCATCAAAAACGTAGACGGTCGACACTGCCTGGTGACGCTAAAAAGGAGAGAAAGTTCTGTGTGCATTCGCTATGGTTGGAAATGTTCTACCGCAGTGTTAACATGGCAATAAAGCTGTGGCCACAAGCCTCACGCTGCCTCTTGTCTGCAGATGACCTGGTATGCATCACAGGCAGAGGGAAGAGGAAAAGACAGCAGCAGATGGAGAAGGATGAAAAAAAAAAATGAAAAAACTTTTATATCATGTTGGGATAAGATGAAAGGAAAAGAAGGGGGGAAAAGTTGAAGAGGAAAAAAGGAAATCAATTGCAGCACAGCAGAGAATCCACAGCATGACACCATGTGGAAGCAAAACAGGGATGGATGTGCAAGAGACTCATTTTCTATCTCAATCAAAAACGGTTGTCTACCTCGTGTGTTAACAACATGTGACGACCATTTGCATAGTTTAACTGTGTGGGCTTGTTAATTCACACCTCTCCGCGTGCGTGTGGGTCCGCGTGCATGTCTGTCTGCCTGCTTTGCCGAAACATCTTCACTAGTTTACTTGTTTCTGAGTCTGAGCCGTAGGGTAAGTTTAGTTTGGGCTCGGCTGCGGCGCCAAAAGTACACCAGTACACACCGATTCCATCCTGCCGCCCTTTGCTTTGCATGTTGCCCTCTCTCTCTCCCATTTCCTGTCAACCTCCAGCTCTACTGTCCAGCACAAAAGCCCGGAAAAATACTCTCTGGTAAGCACGCATGTGGTGTAACATTCTATGTCTAGGTCTTTTATTGTGAAAGGGAAGAATGAAGTAAAGTTGTAATGCTGCTGCTGGCAATGTTAATAGTTTGCCATCTTTGTTACGACTACGAAGCGTCCTTGTTATTATTTTATTACCTTCGTAAGTACAGGCACACCTAAAGCGCTTTCCTCTTCCTTCGTGCCGTAAAGCGAGTCCTCATTTTCCCCGGGAGTTTGTACACAGTAGCAGACAGAATTGCGTATTGAAAGCTAACCAATCTAAACGCCTGTGGTGTCATTTTTCTATAGCCATGACATTGTGCAATCAACATTTACTTCATAATAAATTAAAACACTTTAACTTTAAACAAAAGTTCTTATTAAAATGAGAAAATCCTCAGTGCTTTTCATTTGTCAAGTACTTGTATTTAATTGACACAGGAGTATACAGAAATATGCTGCAGCAAGTTTTTTTTAATTTTAAATAAAACATTTTTTAAAGATTTATGAAATTACCAGAAAACATGTTATATCGTTATAGCGCAATTGAGATTCATGCCACATCGCCAAGCCCTAGTTTTACCAGCTAGTTGCTAACCTTGTTACTGTTTGGTACTGGTAGTGTACAGAGGTTTTTTTGGGGTTGTTGCTGTAAACAGCTGCCTACTGCATCTGGAAACGGTGGAGATGACTAATAATAATTCTCTGGGAGTTTGTCACTACAACTGTCACATCACGGTAAGTCATTTGATCCATTGCTGATACAGTAGTAGTACCGATTAAAGCAGTTTTAGGTTTCATGGTCTGCCTACAGAAAACATCTTGTAGCTTATTAAACGGGTACTTCAGTATTTCATAATAACTTGCCTTGAGTTTTCAGGAGAAAAATCACTGGCAGGACAATACAGCAGAAACAACTCAATGGAAAGACTCCCTAAAGAAAAAGCCAACATTGCCATTCATCACTCCAACTGTTCCAACACTTCAAGGCACATTTAACTGCCAAAAATGCCACTGGAGAGAGTATAATGGTTTCTCGGCTACCGTGCCAGGTATAGGACTTTGGAAGTTGGAGCAGAGTTTTCTCAGAGCGGACGTCTGGTTCCCGTCTGCTCGTCGAGTCTTTTCATAAAGTCCAAGCTGGTGACAGAAGCCTTTAGAGACTGCAGGATGAAGTGAGAGACGATGAGGGATGAAAGAGACAGAAGAAGGCTAACTCTTATACTCTTACTCTTACTCTCTTTTTACTGTTCCTGTGTACTATTCACATGTTTTTTGCCCCCCGCCCATTACTTTGTTCAATTAAAAATAGAATGGCCTCATCAAGCATGGCAGTGCTGACAAAGCACTTAAAGAGTAAAAGCAGGTTCATACATGTGTGCTATTTTTACTTCACTTCAGTTGGTTCTTTTGAACAGACCTCATTTTCTCTTCTCTCTTGTCACTTCTCTACAGTACAACTGGGTATTTCTTTATATCGAAATGAATCTAACTCTTTACATTATGGCACTTACGTCATGTTCTGTGAACATTCTGCAGCCATCGTGAGTACAGTATGGTACCTCTGTGTCATCACATTTTAAAATGAAAAAGCCATTGAATTTCTAGCACGGAATATTTATGCATTGAAAATATGCATCTGAATGTATTGACTTAAAATTCAAGGTGAAAAAATTCAACATTGACTCTGAGTTAAATTCATTGAGTCAAAATCCAATGACACAGATTTACTTCCATCGTAAAGAGTAGAGTAATTGAGGCCAAGTATGTTTTACAGCTGGGGTGTAGCACTCGCCCATCAACCGTGCAGAAGGCTGCCAGACACACCAGCGTTCTAAAATGAGGACTGCGCCGCTGCTGAACACCATGTACGACCTTCTGGCTGGCTGCTCTGCCAAGAACTACAAACTGACCTCCGAAACATCCAAGAACACTGAAAAGGCAGAACTCCAAAACACAACAGGGAAAACTAAACTCATAATTATGAGGTTTATGTAAATGAGGTCAAGTCTTTTTTAAAGTCTTTATGAGCACTACCATGCTTGTACTGCAGTCTAACATGACCGTAAAAATCAATGTTGACTACAGGCATGATCACCCTTACATACTTACATACTTACTTACATTATTTATTTAATAAAGTTGCTAGGGCACTGTAGCAAAATCTGTCTTATAAATCCTGTCTTCAAGAAATCACATTTACGTATATATATCTATACTATACTTTTTAGAAGTATTTTTAACGCTGCCCACAGTGGATTTGTATTATCAACATGTTCTTGCAGTTCAATATCTATGTGTAGCAATTAAAGCATAATTACGGTTTTTGTGTTTATTTTCAGATACTTAACCTGACTCTGCCAGATGTATTGATTCCCATGATTTTCATTTGCTCAGCATACCCATCCTGGAACTCTCGTTTGCCGATCTTTTGGGATGGGGCGAAAATACTGATTGCTGATTGGATAAGCCATCTGTCTATTGGGCCAAAGCAACCAATCAGATAAACGAAGCGTATGACGCGGAATAGAGCGTTGAGGCAAAGCTCGGAAAGTAAACAACATGTCTGTAAAGGATATTTGCCGTTTGTGTAACGCAAATTTTGGATAAATGGCACAATTTCAGGTGCCCGGTCCATATTCCACCAGAAGGATCCAAGAGTAAAAAGTGTTACCGAGCAGCTAACAGAATTAGGGTTACCGCTGTCGGAAAATGTGTTTAGATCAGGTTGGATATGCAGGCTTTGCGTCACATTCAAACCCGCCTCAAAACCAACTCTGGTAGGATGTTCGCTTGGCAAACGGCTTCAAACTTTCTCTGTCCCACGTTATCAGACTGATCTGCAAGTAAAATGCAATGGGGCTTGCGAGATCAGGATGGTCTCACAAGGCTATCAGATACTGGCAGCACTTTGCTATGGTTAGGGACCATTTGCATCATCCCAGTAGGCTCTGATACACAATATGAACATAAACGTAAAAACAATGTGGAAAGCATCTGCATGGAGCTGCACAAAGCGGCACATAGCAGCAGCTGCAGCCCACACGTCACCCTGGGTTTTCACAGGCAGTGCAGTTCAATTCATTACGGATGAGAAAAATAGTAGTGAAGCAAGTGAAATCAGCTGACAGCGGCAATAGCAAGGTGGAGAGAAAAAAAAAGTATGATGTACTGTATTGGTGTGTGTCTGTTGGTGAGTATGAACATAGCAGTGTAGTGTGTTTACTGTGCAGTTTATTTGTTGGTGAATAAATGCTACAACTCCTCAAGAATGGGGCTGGGTATCGTTTATCGTTAAAATGTTCGATATAGATACCCACCTTGACTTTGATACCAGTTCCTGAACGACCAATTTTTTTAAATCAGTTTAACAAGATGACATTACACATTATGGTAAAATAATCTCACGTTTTATTTTCAGCTCCTTGGCATTTTTTACATTTTATCAACACATACTGTACCTCTGCCATGAAGCCTCCACTAATGAAAAAAGCAGCAAACCTTTAACAATAAAGTTTGTGACTGCCCTGTGGCACTCATCTTGCTTTACCTTAGTCAACTTTTCTGCCAGTGTGAATGGATTGCCTGTTAAACGGTAGTTTTAGTGACCTAAAACAAGCATGGGAGGCAGACAGTAACCACGTAACGACAATCTAGTTACAACAAGTTACAACCACAGAGACGGGGTTTACCCACGTGTAACCTAGAATTTTTCCTGGATGCCTCAACACAGCCAATCACAGGACTTTTAGATCTTGGCCCATCTAGCATGCTGCATGCTTATTGGCTCACTGACGCTGATAAGATTAACCCCTTAAGCACTGAAAATTGGCACCGAACGACGAGACATTTTGCGATACCCGGTGTCGATGTTGAATCACGTAAGATTATTTTTTAATTGGCTGGTCCAAATAGCATTTGGCTCGTAAATGGTGCTAATGTTGAGCCCTGCACCCATCCATTCTGAAGTGACAGATATAAGCAATTTAGCATGATGGGGTTTACTGACTTACATTATAGGACAAAAACCCATGAAATATATAGTAAATATGTATAATATAAAATATATACTTTATTATAATATTGATATACCGGCCAAATGCTGGTAGAATATGCATTGGACAAAAATACTTAAACTTTTCTTTCGCACCCTGGATGGCTGTTTGATAAAAAAAAAACATTAAATCGCACATTGAAGAGCAACAGACATGGCAAGAGAGACGAAGTGAAGAGTTGACAGAAGGGATGAGAAACAAAGAGAGCAGCTCAGCTGACCCTCATGAAGCTGCTAGGTGTTAGTTGCATGGGGACAGGAAGGTCATCGTCACAATAAGAGTGTACTCAAGTATGGTCTCGCCGGGAGCCATGAATAGACCTCCTCAGCAGAAATCCCTCCCTCCCACGATCCCTCCTTCCTGCCGTCCCTCTACGAAGCCAGCGAACTCATGCTGAGAGCTCCAATACAACAGCTTCCTCTGTTGGCTGGCCTTGTATGAAAACGTAATGGTAATTGCCCACAGATGCCACATTAGGGTAAGATAGTGGGGGTAGAGAGAATTGGCTCTGAAAAGAATATTTAGAGGGAAAAATGGAGGTCATAATTGTGGTTTCAAAGAAACAGAGAAGAGTCATTCAGGATCTTCACGGAGAAGTCTGGAGTCCCTCAGGAGAACTCTGGCCGGGGGACAGCATTGTCATCAAGCGGACATTGAAGTATGGAGACCAGTTGAACATAATGGGCTGATTAAAATTCCTTTTTGACTCACCAAGACTTTTTCTTACACTTTCAGGAAGAAGACAATGGTCTATTGAAAAAGTTCTTGTGCAAAATGTCAGATACGAAAAGTGTAATGTACTCTCTGTTCGTCGGAGTTTCACTCAGCAACAGTGAGAGCGACCGTGTGTGTGTGTGTGTGTGTGTGTGTGTGTGTGTGTGTGTGTGTGTGTGTGTGTGTGTGTGCATGTTTATAGATTATGAAGTTAGCTACGGCACTACTATGTTGTGAACGTAGTAGTGCCGTTTACAGTTTATTTGTTGGTGATTAAATGCTTCAACTCCTTAAGACCCATGCCAAGTCTGTGTCTTTGCTTGCTACCTACTTATTAAAGTGAAGGTAAAGTGAAGGGAGTTAGCCCCCAAGCTAGCGACAACTACGGTCCAGACTCAAGGTGGACCAGCTATCCTCATTTTAGTGAGAAGCTGCTTCTCCGAGTTTTGCTCAGCACCGCCTTAGTCCAACTTATGGCTCAGTGAAGGTTTAAAACATTCTGACATCCCGTCAGAGACTCCTTTGCTCTGTGGAATCTATCAGATGCCATTAGGATCAGGATATAGTGACAATTTCAGCAAATATGACAACAACTTAGTTACTGACATTAGCTTTAACCATTTGAGGTCAATGCCAAACTTCAACCATCTCACAATAGTTTTGCATATCTTACGGTTACGAACTGGAAACAACCTTTTGGGCAATTTATTTGAAAAAAAACAGAAATAACATAAATCCCCATATTGCAATTTAGAGCGCATGAATATTAACTATTTAGCAAGCAGATAGGTCCAGACAGCTTAAAGTAATGGATAAATGTTTGAAACTTCCAGCTTGTGCCCCAAGTGGCAGTAGTACGAATGCAACCTTAACAAAACCAATCTACACGTTGACTTTTCAATTGTATGAAAAATATTTATCGTAAAAAGTTGATTTGATTAATGTGACTGGTTTCATCCGGAAGGAGTCCGCAGTAGCTATGCTGTATATATAGTCATCAGTTGTACTCAGTCATTTTCACAAAATACCTTCAGTACCAGCTGACATATTCAGAAGCAGCAGAAGTCAACTCTTCAAAGATTTCCCTGACATTTTCCTCTGACAGGAAACCCCAGCAGATGAAAACCCAGTTTGGGTTTTATTGAAAAGATTGGTAAGATGGATGTTACAAAGTAACTGAATGTGTATATCTGCCCATTATCCATCACTGCTATAATACCCTTAATTCAATGATCCGCTCATGACCTCTCAGTGATCCATCCATACTGTACTTCCACTGTACAGACACTGATCCTTCGGTTTAACCCTCTACAATCTTTTGATGTACAGTCTTATTTCTGTCTCTATTTCTGTGCTGGAACAGGAAAATGAAACCACCCAACAACTTTTCCCGCAGAGGAAAATACATGCAGATTAAAATAATACTGGGTGTTGAAAAGAGGATTAGTATAACTGCAAATGTGTAGATATGTCACAGAGAGTAAGATAATGAGTAAAGAGCCCCCTGTGATCCCTGTGGTGATTTGTTGTTTGCTTCTCCATTGATTTTGTTCTGTAAAGAAAGAAAACAGCATGCCTGTTATAGATTTGAGTGCTCTGGCAGCACAGGTGTATCTGTCATGCTGATGAGGCCATTCAAGGGAAAATGAGAAGACGAGAAAAACACAAACATGACACAGTGACAGAAAAAAAACTGAAAGAGAAAGCGATGATGAGACAGAGTGTTTGAGAAAGCTGACATGTGGTTGCACAGAAAACATACAGCTTTATTCTGATTATGGTATCAATGCCAGAGAGACCAAATCAGGATTCATAAGTGACTCTTACCAGCATCTGTCATCCTCTACAGCTCATAGCCCATACTGACACCCTTTCCTTCACAGCTGTCTTTACAGCCATCTGAAGGTAGAAGCTATCTGTTCCATCTGTTCTCGCTAACTGCACTGATGATGTCACTTTAAAGCCACAATTACGCACGGCAGATCCGCAGGTGTCATTTATGCAAGATAACTAAAAACACTTCCATGCTTTTGTGCAAACTTGTTGTCTTAACGGTGAAATATAGAATTACCACAGGCTACGAGATTGTGAAATGATGGTTTATGCTTCTGTATACAAGTCTGTGAGATATCAACCTTATTTTAAGAAAAACGCCAAATCCAAATTGCACCGAATTTTGCACAGAATCAAATGTTTTATGGTCACTATTCATCTCATAGCTGGTTTGCTTGGTTCCAGGCTTACAACTCTAAATATTACCAACTCAACTCATGTGAGCTAGCAGTATTGGTTATCTACAGTTACCGTTCAGCCAAGGAGGATGAGAGTCTCGTTCACTAGTACGCTTCCTACTGCTCCATGATGGCGTGTGTCGGTGGGTAGAAAGAAAATAGTTCCTGCTCACAACCAGGTCTCTTATTATTTTAAGAAACTGGATCATGTTTTTTTGGAAAGAGAAAGTTGAGTACCATCTAGTTCTGTTATATTTGAGAGAAGGCAGACGTCTCTACATGCTAAGATGCTCATATTGACACGGCTAAGATGCTAACATTCTCGTGTTAGCATGCTACAAAGTACAACTGGTGGGAATGTCTGTGGGTTTGCAGGTATTTGGTCATAAACCGTATTGAACAAAATCGAAATTTGACCTGATGATCACACTAAAGTCAAGAGGTCATCCAAGTTATTATATTTTTCCTCAGACAAACATGAAAGTCTGAACAAAATGTAACTGCAGTTGATGAGATATGCAAGCGGTGGAGTGACTGACACACTGACATTGCATTCCTTAAAGCCATGCTTATATCTGCAAAGTTGATGCGATAGACATTTTTCACAAATAACTGACATCTAACATCATCACTATAACAAAAACATTACAGAAATACAGTCATCCAAAAGCCCCAATTCTGCCATAACATGGACCTGAGTAAGAAATTGAAAACAGGGTCTCCTAGCACAACGTGGCAGTTTAGTGCACAATATTCCATGTGCTGTTGGTTCCAGCTTTTGATAGAGTTAAAAAGCATCCTAGATGTAAGAACTACTTGTGCAGTGACAGGTAGGGGCCAAGCCCCCACCACAGCGACTTCCTGGTTGATCCAATACGGAAGTAGCAGAAATTGCAGTTCGCTAAGTGGCCACTAGGGGCAGGTTAGATAATAGAGTGAATTTCTCATTGACCACAATGTTAAACAGGCCGTTTTCACAGCATAATTAAACTTGTTTACAGCCTGGTAAAAAAAAAAAACTCAAATCTGTATGTTCAGGTCATATCTCTATGACAACACTCAGGGGTGGTGAATTTTTTTTTGTACCAGGTTAGTTTTTGTTTTATTCAAGATTCAAGATTCAAGATTCAAGATTCAAGATTCGAGAAGCTTGAATCTTGAATCTTGAATAAAACAAAAACTAACCTGGTACAAAAAAATTCACCATCCCTGAGTGGAGGTTGGGGGTTAAAATTTATGAATAATTAGGGGTGTGGCCTCTTGATTGACAGCTAGCCTCTGGCCATCACTTCTCCTCGGAGGTATATGTAAGCCAGATGGACGTATCTCCCTCCCCCCAAAGTCACATCAATGCCCTTTTTTGTAAGAGGAAATGAGGCGGAGTCAAAGTCTGACAAGATGGCGACTCCGTAAGCGAGTACGATTGGATCAAGTTGAGAGAACGAACCTCGATGTACAGTAGCGGCTACGACCATTACAGTCTATGGTAGTGGCATAAAGCACAATCTGAGAGAAAAACTGAACAGCTTGTAGGCACTGTAGAAGATCCACCGATGGGCAAACTGCCTTTAAAAATTGCATTGTGAAAATGCTAGAGGGCTCCTGTAAAACCAAACCAGTTTTCCAGCTTGATGAAACCGGCGGAGGGCTCCACATAAACATGAAGGTGCATTTAACTTCTCAGAGCAGCAGCCCAGAAATAAATCTTGCTATTGTCACTGCTTTCTTTCTCTCCAACCTGTTCAAACACGTTTAATACTGCAGGCCCAGTGCGCCAGGGGAGAAGAGAGAGATCAGAAACACACCTGCAAAATGTCACCGTTCTCACACCTACCATATTCACGCTCTAGAATGCAGAGTGACGGTTCACATCAGGTGATACATCTTGCAGGATGCTGTCAGCTTCCTGTTTAGAGCTGTGTGTGTTTGTGTGTGTGTGTGTGTGTGTGTGCGTGTGTGTGTGTGTGTGTGTGTGTGTGTGTGTGTGTGTGTGTGTGTGTGTGTGTGTGTGTGTGTGTATTCAACTTTCGTCTTCAGTTCCATGTATGAAGCACTTGCATAACTCTCCTGTGTCAAAGTCAAGACATGTTTAAGGAAAAGCAGTTGATAGCTAAACTGATCAAGATTAGTTTTAGGTTCATCTCCAGTTAAACCTTATTTGTGATTTAAGGATTTTTTAACATACCTTTAACGTTAATTCTGAGTAAGGCTGAATCGGCTGCTTGACTTAAAGCAACAGCAGCAATCTTTCATGGAAAAATACCCAACCTGATCTACTTCCAGTTCTCAAATGAGGGAATTTACTGCTTTTGTCTGTTTGTTTTTTTATATGATAGTAAACTGAGTATCATTGGATTTTGGTCTGTAGGTAAGACTAAAGGCAATTGTAACAGTTATTTTTCACTCGTTTAAATTAGGGTTGCAATGGTATTAGATTTTAACAGTACGAAAACCCTCAGAAAATACCATGGTTTCACAGTATACAGTACAACATAATAATAAATAGCTGCAAAAGCGACGCTGGTATTGTTTTTATTCTGCGAGTCTGTGTTTAGTGTCATCATGGTACGATGTGGTTGCCCCCCCTTCCTTACGCCCCTGGCCTGATAACCACGCAAGATGCAGTCAGGAGTAAAGCTGGTCATGAGCACAAGAATAGATAGAGTCTCTCTCAACATTGGGTCTCCATGTCCAAACAACTAAACGACGGCGGTTCCAGGTGTGTGTGTGTCTGTGTGTGTGTGTGTGTGTGTGTGTGTGTGTGTGTGTGTGTGTGTGTGTGTGTGTGTGTGTGTGTGTGTGTGGTATGCAGACTTTGTGTGTGTATGCTGCTGCCATCTGGCCCAAAAGTCTGCTTCCTACCATCTTTCCTAACAGGAAGCCAAAGCAAATCCTTAATGACACGGGTCAGTAGTTTAATTGTCTCGGTGGGATTTCTGCGCAACTACTCTTTCATCTCAACAGCACTGAAATCGATTTATCTCTCTTATACCCAGTGGGGGTGTGTGTGTGTGCATCATGTAGGTCTTCTGTACGGACATGCGGCTCTGACTTGATATTATACACAGAAGGGATGTTTGCCTGTATGCCACACGGTATTGAATGCATGGTGTTATGCTACCTATTTCACACACTCACACACACAGACACACACACACACACACACACACACACACCTCATTGATGGATCTCCCCATGCCTTGGTCTTCCAGCTATACTAGAGCAAGGCATCAATAAGAAAAGATGGAAAAAATAAGACTTTATCTAAGTTTAGCCCTGGTGATAAAACCCTATGCTACACACACACACACACACACACACACACACACACACACACACACACACACACACACACACAAATACACACACACACACACCTGTTCCTCTCACTTTCAACAATCCCATTTGACTCCAGTCATGTCAACCTAGCTAGAGCCCTTTAGAAGAACCTGACATTTTAATTTGAAGGGCTCGGGAGCCCCTGTGTGAGCCTCGGCAGACCCCACCCAGAGACCCCTGTGTACTGCAACGCTGCCACAAAAACCCTGCATACCTGCACTGTGAACGAGAGGCTGACAGCCGTACAAACAGCCAAGTGTGCACAGACTGACAGCCGGTGCGAGGAGCGACAAGGCTCGGTACGACACACAGTGTTACCTCGCTTACCTTCCAACTGAGTCCGGTTCCTGCAGCCCAGCACGGCGCCGACGTCTTTACCGGTGAGGAGCTGTTGCCGGGTCACTTCATAAGTTATCCCCGCCTGCCACACATCACGCGGGCACAAGGATGAGGAGTTTCACTATCGAGCTCGAGCTCCAGATGTTAGCGAGGGCGGTGCTCGCGCCTCACGAAGATGTCAAATATCAGCCGAATGAAGCCGCTGTTGTGCATGAAACAGACCGGGTCCTGTGCAGCTGTCCACCGGCTCAGAGTTTCGGTGTGGTGGTCCCCCGGTTCCACCCACGATGCAGCTGCTGTCAAAGCCGCTGGATGAAAGGACACGGAGCGGCCAACTGACTGCCTCTCCGCCGGCCGACCTCACGGCGCCGCCCTGCGGTGATACCGAGTAACTGCTAGTTACAGTAGATGTGAGAGCATGGGTGTCAAACTGATCCAGTGAAGGGCCGTGTGTTAGAGTAAGTGCAGCCTTTTACAAATCTACAGGCTTCCTCTGTTTCAATGGTTTTTCATAACGAGAGGAAATACATACTATCTGCTCACACTGTTGTGTAAGCGGTTGTGCTTTTAATTATTATATACTTTAACACTCTATGCTGTTAATTTACCCCTAATTGACCCTTTCATTTCCTCACTAAGAAAAAAGCGATGCAAAAATTGTTTTAATTGCATTTTACATCATCAGGGCAATAATACCAATAACAATACATGTAGGCTTACTGTTATAACGCTGGAAGCCCCATATGTTAGTGTACCGAATTATAACCAGTACTAGTATTATCTCCATATGTTTGTTATAGATTGAAGGAAATGGGGAACGGTCATACTGATGTTTTTTTTCACCAAATATACAATGGAATAACTGTTTGGTTAAAGCTTCAATCAGTAGAATCTTTAATAAAGGAAGTTTTTAAAAATAATAATAATAATACACCCACGGGGCATTTTGAGGGGAACAGAATAAAAGTATTGCTTTTCCGTAAAAAAATATATTTAGTCTGAATTAATGTCTTGACTTGACTTTCTGTCACGTTCTGTTTACATCGTAGCAGCCAATAGCGGCCAGCATTGCGGGTTGCCAGGGTTGTCTGTTGTTAGGTGCAGCTACTGTATGCTGGCACTGGGAGAAATGGAGTTTGCCAATCCTGCAGCTGCTTATTTGTCCCAGCAGCTGAGTGACCGGAGACGGGCAAAAACCAGAGTGAATATAGGCCAAGTACTCAATAGACTGAGATAAAGGAGTTCAACGGCATTAAAACACACGCTGAAATGACTACGTTTCTCCTCGATCGGTAAGCTAACTTTTATGTTTATTTAGCTGTAACCGCTAAAGCTAACTGTCAGTCTAACTCCTCTGCAATACTTGTTTTTATGTTTCGATCTGCCCTAGCGGATGGGTTGACACACTTGGCAACAAACCTGGCAACCTGACTGCTGGAATCATTTTTGTTGTTGCGACTACGATCTTGAGACACTAGATGGCGGTGTTCGCTCATTCTCCATATTTAAGCTAAAAGCATATTGTTTGACAGTAAAAATCTTTAAAAATTCATACTTGAGAAATTATTTCAGCAAATATATTTAGAGTAACATTAAATGTTTTATTAACAACAATGAGTTTTTTCTTTTACCTTTTTTTTTACATTGGCTTAGCTTCACTATACCATAAAGGCACAATTCAGTTTGTAAGAGCATGTTTTTTGAAAATGATTTGACCCTTATTAGATTTTTAACTTCTATAAGACCTCTTAAACTGTAATATGTCGGAAAAAAAGGGGCCTGCCTTTGAAAGTTCCCCCACACAAAGCCCTCATGTCTGGAGGGCATTTTTTTGTTCCTAAATTCCTGATGAGGGGAACTGGAAAGGCAGACTATTTAAAGACACAGCGACATAGTGGAGTTCTTTAGCATAACGCCTTCTTTCAATAAGATATAGTGACTTAAACTGTGTTCCTACCAAACGGTTAGGCAGAACGTTAAAAGAATAAAAGCTGAAAAAAAGACAATGTAATATGCCAGTTATCCATATTAGTCTGTATAATGTTAAACAACATATCACTGTAAAAGTGCCGGATTATAGCAAAGATGCTAATTTGCATCCGTAGACCCTGCTAAAAAAATTTGAAAAAATACCAATTTTTGGTCGCTTGTTTTAATCACTTCATTGAGTATTTTAGGGTCTACTCAAACTTATCATTCCTACCGTGCCCAAGCTTGATTCACAGCTACAGTGTAGATCGTTTTACCAGTATGGGGCCAACCGTACAATTCATAGGCACGGCACGCTGAGATAGAGGCAGGCTTCGGCACGGCACGGTTGCACGTACGAGCAAGAGCATAAAAAGCAGTCTAATGTAACTGTTTCCGGCGACGGACACACACAATGATGCCGAAGGGTTCGCAATGGTCTGATGCGGAGGTGGATGTTTTCTGCAGATTTGGTCAGATGAAAATATTCAAAAGCAGTGGGACAAAAACGCACAAAAACTGAGAGGGGTGATGATGAATAAGCAAGAAGCACTCATTCCATCCCACAGGGGAGGATGTAGGGGGGGACAATATACGGCATTATATAGTCAAAACTGAATCCTTAGCTTAATATGTTTTAGATATTCAACTTCTTGAAAGACGTCTCAAAACCTCAGGAATGATAATGTCATCTTAAACTGTCCAAACTGTCTTGCAATAAGAAACACTTTGTGGACAAGAAGAGCCAG
Organism: Echiichthys vipera; assembly: GCF_963691815.1. Lineage (NCBI taxonomy): Eukaryota > Metazoa > Chordata > Actinopteri > Perciformes > Trachinidae > Echiichthys > Echiichthys vipera. The sequence goes on along the minus strand of NC_139843.1, from coordinate 16,836,215 downwards.
ACACAGATGTCCACCTGGTGTTCATTTATTTCCCACATCCCATTTTTCCCAGTCGGTCACAGGGCCAAGACACAGACAAACATGTTCACAATGAATTAAATGTAATGAGAAATATTCATATATTCATATATCTCTGCATGACAACATCACAGTAATACTAAACAGATGAGCATGTGAAAGTTGGGTACATACCAGTCCTTAACTGAACTGCCGCACACACATAAACTCACACTGATACATTAAAGGTCCAATATAGTGATATTTCCACGTCTTAACAGTGATACGGGTGTTGTTTTTACCATGAGTCTGTGTGTGTTTGTGTTAAAAAAGCATCAATAAGTATCAAAACGCTGGATCCACAGAGAAATGCACACAGGCTGTTTTCAGAAACTGCCGCCAGGACTTCCGTACGGTTGTGATGTGTCAGTGCCACTATAGTGCCGTTACAGTCATTCCCCGGCTGCAATTACGGTACAGAGACACCAAGAGCACAGACAGGGAATCCTGGAACGCCAACCAATCAGAGCAGACAGGGCGACTTAAAGAGAGAGGTGCTAAAATGGAGCATTTCAGACAGAGGGTGAATACAGGTATATTCAATCAGACAGTATGAGAAAAAGAATGTGTTGACCATTAAATCCAAAATGCAGGTATGAACTTGAAAATGAGGCTAATATGGGACCTTAAAATGTATTGTCTGTCTTTCTCAAGAATATTTTTGCATTTTTTTGATATACTTAACTTCTTTCTGCTGTTGTCAGGTCCCGTTTTGTGTTTTTTTCTAGGATTTCCATCTAGGTATTGTAGTCTGATGGATGGTTGCACACTTTATAAAAGCTAACCAGGAAAACCAAATGAAACATGCTGAAATCTGATGTGCTTTCTCTGAATGACTCCTCCCTTTCCTTTCGGAAATGCTGCACATGAAACACTATTTGAGCTGAAACAGTTTCCCCTGCAGGGTCGGTGTCCTGTTCCTTCAACCCCTTGGATCTTCTTACTGTCCTCACTCACTGTATAGAGCCAAGAACGGCTGTGATGACTTCCTCTGACCGCCATCCCTCATCACCGGCACCACCACAACGTTCAGTCAGTTCAACAATGTGGTTGTCAGTTGAGAGATACAGCCAACATGATACAGCTCAGTACAAAGTATCACATTTGTGGTGATAGATTGTGCTCCTTACAAGCCCGATCCAGGTGTTTCTGGGCGTGGCAGGGGTGGATTTTCACTTTTGGTGTGATGGTGACTCCTGAAAAAAAGAAGATATAATGATATAAGATGTAATTCCCTAATCATGGCAATTGAAATGAGGATGTAAACCAACCTTGGCACTTTTAGTGCATTTATTTACTTTGTTATGTGCACATTTTCTGTATATCTGCAAATTGTACCACACACTTTGCTCTAATTTTGTGTGTACATGTATCCTCTATTGTATTACAACAAAGCCTATCTTGGCAGTTGCTTTATCTCACAAAGCCTATAAGTGCAGTACACAGATAATCTGCTCAGCGATTGAGAAGAGTAATGGGAAGGAGAGGGTTTGCTCCATGTGTATTCACATGCTTGACTTCCACTTAAAGAAAGAAAGAAAGAAAGACTGTCCTTGAGGTTTCTCTGTCAAAGACATTTCTAAAAGAGCTTCTTTTAAAGGTCCCATAGTCTGCTCATGTTCAGGTACTTGTATTCTGGGTTTCTACTAGAACATGTTTACATGCTTTAATGTTCACAAAACACATTATTTATTATATAATTACATGTCTCTTTGAATCCCGCTCCTGAAATTAACCAGTCTGCTCTGATTGGTCAATATGTCGGACTCTTCTGGATCTAAGCTTTCAGTCAGTGCGTTAAAATGCAGTTCAGAAAAATTATATTCAGGCTAAGGGCATACTCCGATTTCTCAAACACCATGTACTGTAAACAACGTACCGTAAAACCAGAGTTCTCATACCTCTGTTAACAGACCTAGAGAACTCCTTCAGTACCGTGATTATTACTGCATTTAAACAGCTTTCCTGTATTATTATCGGGTTTTGCGTCTGCACATGCAACAACACCGAAAACAACATGAAAAACGTTTCGAACGTAATTCTGTCCAAAAGTCGCCCGTTTGTGATTTTGACAAAGGTGAACCAGAAAAAAATCTGTATTCCGATCAGCTGTGTGATGGCGGAGTGCCACCTACTGTTGCTGAGATTGAGTTACTCTGTCATTTTCCCATACAACCCCCTCTCATATATGCGTGGGGAACTTCAGTAATCTGATTATTCCCTTAACCGAGGTAAGGCCATTTCCAGGTTACTGCTGTGCATTGAAACGCACTGTGAGTGCCATCATTGCAGCCAGGGAATGACTGCAACGGCACTACAACAGCACTCTTTACCTATACAGTAGTTTAGTGCTGTGTGCATTTCTCTGTAGAAGAGCGTTTTGATCCTTTCACAGTATTTATATAATACCTCCACCTGCTTTATAATAAAAAAAGACATATAAATCTCAAGGGCAACATGGTGATGTGGTGGTTAGCACTTTCACCTCACAGCGAGAGGGTTCCTGGTACAAATCCTGGCTGGGGCCCTTCTGTGTGGAGTTTGCATGTTCTCCCCGTGTCTGTGTGGGTTTTCTCCGGGTTCTCTGGTTTCCGCCCAAAGACATGCACGTGCATTGATGACTCTAAAATGACCCGTAGTTGTCTGTCTCTGTTCGTCTCTATGTGCCCTGCGATAAACTGGCGTCCTGTCCCGGGTGTACCCCACTGCACGCCCCAATGTCAGCTGGGATCGGCTCCAGCCCCCCGCGACCCCGACAGATACAAGCAGTTGAAGATGAAGGAATGTAAATCTCACTATTTACAGTATGGGACCTTTAAAAAAGCATCTGGTTTGGTGCACTGGCTGAGAAAGGTATATGTGTGCACATGGCTAAATGGTACTGCTTGTTCTGTTCTGTGCAGGTAACAAGGAGCATCACTCAAACCCTTGCTGCTTTTGTAAGGTTGAACCAAGGGTTCGGTCTCATAATGTGTGACTAAAGAGCGAGTTGGGTAACTGCTACACACTCAGCTGACATTAGTTACCCACAGCGTAACTATCTGCTTTCATGCAGCCTATACATGAAGGCCTGTTTCTAAATACTATTTACTGCAACACCCTTTGCTCTTTGTTGTGTTGCACACTGAGTGAGTCACATTACGTGCAGGACATACAGAGAACTGCTTTCCTTTTGTAAAAACTGATTACAATGCGTAGCTGCAGGAAACAAGCTTTAAGGATAATCAGCTAAGGCAAGAAACAGGAGAGACCTAAAAGGTTTATAGACTTTACAGGGAGCCCTGTTAATTCAAACAATTCATTAATTACCCTTTTCAACCTGCGTTTTGATTTTTGCGGCCATTTTCCTCCATAAATGTTCGTTTGGGTTGTGTGCAGAGGATTTAGCTCAATGGAAATTAAGGAACTAATGTAATCCAGTTTCATTCTAAAGTCGGTAACTTTTGATGAAATATATGTTGATTTTTTCCTGTTTGCTGAAACTGTCATTATATCCAAAAAGCACAATGAGACAGATGATTTTTGAAAAAGTAATGTATGTCTATCTCCATCTTCTGTTCCAGTCTGCTTCCAGAGTTCTCTCTGTGTGCACCTAATGGCATCTGCTAGATTCCACCGTCCCCGAAGAAAAACAGCCAATTAGAGCAGAGGAATCTCCGACGCAGTGTTAATGGCTGCTCTGAACTCCAATCAAACTGTGAAACTAAGCAGCGCTAATCAAATATGAATCAAGATTCTGTTACTGTATTACCTATTTCTCACATCAAGGGTTTTAAGAAACATTTTTCTGTGTATTTTTGGCTTTAAAGAGCAGTTTTTGACACTGCTTCAGAGACCCCTCTGCTGGTTGGCTGTCGGTCAGGTTCAGTGGATCTAGCAGATGACATTAGGAGCACACAGAGGGCGGCAGAGCAGCATTATGTCTCATTGTTCTGTCAGAATAAAGTGACAGTTTCACCTTTATGATAACATTTTAAGAGAAAAGTTGTCAACTTCAGCTTTAAAAGGACCTTACTTATGATTTTGTGGCTACTTTTCAGTAAATCATGTATTTTACTGATGACAATTTAAAACCAACGATAGTGTTTTAAAATGATAAATGGTAATGTGGTTTAAACGTGAAATAAAAAAAACACATTTACCACTATATACACCAAATTAAAGTTACATTCAAAATATACAATTTCTGTTTAACTATGATTTTAACATCCGATGAAAATCTGAATATCTTTTGGTGGTGCAGTATTTACTTTAATATGTTCTACCTTATAGCACCACCTTGTGGAGAAATAAACGTATTACAATTGAGAGAGTACTATCTTACAGGGGTAGGGTTGTATTTGTTTCAAATGTGATAAATAAATATGACAGTTCCGTGTGCTATGACACCAGGCTGCTCATATACAGAGAACTTTTAGAAAGCATGAAGACCTGCTGCTGCTTTGGACATGTGGAGACCAGCAGCTTGATGCAAGCAGGCGTTGCTGTTGCTGTGATGATAGGAGGTGGCGTCAGTTCCTCACTACTCAGAGTCCCTGTTTTACCCGTTTGCTTTTCTGGCCAATTACTGTTGATGAGATCATAGTGTCTCTCCACACCGACCACTGTGCAGAGACACTCACCACAAGGTCAAACTGGTTACTGCAGCATAGCTACACCCAAACCCAGCTCCTGTGGTGCAATTGGTTGGCGTGGTACTTATAAGACCGTAACCTGCAGAGTGATTCTGTGGGTCTGAGTTCAAGCGTCACCTGGAGCAGCAGCCTTTTACCTTGGTGGTTGAGTCAAAGTAATTTTCGAAAGACACTGATCACAAAAAGATTTTGATGATTGCTCCACTTCTTTGAATGACTGAACTACTTAACGACAACTTCAACAGTCTTTCAACTGACTTGATCATAAGGAAGAAATCACCAATCTATTTGACAACAGAAAATACAACATGTACCTGCTGCATGTTGACTTTTATTTGAAGAAATAGTCACATGGAAAGGAGTGCAGTGAGCCATGATGACTGTGTGAATTTAATCATGATAGTGAGAAGTCATCTGTGAGCTCCAGTGGCGCAATCGGCCAGCGCGCGGTACTTATAAGACAGTAATCTGCTGAGTGATGCCGAGGTTGTGAGTTCAAGCCTCACCTGGAGCAGTTAAATTTTACCTGCAGCAGGTGAGGTGAACCGGAGGTGAACACACACTAATCACTCATCGGTTCATTCATAAAAAGAAATTACAAAGTTGAGATAATAATTCATCTCTAGACTTCCAGACTCTGATGTAGAGCCTCTGTAAAACAACTGAAATACTCTAATCGTTCAATAATGTTGGGCAACAGAAGAGGATTTTTGCCTGAAGTTAAAATGCTGGTGCTATACTTTCCTCTTGAAACAAAAGCATGACTGTGCATTTTGGTCAAAGAGGCCATGAGATGAGGCCCCCTGTTATGCTGAGTCACCCCTCGTCATCACTAGACTGAGTAACAGCTGTCACTGAAGGTCTGGGTGGATGCCATTCAAGGTCACCATAATTACTGGAGGGGATGGGAGGTTCCTACACGACAGCCACACTGCCACTGACGACCCTCTTTTACCCACCCCATGTTTTTTTCCTCTCTTGTGTTATTGCACAGACGTCCTTAGATGACTTTTCTGCTCGTGGAAAAAACACAAACATGTTGGTCATCTATTGGGCTGTCTGGAAAAAAGCTACATTCATAACCCAAGCTGATCTACTGAGAAGCCGTCACAGACTCCATAATCCATTTGCAGATTTCCCTCCTGTCTATTCAGCCAAGAATGCAGATTCAAAGAGGACGTGGCTTTCTAGCTACAGCAAAATCAGTCCAGTCTGTTTAAATAATGTCCAAAAAACTTGGTTCTTTCCAATAATTTATTCCAATTCTAATATACATTTGACATAAAATGACCTATATTTTTGTTTAATATATTTTAACCTATATCAAGGGCAAGGTGGTCAGCTGCCCTGAAGCCCCAGGGCCCCATAAACCAGCTTCACAATGTGGCATTTATGTGATAATATGAATTGTTGATTTAAATAAACAGATATAAAACTGTCATCACTTATTGCTTCTTCTAACACGGAAAACAGTCATTAATAAAAATAACAATAATAAACCTGATTTCTATAGCGCCTTTTGAAAACCAGGGTTACAAGGTGCAAAATAACAACAAACGACAACAAAATAAAAACATGGTACACAGAGAATGCAATATAAACAGGGATTTCACAAGGTGATGGCACGCACATACTGTACATACATATGAAAACTGATTACAATGCGTAGCTGCAGGAAACAAGCTTTAAGGATAATCATCAAGTAAACATCAACTAATTTATTTATTTCGGTATATATCAAGCTTATATAACCGAAAGGGTGTAGGTTGAAGCCAAGGCTTATATACCCCTACCACTTTTACCTTAAAAATTAATACAAAATACAAAAGGATCAGATCACAGACATCCGAAACTAATCAGTAAACTTTAAAATTTCTGATCACAACAAAATAAGAATAGAGAACAGTGCATAACCCAAAATAGTACAAAAACATTCAACTTAATTTTCCATACTGTAATGAGAAATTATGTCTTTCTTATGAAGTCTTTTAAAGCCGACTAGAGTACAGCACAATGTAACATTTAATGTTATATTTAACATATAAAATAACAGCATTAAAAATAAACATTATACATAAAAGAAAAATGTAAAAACAAAGACAAAGAACGTATTAAAACTTGACATGAAAATATTATACAAACGCCAATATACTGCCCCTGTCTGCTCTCTGACTCTTGCTGTGTGTGTTGATGACAAACATGCTGTGTTACAGCAGCTCCGTGGTTCTCACAATGGTATCTGATGCAGGCCCGCCTCACGTCCCCCCTGCCCCAGCTCATGGAGCTGCAGATAGCAGCAGCTGGAAGTTTATCTGAAAAGGCCTTCTTCACACTAGAATATCTGCAGTGAAGTTTGTGAAGCCTCTGATTCTGAAGTTTTTTCCGTGCTCATAGTGTGGAATAAGAAACTTTGAATTTCACTAAGAAATGTGAAAGAGCTGGGACTAAGCATTTAAAGCTTTATTGAGAAAAATAACTACTTTTATTTACTATGTTAAGAGTAAGCAATCCTAGGAAAGATACAGCATTTAGACCTGCTAAAATCCCCATAAACAAACAAAAAAATAATAATGTGGAGGCCTTGTATTCATTACGTTACGTAAAGTATTTGAGGATATTCAGGGAAATATATTTAAAGTGTAAAAGTAAAAGTACTCAAGACATTAAAATGTCCCCTGTGAGTGTTATGCTATTAGATGATTGTTACTCACGCATAAATGTAAAATCAGATGTATCAGTGTTGTAGTTGGTTGAAGTAGAGCTCACTTTCAACTATTAACTAATGCTTATTTTTACTATGGATTAATCTGCTCATTATTTTTGTCAGTAATGAAGTAATAGATGGATAGATAGATAGATAGATAGATAGACAGACGGACGGACGGACAGACAGACAGACAGACAGACAGACAGACAGACAGACAGACAGACAGACAGACAGACAGACAGACAGATAGATAGATAGATAGAACGATAGATAGATAGATAGATAGATAGACAGATAGATAGATAGATAGATAGATAGATAGATAGACAGATAGATAGATAGATAGATAGATAGATAGATAGATAGATAGATAGATAGATAGATAGATAGATAGATAGATAGATAGATAGATAGATAGATAGATAGATAGATAGATAGATAGATAGATAGTGTTGTGGGAATTTTGGATATTTGTAATTTATAATCATAGTTTTGTCAGGTCAGACGCAGTTCAGGGTCTCCTCTGTTTAACCTTATCATATGACTAGTACATAGCTTGTTTGTGCTTAATGGATAACGTAAATAAATGCCTCATGATGGTATAATGGCATATCTGTGCTTCTGTACATCCTGTTTCTTGCAATGTCTGAGGCATGTTTTGTTTGGTCTGAAGACTAAAGACGTCACCCAACCGAGGCTTAGCTCATTCTATCTATTACCTTGTGACCCTGTCTGTCTGGATGGGGTGTCTCCTCCTCGAAAAGGCTGAGCACCAGTGGGATCTGTGTCATTTCTACTAAACTCTGAGCTTTGTGAGGAAGCAGGGGTGAACATATTTTTGTCTGCAGAGGAAAGTACTTTGTCAAAATAAACCACAGAGAAAAAGCGGATCCTGTTTGTTGATCAAGATGCCTTTATTGTTACTTTATCACTAAAAATGTACAACCAAATTCAGAGTGCTACTCCTGTAAGGGGCCACAGGTTAAGAAAACAAACATTCTCCACACATTCATACATTCCCCATGAAAATAAAAAATGTAATTAATGTATAATGCTAAAAAAAATCCCAGAGCCCAAAGTGACACCTTCCTAATGCTTTGTTTTGTCCAGCCAACAGCCCAAACTTTAACATTATTGATAATAAATCAATATGAATAAAATAGTAAAAAAGTACAAGTAACCTATCTGTTAATTGTACTTAAGTAGTTTTACAGTACTTGTGGTCAACCACATTCATGTTTGTTATGGTAGAAATATCCAGTGTGACGCACATAAAGCAGCAGATAGTGCAGCGGTGTGGAGTCCCCCCCCCCCCCCCCCCCCCCCTGCCCTGGCTGCTGCTGCTGCTGCCCGATAACACAGAGAGCAGGAAACAACACGACACCTTCAGTGTCACACCTCGTTGTTCACACAGAAGACATTTTCTACTTTCACTCACCATCCGTTTCTGCGTCTTGGTTTCAATGCGGTGATGACATAAATGTTTGTATACAATGCTGTAAAGTCATCTCACACTCCGGATATTCAGCTGCAGTGAACTCTCTAACGTCCAGTGTGATAGGCTGCAATGCTCTCAAAAAGGGAGAAAGAGCTCATTGCAGAAATATGGGGAAGACTGACTCCTGTGGCAGAAGATATTGGAGCAGATGCACTACTTAGGTAGGTTCATACTCTGACATTGCCAGATTATTAACTGTGTCTGCTGTTAAATGTTAAAGGGGAACTGCGCCCATTTTCTAAATTCAAACGTCATTTATTCCTACTGAGTCTGAGAAGGTCCGAAATATATTAGTAAACATGAACAACTCTCTACGAAATCCAAAAACTTGAGTGCTTAAACTCAAATGTGTGATGTCATCAAGTATAAAGTGTGGAGCTGCTTCATAGATAATGAACTGTGAAAACTGAGTATGTGGAGACATTTTCTGTTTCACAACGGACAAAACTACAATACAAAGTCCAAATGGGTAAAAAAACAAACAAAATCTGTCTCTCATTCATTGTCTGTGGTGCAGTTCCAGACTTTACACTTGATGACATCAAGCGTGAGACCTACATCTCTGGTTTATAACACATTGGAATTCTTCATTTAGGTGGTGTTCCCCTTTAAGGCTCCTGCAGACATCTTCATGTTAGCTCTTCATCATCATTTAAAATAAATAAATGAACAATTGAACTTGGACCCACATATAAAGAACAGACTTATTTAGAGCTAATGACTAGATAACTTCCAGATCGGATGTGATGGCTGCGATGGCTTGGTTGCATGCGACAAGATTACATAAAAAGTCAATGTACAGAAGCATTTAAAGGTGTTCTCAAGCCAGGTGACGCAATCTTGCGGTACACTGGATGCAAAACGAGTGATGTCGTGCCTGTCGCATCCATTGCCTCATCACGCGAGTTAAAACTATTGAACTTTTCAGGAGAATTCGGTGACGCTGTGGGTCCGAGTCAGCAAGGAGGTTCAAATTCAAAGTTAGTTGTGTGAATGTGTCTGTTACTTGTTTGTAGCTATCACTTGTGCTTTATTGTGAACCAAGTTAGCACTGGTTAGGACTAGCATAACTTCCCATTTAGCACAACAGGTGTTTATCTATTATGAACCCTATATATTCAGACGGGATTAGTTTAATGTAAGGACGTGGGGTGAGGTCCTTTTTACCAGAGCTTTTAATCCCGTCCGAATACGCCTCATCAGTAATTAATCCGGAGAGTGTCGATTTTCACCTTCTATAAAACGGTCCAGAAAAAATACCTCAGGTAGAACTTATTTCATCTTGATGCGACCCTCTGTAAAACATATGTTGGTATGCTGTCATATCCCGTCAATACGTATTTCGACATTTTTTGGAGCATGGAGGCGCTTGAAGAAGAATTCTGTCCTTTAGTTTCGTGTTCACCTAATTGTATGATATCCGGAAGCTACGTAGCATGCTGCACGCGCATGGCGACAGGGAGGTGACGTAGTGAGTAAATCGAGTAACCCCTCCCACCTCTGGTAAAATACAGGGATTTCTTAATCCCATGCGCAGGAGAAAATGCTATAAAGGCGGGTTTGCATCATTGCTTCAATCGCTTCAAACACATCATCTGCGCGATTGAAGCGATGACGCAAACCCGCCTTTATAACATGATCCGAATATGATCAAGTGATGCAACGCAGATGTTTCTTGTGATCAAATCACGGCCATCACATCTGGTCGGAACGCAGCTTTAGAAAGTGAAAACCCTTCATCCACTTGTTACTAAAGAATTGATGGTTAAATGCCATTAAGTTACTGACATTTATAACTGCAGAATTGGAGGCTACAATACATTGGTAAATTATTCATTAACTTTGGTTTGGTAATTAGTTAAAGGTCCAGTGTGTAGACTTTAGGAATGCCTTAGAATGAGCTGGTCATATGCATACGGAGAGGGTCCTCTTCCACATAGTCTGCCATGTTGCACTGCCATGTTTCTACAGTAGCCTCAGCGTTTTCACGTTTTCACTTTGGCCACTATAGTTTTCCTACATGGGAGAAGTGTAAGTTGTCGGTTACATCTTGGTAAAATCCCTGTATTTTACCAGAGGTGGGAGGGGTTACTCGATTTACTCACTACGTCACCTCCCTGTGGCCATGTGCGTGCAGCATGCTACGTAGCTTCCGGATATCATACAATTAGGTGAACACGAAACTAAAGGACAGAATTCTTCTTCAAGCGCCTCCATGCTCCAAAAAATGAAGAAATAAGTATTGACGGGATATGACAGCATACCAACATATGTTTTACAGAGGGCCGCATTCAGATGGGATAAGTTTTACCTGAGGTATTTTTTCTGGACCGTTTTATAGAAGGTGAAAATCGACACTCTCCGGATTAATTACTGATGAGGCGTATTATTTATCCATTTTTTACCTTTTCTTTTTTTAACAGTGATGATGATGATGATGATGATGATGATGATGATGATGATGATGATGATGATGATGATGATGATGATGATGATGATGATGATGACGATCAAAAGGCGTGGCCAGTATCAATCTCCATTTCTCGCCTACTTTTATCATCGATAAAATGTTTATGTATTTCCGTTAAAGATGTGCTTTACAACACTGACACAAACAATCCCCATTCCTCCGCAGGATGTTTATATGTTACCCAGGTTCCAAGACGTACTTTTCCCATCTAGACATCAGCCCTCGCTCCGCTCACCTGCTCTCTCACGGGAAGAAGATTGTTCTGGCTATAGCAGAGGGAGCCAAAGACATCAGCCAGCTGACTGTCACCCTGGCACCTCTGCAAACCCTGCACGCCTATACCCTCCGGATACACCCTAGCAACTTCAAGGTGCCTTTACAAGAGGATCAGTTTTACCATAAATATCACTGAAAGGATTTTTTTGCATGAAAAGAGACAAAACAAATATTAAAATAGTTGCTGTTGAAAAAAATCCAAAGTTGTAAAGTTAGTACCTAAAGCTGTCAAATAATAGTGGGGTAGAAATAAAAAGTGGCATGAGAAGAAAAAACTCAAGTATAGTACAAGAACCTCAAATTTGAAGCATGCTTTGGTACTGGCGTATATGCACTTAGTTACATTCTACCACTGCTGCTTATTAAAATGTTGTTGTTTTTTTTTATCGCAGTATGATGGGGCATTTTCAGTTGTGATGAAAGCGATACCACATCAAGTCCATTTCAGATCAAACTCAACAGGAGCAGCTGTTTAAAGCTTAACGTGATTAACACGAACTTGATGTTTATGCATCAAATACATTTTCCATATATGGAGATATGCTGTAGTGACACACATTTAGAAATATAAAATATTGTGGCAATATACTGCAGAGAACATCACCTATAAATTGCTTTCCCATACAAACATAATATATTAATGTAGCATACATTTAATAATAATGATTATAATAATAACTACAAAGTTAAAATATATAGAAAGTATAACATGAGATGGAAAATCAATAATAATAATAATAAAATAAATACATCTTAAAAAATGATTTGTATTTTGTGCTACATTTTTTAGAGCACTTTTAAAATATGCAGTATAGACCTGTTCAAAGTTGTAAACATAAACATTCTGAATGTGTCCAGTTTATTTCCTGTTGCAGGGAATGTGAATGACATCAGCACACAGGAAGTTAACAAAGACCAAGGCTGTTGCCAAGCAATGGAATTCCATTAAAAAAGGTCTATATAGTCTCCAATATATGTTAGATTGGTACATTTGAAGCCAAATGCATTGAGTTTCCTGAGAGCTGAGGATTTCCTCCTGGGTTTGAAAATGAGTAATTCAGTTGGACAGAAAAAGTGACAGAATATTATTATGTTACACTGGAGAACAAAATTAGAGAACAATTTAATAATACTTGATTTATTCTGAAATACTGTTATTATTATGTTTTCATAATTTGATAGAATATCAGCTGTGGCTGTACCACTGCTGTACAAGCGTGTTTTTTTTAAATAACCAAGGCACTTCAACAAAAACCTTTATTTTGTGAAAAAAACAGTGAGCAAAATTAGAGAGCAGTAACCATTGTGTCAGAAGAGAAGATTAAACAATGTTTTCTTCTATAGGATTAAAAAAAGAAGAGGAAGTGTAGAGACCACAGCTTTGAATGACTTCAGCACATCTGCGCCCACAGGACATCACTAGTTTCTCACACTGCTCTGCTTTGATCTTGGTCCATTCTTCACAGTTCAGTAACTGCAGTGGGTTTCTTAGACGTTACTTTGTTGCCAAGGATTTTCCAGAGATTCTCTATGGGGTTTAGATCTTGACTCTGACACTTCCTGAACTGACTTCTTTAGACACTTTGGGTTCAGTCGTTCCCAGTCTGAAGCTGAACAAAACGTTTCCCATTGAACCCAGATAAAGTGAACTTTAGCAATGTCCTGTCATTTGGGGATGTTTTCTGCAGCAGGAGTTGGGCCTCTTGTACAGCTACATGGCAGGGTGAATTTTTACGTGAACCTCTTTCGGCAACATGCAATACCTTCACTTCAGTTGTCTCCCAATCAGCCCACAATTTTATTGCAAGACAATGCCCCCTGTCACACTGCTAAATGGGTTAGGCAGTTCCTTGAAGCTAAGAATATTGAAACAGTGAAATGTCCGGCCTAGAGTCCAGATCTAAACCCCATAGAGAATCTCTGGAAAATCCTTGGCAACAAAGTAATGTCTGAGAAACCCACTACATTACTGAACTGTGAAGAACGGACCAAGATCAAACCAGAGCAGTGTGAGAAACTAGTGATGTCCTGTGGGCGCAGATGTGCTGAAGTCATTCAATCTTCTCTTCTGACACTGTGGTTACTGCTCTCTAATTTTCCTCACTTTTTTTGCTGGTACAGCAGTGGTACAGCCACAGTGGATATTCTATCAAACTCTGAACTATAAAGAATAACATTATATCACAAATAAATCAAGTATTAATACTTTGTTGTCTAATTTTGATCTCCAGTGTATATTGATATTAGTATTCCATATAATAGCTTTGTTTGTTTGCTCCAACATTTTGCATATACACACTACAGCTAAAACAGCTAAAACCAACCATGAAGCCTGCAGGGGCCATGGGAAAGGTTTTACTGTAGTTGTTGTTTTATCGATATCTGAATAAAGCATTTTGAAATGTTTTATCTGATTATTTGAATTGAACTGAGGCATAACTAAGTCAATAATAAGCCTTTACCTTCTCTGCAGTCCTTCTCACACTGTATGCTCATCACCCTGGCCTGTCACATGGGCGACGACTTCACAGCAGTTGCACACGCAGCGATGGACAAGTACCTGTCAGCTTTCGCAGCCGTGCTCGCCGAGAAATTCAGATGAGACCCAGCCACATGTTTTTAGGAAGTATATAAACCATATATGATGCTATATGATATGAAGTATTTATGTATGTGTAGTTGTTTTAATGTTATATTTGATTATGATAACAAAGTGCAATTAACCTTCTCTGTTGTATTACCATATAAAGCCTTTATTACAAATGATGTTCTTCTTACTATTTCCAAAGCATACCATAAATGATTGGGTTGCAGCTATATTACTGCATGGTATTGACATATCAAGGAGACTTCAGCAGTGTGTAATTCAACTCATAAAATCTAAAAATAAAACGTTTCACTTTAAATTTCCCATCTGTGGTCATGTTACTACGGCAGTCTTTCCCAAAGTTAGGGTCAGGACCCAAAATGGGCCACGGACCCCTTTTTATTGGGTCGCCATCAGCAAAGACAAATGCTTAACAATGCATGAATTAATTGTCCAAATAAAAAGGAAGAGGGTTCTTTCTCATACACTGGTTCAGCTCAGAATCTGTGTGTTGAGCTGTTTACCATTGTTGTTTAGATTTATTTTCTAAACCATTCACAATCATATTGGGCGGCGCTAAGCCCCGGATGCAACAACAGTGCAAAACACATAGCGGAAGGGGGCCGGCTTGTCAGGCATTTTACCCGCTCTGTACATCTGGTAAGTCAGACTACAGTGAATGTGACTTCTGTTATTCAATGATGAATTTTTTCCCAAATTTTCAGACACCAAATTTGTTCTACAGTGTTTTGTACGCACGAAATACCACATAATGCGTTGCTATTGTTGCAAAAGCATACAAAGCTGCATTAAAGCATTTTAAAACTGAAGCACGGGTTAGCACTAGTTTGTAATTTTTTAAAACACTAAGGGCCATTATAACTGTAAATCAAAGACATTTTAACATTTTGGGTATTAACACACTTTGAAAACTGGATTTTTAAAGCATCTTGTAACCACAGAGTTTATATTGGACAAAGCCCAGTTTATAGTAAATACAAATTATTTTTCAGGTTAAGGAAATATTCAAACCTAGACCCTGTTGTGCTCCAACAATTATCTGGTAATCTGCAGGAAGAGGTCAATTTCAAAGCTGTTGAGGGAAACGGCTGATCGGCTGGATGCTTTAAGTTCACCAGGAACATCAGCAGCATGTCACCAAAAGACCCCGTCATGTCTACCTCCTGTTGTCTGGGGCCCGCCCAAAGCAAATTGATTGACAGTTTGGGCCTTCAAAGAATAGCAAAAACTCAATAGGGTGAAAAAGGAAAAGCAAGGGGTAAATCAATAAAATATATATAAATATATTTTGAATATTTACAGAACAAATAATGCGAAAATAAAATTATAAATTCAAATGTTTAGATTTTTTCTTTTACATTTTGTCATTTATCTACATCTCCGCTTGTATTTATTATTTTATTGATTCCTCTTTTTAATTTATTTTTTTCTTATTCTTTTACAGATATATTATTGTTTATGGCACTCCTTTGACTCCATACCAAGACTTTTATACCTTAAAAAAAAAAGCAAAGTTTCCAAGGATTTGCTAACAAGATAGCACAAACGACATACAGTATGTAATCTACCGCAAAGCAACTGCCATGCAGTACATTTTAATACTCATCCAACAGTAACGTCGGAAGGTTCTCGATGGTATCAGTAGTGCCTTTATGTTATAGGTCACTATAACCATATTAATGGACATTAACTCAATGTACCTCCTTGTTTAAATAATGTAGACTTTTAAAAATATATATTTCTGATACGAACCTGTGATTTTGCCATTGCATCTCCCTCAATCACAGCCATTGTATTGGCTGAGCGTAATTACGCACACACGCACAGAAGGAGAAGAAAATAGGGACAACAAAAAGTATGTTTCATTGTGACTTTATTTCGTTTTTGAGGAGACAGGTGACATCTCCTTTATGGTATCCAGACGCGGAAGTTGCTTGGTTTAGTGGTACTGCTTTCCCAGGGCGGACACCACCACGGCCACGAACTTCTGAAAGATAGCATGGACCTCTGGGGTGAAGGCCTTCCCAAGTTTGGCCGCGATCACGATGGTCAGGCAGTCACTCAGCATCTATACGAATGGAAAACACTCGTTAAAGTCAAAGCCTTTATTTTGTGTTGGCTGTGCGTGAACTGACTATAAAGAGTGTTATACTTTGAAGTTGTCGGGGTCCACGTGCAGCTTCTCTGAGTGCAGGATGCTCAGCTCGGCATAAGTTTGCTTGATGTTGTCCATGTTCTTCACAGCGCGGTCCAGACCGTGCAGCACCTTAACGCCGTGCGCTGCGATCTTCGGGTTGCCCTGGATGGCTGCAGCATTGGAGATGTTACCGAAGTCGCTGAAATGCCTCTGAGTCCAGGGGTAAACGATCAGACACCTGCAGGGGGAAGAGACAGGCAGGTAAGACCGATGGAAGATCGGAAGGGTATGTTTAAGAGCGTTTTTACTTACTCAACTTTACAATTCAGATTATGTTGGCTTCAGGGGGTGAACAGTAGCCTACCTGCTCAGAGCCTTGGGGCCGATGTCTTCATAGTCCATGTTGGAGAAGATGCTGGCGATGGTACTGCGCTCCGTATCGGTCCACACGACCATGGTGGCTGGGTTCTTGTTTTAACAAGTGTACAGAACGAAAAAGATGTATGTTCTTTTCTGAATAGCGATTCCGTTTGACGCGCGTTTATTTAAACGTATCAACACATCGACCCCCGCCCCAACGGAGAGGCAGCTTTAATTGGCTGGAGATGAAGAGGTTCAGATAAACTTCGGACTCTGCCAAAAGTTCTGGACAAAGACGTCAGTATGGCGTGATGGTTGTAACCGTTGGCAGAGTGACGGGTGATGCAGGGTTGGAGCCCAAGATAAATTTCCCCTTTTTATCATACTGGAAACGCTTGATATCAGGGTCCATGTAATAAGCCTCATTTTAGGCAAGGCAAGTTTATCTGTACAGCACAATTCATCAAAGTGTTTTACATAAAACATTAAAAGCATTGGGGAAACAGACGCATAAACAGAGAAAAGATTTAAAACACCGGAAAGGTCAATTTAAACATGTAAAAGATGGTTACAGTTACAGAAGTTGCAGTGCATTTTACTGAAAAGCAGCTTCAAACAGGACAGTCGTCAGTCTACAGTAGATTAAAAAGAACTGAGAGTTGCAGCAGACCTGCAGTTTTCTGGGAGTTTGTTCCAGATTTGTGGAGCATAAAAAACTGAACGCTGCCTCTCCATGTTTAGTCCTGACTCTGGGGACACAGAGCAGACCTGTCCCATGTTTAGTCCTGACTCTGGGGACACAGAGCAGACCTGCCCCATGTTTAGTCCTGACTCTGGGGACACAGAGCAGACCTGTCTCATGTTTAGTCCTGACTCTGGGCACACAGAGCAGACCTGTCCCATGTTTAGTCCTGACTCTGGGGACACAGAGCAGACCTGTCCCATGTTTAGTGCTGACTCTGGGGACACAGAGAAGACCTGTCCCATGTTTAGTCCTGACTCTGGGGACACAGAGCAGACCTGTCCCATGTTTAGTTCTGACTCTGGGGACACAGAGCAGACCTGTCCCATGTTTAGTCCGGACTCTGGGGACACAGAGCAGACCTGTCCCATGTTTAGTCCTGACTCTGGGGACACAGAGCAGACCTGTCCCATGTTTAGTCCTGACTCTGGGGACACAGAGAAGACCTGTCCCATGTTTAGTCCGAACTCTGGTGACACAGAGCAGACCTGTCCCATGTTTAGTCCTGACTCTGGGGACACAGAGCAGACCTGTCCCATGTTTAGTCCTGACTCTGGGGACACAGAGCAGACCTGTCCCATGTTTAGTCCTGACTCTGAGCCATAGAGCAGACCTGTCCCATGTTTAGTCCTGACTCTGAGCCACAGAGCAGACCTGTCCCATGTTTAGTCCTGACTCTGGGGACACAGAGCAGACCTGTCCCATGTTTAGTCCTGACTCTGGGGACACAGAGTAGACCTGTGCCATGTTTAGTTCTGACTCTGGGGACACAGAGAAGACCTGTCCCATGTTTATTCCTGACTCTGGGGACACAGAGCAGACCTGTCCCATGTTTAGTCCTGACTCTGGGGACACAGAGCAGACCTGTCCCATGTTTAGTCCTGACTCTGGGGACACAGAGCAGACCTGTCCCATGTTTAGTCCTGACTCTGGGCACACAGAGCAGACCTGTCCCATGTTTAGTCCTGACTCTGGGGACACAGAGCAGACCTGTCCCATGTTTAGTCCTGACTCTGGGGACACAGAGCAGACCTGTCCCATGTTTAGTGCTGACTCTGGGGACACAGAGCAGACCTGTCCCATGTTTAGTCCTGACTCTGGGGACACAGAGCAGACCTGTCCCATGTTTAGTCCAGACTCTGGGGACACAGAGCAGACCTGTCCCAGAGGATCTGAGAGGTCCGGATGGTTCGTAGCTGAGCAGAAGATCTGTAATGTATTTTGGTCCTAAACCACCCAGTGCTTTGTAAACCAAGGGTCTTATACGTCCAAATAAGATTCTAATCAACATTAGTATGGCTTAATAAGACTTCATAAGTGTTAATAATAGTTAGATTATAAGACATTTGTAAGTACTTATAAGAAACATATTATGCATTTATTAGCAGTTGACTATGCACTTATTTACCGTTGAATATCTGCATAAGCGTATAACAGAGGATTTATTAACTCCACACAACATTGTTCTTATAGTCATCTATTAATGAGTGCATAGTTTGGGGGTGGACTGAAATTTAGACTTGAATAGATAATATGATGGACAATTACCCCATGCCTGAACTGGGAACAATGCACATGGGGCTGACCCATTTATTATTATATTATTATTATTGTTGTTATTATTATTGTTATTGTTATTGTTATTGTTATTATTATTATTGTTGTTATTATTATTATTATTATTATTATTATTATTATTACTATTATTACAGATATTAATGGCACTTTTTCTTTTATTATACCCAGTGATCTTGTAGCACTATTGTTTGTATATTGTTTGTTTATTGTGTTTAGTTTGTTAATTTGTCTTTAAAAAAAATTAATATACAGCAATTAAATAAAAAAGTTCGTAGTTAATTACTAATACACTTACAAGTGCTTATAAATGTCTTATAATCTAACAATAAATGTCTTTATGATGCTATTATTGTCACTTATACAGTCTTATTAACAAATGCTAATGTTAAAAAAGTATCTTGTGAGAAGTCTATTCACCTTTAGGCTCATTAGTAGTAGTATTACAGGGACCTTAATGAATAAAAGTCAGTGCAATATGTTTTCAGGGTAAACCTTCAGAAAGCCACCTGCACCTTTACTAGAGGAGATTTATTGTCAAAAAGTTGTGGCTGTGAAGGAAAAACTGTGCAAGTTAACAAAGTCTATATATGTGGACAGATCTGAGTTTTAAACACAATTGTCATTTTACCTTTTTCTTATCAATGAAAAAAGTGTCTCACTGACGAAAGAGGTGATCATAATTATTGAAATAGTGCTTTGAAAGAGTGTTACGTCAGACTGAACAGCCGGATCAGTGGCAGACAGTCTGTTGACGTCACCTTTTAGTGTCGGCATTCGGCTCAGCTCGCTTCGAACCTCTACAGAGGTGGTAATCGAAAGGGAAAGGAGGCGAGTTGAGCTGACACCAGTGGAAAAGGGGCAAGTATTTAACTTCAACAACTTTTTATATATTAACTAATATTGCTACTAAAATCACATTATATCTGTTTTCTAGTAGCAATAAACCTTAGCCATCGCTAGCATTGCTTATAGCTACAATTGACCCAACTTGCTTTGTCGTTTACATATCTGTTTACAGAGCCTATAGGCTGAAGGGCTGGGGCCCGAAACCTTACAACATGTGGCAAAGCATTAAACGATTAGGAGCAGACTCTGGTGTGCGGACTCACTGTTTACACAAAGTCTTTTTTTTCAGTGAACACATCGGATCGTGGGTTGTGGATCGTGGATCGTGGATCGTGAGGAGATCTTCACTGATTTTGACACAAAGTGACGTTGACAACAAGCTCTCCGTGGGATCGCTGACGACACCTTTAATAGAATATCGATGAATGCAGCCTAGGTTATCTGACATGCATTTTTTCTTTTTTTACATTTCTCCTAAACATCCTATGAAAAACAGGCAGCACTATTACTCATCAACTCATATGACAGCCTATATCCCGTCCTGCCCTTAGAGGCCCCTTATGAGGCCCCTTAGAGACTTTTTGGTAGGTCTTTTCGGTTGCCAACATGAAAAAATATATATTAATTGGCCTTTTAGTGAAAAAAAAGGCGCTGGCTTAGGGTCCCTCGTCAGGCCCCTTAGACAGAGCTAGTAATGCTGTTGATTTGCTCTTGCTTTATTTTTCCCCTCATACATGTAGTGGAGGGGCCCATGATCACTTCATTTTTGTTACATTTTATTACATGAGTAATATTAAGGCTATTCCTTTAGTTTTTTTGGTAGGTCTTTTTGAACCCCATTATATATATAGTATATATATATATATATATATATATATATATATATATATATTTTTTTTTTTTTTTTTTATATATATATATATAGGCCTAATAATGAAAATAAGAGGCTCTAAGCTTAGGGCCCCCTGAGCCACTGTGCCCCTGGGCCCTGTAGGCTCGCTCAATATTTCATCCCTGGTTGAAATGAATCCTCTCCCACACACAGTGTCAAATCAGGACATACTGCACATTAAAGTATATTTTAATTGTTGTGACATTCCTTCCACTGTTGGTTTCTGCTCCAAAGTTGAACCTGCAGGATGAATGGGGAATGGCAGCCCTCCGGACATTCACTGCATCCTGATTAACTGAGCTCTTTTGACTTTAAAGACATATAACAGAATGCACCATTTATTGAGATTAAAGCAGTAGATTTAAAGCCAGGCTTCATTTAGTCATTAGCAGTCATTATTCAAACAAAATACCAAATGCATGTTGAAAACACGTGGAAAATTTCATTTTTAATAACCTCAAATTTACTGTTTAAATGGATGCTAAACATTTTGAACTCTTACTTAATAGTCCCTTTGTTTATTCATACAGTTGACAATTGATTATGAAAAAAATGCTGTTCATATATATACTGTATATATTTAACCCTTGTGTTTATTTTTTCTATTGGCTTTTATGTATTCATTGTATTGTATATCTTGGTGTTATAGTTCATAGAGTTCATAGTTCAATAAAAACAATACAAAAACTGTATGTGAAGGGGTGTATGATATCATGCCATGATCTATGTACATCTATTAATTATCAGGCCTATTATAATTGTTTTAATCTTATGTAATACACACACACACACATCCCAACTGTATTGCGTCGTTTCTCAGTAATATACTATAGGAATACAAACAGGCATAAAAACACGTGTCATTTCAGATCGTTCCTAACTTTATTTCTGCTTATTAGACTTGATTTTTTTAATGTCATTTAATTTCCAAAGCAATCGGAGAAGGTGTGATGCCAGAGTGACTGTTATCTCGAGAACCACACGGGTGTGTTATCTCCGGCAGCGCCCCCTCCACCCTTGGCAAAAAAAGTGTTTAGATTAAGAAAATGCAGTAGGTGAGGCCGGTGATGGTCGTTATGAGACACATTTCAGCCACTCGATACAAAGTGCATGGATGAAGCCCACCTGGCACACGGTACAGAAGTCGAAAAATGACCTTTTGTTCATCATTTTATAGTCTTTTGATCAAAATATATAATGGGCGCACGTTCATGTGATTTATTCATATATTTTCACTTTATTTGTACGTGAAATAATTTTTAATAGATGATCTTACGTAAATACAAATGCCCATAATGATAATAATAATAATAATAATAATAATAATAATAACAATAATAATAGTAATAATAATAATAATGGTGATATTAATCAATGTTTTATTTGTAGAGCACTTCTAAAACCACAGTTGAATGCTTTACAGTACGAGATAAAAGGCACAGTGGAGATAAAACCAACACAAACATCAATACAACCATTGAATTGTTTTATCACACCTGATAAAAACAATTCAATGTTATATATAATGCCAAATCATAACAAAAGTCATCATGCAGACACTTCACATATGTGGTAGGTCTTAACAAACAATTCCCCCGTGAGCAGCGACGAGTTGCAACATTTATAATGATCCAGCAATCTTCTGCACACTGGCAAATAAACCTTCCAGAGTGTAAGAAAAAAAGAAGAAATACATTTTGGCTTAACACAATTAGTCTAAACCCACTGGATCAAAACGTCCTTATTTGCCTACAGGTTTGAATAACTACATTTCAAAAATAAGTGTGTCAACAAAATAAACCCTCACACTGCGCACAGATATTAAACTTTTCTTCATTGCTTCGATAGGTGTCTAAAGGCCGTATAAATGAATACATGTTCATTTAAGAAGGTGTTCTGAATCCAAACAGTAATTTCCTTCTTTTTTTTTGCATTTTCGTTTCATCTTAAATTGCTTCGGACCGCAGCAATAATATCGTATCAAATAATAACTGGATTTAACGAAAAACAAGTCATAGACCGACAAATAAGAGCAGGTTTATTGGTATAAGCTTCGCGTCGCTGCTCCTGACTCCTGTGACCTGAGATGCCCTCCTTCACCTCCTCCGCTCCATCCTTCATGCGCTAACAAACCACAAGACCAGCCTACGATATGTGTTTTTGCCAACTGACGCCCCCTCGGGCTGGCAACCGGCCACCGAAGTTTCTATCTGCCAGGCGGGGGAGGAAGGGTCCGATAGGCTTCGGGGGGAGGATGCGGCTTGGCGTCATTCCCGTTGGGTGTGACTGTCCGGCCAACTGAATTTAAGTAGAAGTGCGACCGAACCAAAGATCATCCATCCGACTCGGGAAGAGAAAGAGACAACCATGAGTTTGAGCGACAAAGACAAGGCTGCCGTCAAGGCTCTGTGGGGCAAAATCTCCAAGTCAGCAGATGCTATTGGGGCTGACGCTCTGGGCAGGTGAGTGTCACGTTTACCCATGTTTCAAGGTCCGGTAAGAAGGTGTTTGGACTTTATTTATGCAGCCAATCAGCGATGTGTTTGATACAATATGGGCTTTAAAAGTGATTTAATTTCAGTAACTTCATTTATGAATTAACGTAACTAACATCTTGAACAGTTTGAGACAGTTGCCAGACACTTGGCAAATTTAATTGGCTCTTAATATAGTTAATTTATTATTTTAAATTGAATTTAAAGCATCAGTTAGAGCTGGTTAATGTGGCCTGGGACAGGTACACATCATCCTGCCAGACATTTGGCAAATTGAATTCCCTCTTAACATAGTTAATTTATTATTTTATCACTGAAACTAATTTTTAGACTGGTACACAACATCCCCCTTTTAAAGAGATGCTCCAGGTGAGGCTCGAACTCACAACCTCGGCATTACTTCGCTGCATACTGTCTTATAAGTACCGCGCGCTGACCGATTGCGCCACTGGAGCCTCTTGAGCGCCTCCTCAGACTTTACCCATCTCTTAACGCCCTCTCCACCTCCACAGGATGATCGTCGTCTATCCTCAGACCAAGACCTACTTCTCCCACTGGACAGACGTGACTCCTGGATCCGGCCCCGTGGCCGCCCACGGAAAGAAGGTGATGGGTGGAATCGCTCTGGCTGTTTCCAAGATTGACGACCTGACCAAGGGCCTGCTGGAGCTGAGCGAGCAACACGCCTTCACCCTGAGAGTGGACCCGGCTAACTTCAAGGTGAGACAGGGTTCAGTAGCACCGAGACATGAGAAACACGATAGAAGTTATGTGCTGAGAAGACGTTCTTACAGTTCTTTTCACATTTATACCAGGATTAGAATGACTTGTGTCTGCTTTTACGCACGGGTACAGCTTTACGCATGAACTACGCATTTGTGCCGTGCAAAAATAATAATAATGCTGTTTAAAAATCGGAATTTCTGTTTAATCTGGTAAATGAAAGAAAACATCCTTGTTGAAAATTGATTCACCAGTTTTGAAATTGTGCATGGGATAGGTTTTGCACTTCACTGGCACTTCAGACTTTACGCTACATGGGAGGAGAGCGAACATAACCGACCAGTGTTAAACATACATTTGCTTTGCCATCCGCAGCTCCTGTCCCACTGCATTCTGGTGGTGATCTCCGGCATGTTCCCGAAGGACTTCACCCCTGAGGTCCACGTCTCCGTGGATAAGTTCCTCGCTGCCCTGGCCCTGGCTCTCTCTGAGAGATACCGCTAACCTGCTCGCAGTGCGGAACGCGGTCTGCCGCAGGCGATCATGTAACTCATAGTCATGAAATATTCTGGAATAAAACTGCATACCGCCTAAAAAACTGATGCTGCTGTGTGTGTTTTAATGTCTCCTGAAATGTGTTTTCACTTCATACATGCACAAGTCACAGTGAAATGGCTGCAGGCTGTTGTTGTTTTTATGGGAAGGGGGACACATGAAGACATGATCTTTGAAATGTTTCATTCTTTATTTCATACTGAAAAAAATCCACGGTGATAACAAAGTTTGAATTGAAAAAAAGAAAGGAAAAAGAAAAGTACAGCATGCATCAAACGTGTAAATGAGATAGACAGTGTTTACAGTTTTATTATCATGGCAATAAACACGCAATACGGGCTGTTATGATTTCATGACGACTCGTAACTTATCATCACCCAGAACGAGCCTGAAAGAGAAGAGAGACATTGCGAGTTTGATCCCACATGGCCTTATTTATGATCTTTTCATAATCATATCTGGCTTCACTCACCTGAGCAGAGCAGCGGCTGCCAGACCTCCCCCGATGGGTCCCACCCAGTAAACCCAGTGGTAAACCCAGTAGTTGGTCATCACAGCGGGGCCGAAAGCTCTGGCAGGGTTCAGGCACGTTCCTGACACGTCCCCCCTGCATCCGTTAGAGAAAGGAAAATTATGAATTCATTTTTATTTGGTTCAAATGTAATAATCCATCATCTTAAAGTCACGAAGTTAAATGAGTGTCGAGTATTTTATCATCATTTGACTATTTTTTTTACAGCCGAAGTCGGAATGTCATGGTTAAACCATTTCAAATTTCCAGAGGTTGGAAATTTTATTGAAAAAATAAGGTAAATATATAAATATTAATCTATTTTCCGTTGTATGTAAGTGTATCTCAAAGTATTGGTTAGTTAACCTCGCAATCATTATTTAAATAATGATTTTGAAATCCTTATATTTTGAAAATAATTTTATTTTGAAATCGTTGTAGTTGTGACAGGAAATTTGCAAAAATAATATGGATTTGTGTCAAATTAAAATCAATCGGATGAATAAAGGTAATTACTGCCCTCAAATAAAATAATTAAAGTTATGAAATGTAATTGTTTACGGACACTTTAATGTGCTTTTTTTTTCGTTTTTTCACAAAAAGATACAAAGAGCAACTTTAAATGTTTGTCTTGACAAATCATAAATATCAACGTTTCTGATTTTTGTCACTATTTCATATTGTGAAAGTTTATTTTGAAATTTTATTTTTTTGAAATGAAACATCCGTTATTATCAGCTACCCAGCACACTGTAAAGCTGGACCATGTCAGCCAAAGTAGCAAGTGACTCCAAGTGAAATCCAATCCTGGTGTAAATGGTTAACGCAGGTGCAGATACAATAAACTTTCAGGGTCATCGCCCTTTTATCTCACCCTGCCAGGACGTTGATGATGACGGTACAGCCCACCAGGAAGGGAGCCAGCGGGGTTTTGGTCTTGCTGTTGACCGCCACCAGCAGCACCACCATGGTGATCAAGCAGGTCATGGCCACCTCCCCGAAGACTGCTCCGGTCAGCTGACTCTCTGACTTGAGAATATCAAAAGCTGCCCCTGTGGCGTTGAAGTAGCGGTCTGCAGGCGTCATTATCTATGAAATGCAGGATTTTATTCGTTTATTAATTGGATTTTACATGTTTACGTGTGTGCAATAAGAGCCCAAACATGCATCCTTTCAGAACACTGTGCAATTTGATTAATCGCTTGCAATTGACCTTGGCCATTCCAGCTCCCAGCACTCCTCCAATCAGCTGGCTGACCAGGTAGGGTCCCACCATCATCAGCTTCATGCCTCCACACAGGTAGATGGCAATAGTGAAGGGAGGGTTGAAATGGGAGCCACTACAGAGAGAGAAGCAGCAGAGAATATGTATGATTCTTCCGTACGCGTGCACCTGACTCTGATTTCATTCTACTCTTGACTCCTTTACCTGATGTTATCCATGACTGCCACCAACACCGCCACAGCCAGTCCGTGCACCAGGGCTGGCTGCAGCCGTCCAGCCGCGGGCACGTTCTCGATGACGGACACGCAGCCGACGAAAACAAAGAACATGGTCCCCACTATCTCAGCCAGGCAGGGCTGGAACAGAGTCTCGTATCTGTTGGGAGGTTTGGACACAGGCGGCTTCTTTCCCTTCTCCATCAGAGTAGAGTCTGTGTCTTCCATTTCCATTTTCTCAACTCCCATCGCTGCTTTTGTTTGATTTCTGCCTTGCGATAGACTCTGCACCTCCAGCACCTACCTGACCCAGACTGCAGACTAAGTCAAGGGCACTTTGGTTATTTATATTCATCTCCAGCAGCTGGCACACTGAACTGGAGTTGCATCACAGGGTCATAAAACATCAAAGTTGAAGGATCCATACAGTCTCCCGCCCGAAACAACTCCTCCGATACCTGCTCAGGTCTGCAGGTAGGGTCATGCGAGGTGACAGAATCCTAGAAGGAGCCCTGGGTGACTTTTGCTAAATGAGGTGATATGGTTCAAAACAAGACACTTGTTCGACGTCGACCTCAGTTAACCGGGTCATATATCGTCATTTACTGTGATGCAGGCATTCATAGAGTAACATTGGCCCTTATAGATAAGACAGAGCTGGATCATAGACTTTACACTACTCCATATGGGTGAGTGCTTTTGTGCATCCAACAAACGTAAATGAACATTGGATTATATCAGAATTAGTACGTTTACATTTGATATTAAGTAACTAAGTGCATTTACCACATGCACTGTACAGTACTGTGGTTAAGAACCAATCTGAGGTACTTGCATGTCTCCATTTTATGCAGCTTTATACTTCTACTGCATTCAGGGGAGAATGCATTTTTCACTCCACTGCATTTATTGAACAGCTATAGTTCTAAGTCATATTGAAGATAAAAGTATAAATGCAATACTGTAGATAGTCCAAGATTCAAACCAGTGATCCCAGCCTTTTTTGCCCTGTAGCTCTCTTACGGCAGTGTCTAGTTGAGTTGTTTCCATAAAGAGACGTGTTGAATGAAACAATATTTTACAAAAAAAGTCCAAACATGAATACACACTTGTGTAAGGACAACATTTTTTATTCTTTACTCTCCCATACACAATAAATCATCTCACAACCACACAGATTCATCTTGTGGTTAAGTACCCCTTTAAGACTTTTAACATGTCATATATGTCACATACACTTTAAGTACATTTTAAAGGGGACATATGCTCATTTTCAGGTTCACACTTGTGTTTTGTGTTTCTACTAGAACATGTTATTATACTTTAATGTTCATAAAACATTATTTGTCTCATACTGTCTGTCTGAATGCACCAGTTTGAACCCTAACCCTCCAGAAAAAGCTTTCGGCCGATTGCTTCGTATGGTATCTTACGAAAATGTATGCACAACAAATGGTATGACATCTTACCAACTATGACGTTCTATTTAACACTGTGAAACAGGGATCGGTACGTAACCTTGGCGGTTAAGTTTAGGCAACAAAAGGTGACGGTTATGATTTGAAAGAAGGTTGTGGTTTGGCTTCATTTTTCCAGGGCACAAACATCCGTCCGCCGGGTGAAAGTCCTGAGTTTTGGGAGCCATCCAACACTCGATCCTCCTCCCTACACAGATTTTAGCACCCTGATTTCCTCCTGCGCTCCAGACATCATTTCTGCAGTAATAAATATCTGGATTACATAATAACTATAGTGCATTACTAGCCGTGTATATGTAGGAACGGTAAATGAAGACAGCCTACATGAATAACTCAATAATAATAACATTCCTTTAATATTATATGGATCACACAACACCAGTCTTTTTTAATCGTAGTATCTGAATTCTTCTTCCACACGTGACACTAGACAGAGAAATATTTTTTGTAAGACTTTTTCCCCCTAGAGGCTTATAGTGGCCTAGCACATTTTTTTATGACATTACATTAAATTACATTTCATTGAGCTGACGTTTTTTATTAAAAGCAACTTCCAATACGAGCAATCAACCATGAGGTGAGATGTAAGTACACATTCATTTGTTTTATTGAAATAAGTCTTTCATAAAATGTTACGTTGGTTTGTCCTTTAATGTGTCACCTATCTTATCTGCGTGCCCTTTTATTCATATTCATATGCATCTATATACATGTGCTGCAGAACCTCCATAAGTTGAGTTTGCAGGTATATTATTCATCAAGGGATGCATTTGATAATACAGTTTCTACAGGTGCTCGCCACAGTTCTTTACCTGCACATTAAGTACAGTGCCGATGATCCATCTTTATCATCATTACAACCATCATCATCCATTTTTTAAGATGTATATAATTCAATTTCATTTGAAAAAGTCATCAGTTTTTAGAAAGCTTCTCATTCAAACCTACTGCTTTCTTTCAGGTGACTTAAGGGCACCGCTTTATGATTCTAATCTAGCTTTATTGTAGTGTGAGTAGAGCGTATTCTTGTTGTGTAGGGCAGTGCCCTGTCCTTGCACCTTCGTTTAAG
This sequence comes from Echiichthys vipera, assembly GCF_963691815.1. Lineage (NCBI taxonomy): Eukaryota > Metazoa > Chordata > Actinopteri > Perciformes > Trachinidae > Echiichthys > Echiichthys vipera. The sequence continues at coordinate 16,807,139 of NC_139843.1, read as the reverse complement.
TAATAAAGGTATCAAAGCACGGTTTTCCATTCAGGACTTTGACCCAAACAATGAGTACAAAATGACTGTAAATAGATAACAGCAAATGCGATTATTGCTATGAAATTGTATTTTATGTATTATCAAATGTCTCGGGATATTTGGCAGCAGTCACCGAGCATGTAAAGTCCAAGTTAGGAGTAGCTATCATATTCCTTTCATCACAAAACTTTATTGAATCTTGAAATACAAACATGTCATTGAGCAGGAGCCGGAAACTATAGCTGCGTCAAGGACAAATATATTTTCACACATTTTGTTATCAAATTTGAATATTACAGTCTAATTGTTGAGTAAGACCCAAATAGAAACACTGTCATCAAGTCAGTCGGGATGTCTTCTCTCTTCTTCATTAATAAACTACACGTTCACTTCAGCATAATTCGGGTCTTCTGGTCACCAAACAACAACCTGCAAAAAAGTGATATGGCAATTGGTGAACTGGTCATTATTGGTCATATACAACAGCACTGCAAAAATGTCACTAAAAGTGACACAAAACAACTACAAGATTCAAAATGGCCATGGAAAGACACAAAACAACCACACAAAAAAACAAAGAAAAAAAATGGCTGTAAAAAGATCCAAAATGACTTCAAAGAGATGCAAAACAACCACAAACAAACACAAAATGGTTCAAAGCAAACACACAGTTATAAAACAACTACAAAGAGACACAAAATAACAACAAAAAGACACAAAGAGACACTAAACAACCACAAAAATATATGAAATGACTACAAAGAGACACAAAATAACCACAAAAAGACACAGAGATACAAAACAACCAGATAAATATATGAAATGACTACAAAGAGACACAAAATAACAACAAAAAGACACAAAGAGACACTAAACAACCAGATACATATATGAAATGACTACAAAGAGACACAAAATGACTGTGATGGTTTTGTGTTATTTAAGTCTGGGGGTCTTTTATATGTCTGTGTCCAGGGGGCCATTGTCTCCAAATGCGTCCATGTTTAAGAAGCGTGTTCAATAGTTAGTATTAGCTTGACTGAAGTGAAACAGGTGCTTGTGTAGGAGGACAGACTGTAATAGAGCTAAAGCTCATTGGGTGGAGCTACAGGAGCAGAGTTGGCTCGGTTTAAGGTTAGACTGAAGTCCAGTGGAAAGTGAGAAGGAACTTGCCACTGTTATAAATTGCATACCAAGAAAAATCTATTTAGCGTTGGAACTTTCAGGGTTATTCCCTCATCTACCAAGCTGTCTATCTACACAAGATAGTCACCTACACTGCTGACTTTCCAGCTCCACGTGTGCCATATAAACTGATAAGAAACAATCATTCCTGTCTCTCTATATTCTTCATTTATATGTTTCTGTGACTCTACCCATTTATATTTAACTCAACCAATCAGACTATCCCGTACATCCACAGCATTCCTTCATGTTTTTAATCATCCTCAGCTGCAATCTGATGCCACCAGGGGGGAAACTAACCTCAAACTACAAAAAAAAAAAACTGACCTTGAAGTCACCCTTTGGTTTTACCATTTGATGCCTGGACCTTATAGCCTATAGCCACGCCCTAAGCATCTCCTGGTGTCGTCTATTTGATTTTAAATGTGACCATAATTCCCTGAATGAACAACGTGCTGAATTGAAGAAACTAACGATTGAGGCCGTGAACTCATTGGGAGAACGGTTACTGAAGTAATAAATCTAATGAGGAGTAGGGTCATTTTCTCAAAGACTTCTATGCAATCAGACTTCTTTTTGAAACCGTTGTTGCCCCCTGCTGGAAATTAGAAAGTATGCAGCTTTAAGGCACTTATGCATTGGCTTCACCTTCCATGCTGTCAACACACAAACGCTATGTCGTTAAACAAACACACTGAGTGCATTTCCTTCCTCATAAACACAATTTACACAGCTAGGTCATTTTAAAGAGGCCCTATTGTGCTTTTGTTTTAGTATGTTGTATAGTTGGTTTGTGCATGTAAAATGTGTTCTAAGTAAAAGAAAATGATATTCCACGCCAAATGTCGTTTTCTCCACGGGTTTCTCTCATGCAGACGGCACTTCTCTTTACCTGCCTGAAACGCTTAGATAGCATTATAATGTTTACTTCAGTTACACTTGTACGTCTTTCCGTGCCCCAGAATGCCTGGCTGCGCACGCCTGCTAGTTAGGCATGCCCTCAAACAGACCGGTGCAGACCTGACAGAGACTAGCGGTTAGCCACCGAGACCTGTAAGGGTTTTCTTATTTACGTTTTTGCCTGAAATGTCCTCACAATGATTGTAAACTTCCCAACAAGGGTTCAGTAACTTTATGTTACGCAGCAGTAGTCACTTTAAACTCGAAGCTCAGGATGGATCTGTAACTGTTACCGGCTCTCTGAGACCAAACTTCAAACTTGGAAGCCGTAAATTCGGACACTTTTATGCTGTTTTGGTGTTTATTATGGAGGTTAACCTGTTAAAGCTAACCTTACGCATGTTGCACGGCTATCGTGGCTAGCTTCCATAAAGACATTGTTTTTAGAAGTAAGTGATGCCGTATATGGTAATGGGCGTAACATTTCCAACACTCATCCTAAACGGTTGACCAATCACAGCAGAGCGGACCAGCCAACCAATCAGGCTGTATTGCAAGTCATGGCGCAAGTGCGGCTATTTAATTAGCATAACAGAGCTAACGTTAACAGGATGTGTTCCTAAACCATGTGTTTGTACTGTTGATCTAAGAGCAAACCCTCTTGTCACTTATAGAAACACCACCACACGAATGACCACAGTCGAGTTCGAGATGACAGAATTAGCAGCTAATCCTGAAAACTAGCCTCTGAGGTGAAGTGAGGGCCAGTGGCTAACTGTCACTCAAGAGGCCGTTCCCCTAATTATTCATAAACTTTAACCTCCAATAAAATAAAAACTGTTACAAAAATATTCACCCTCCTAAGTGTTGTCATTGAGATATGACCTAAACATACAGACGAGAATGTTTTTTTTTTATCCAGGCCTTAAACATGTTTAATTATGCTGTGAAAACAGCCAGTTTAACATGGGGGTCAATGAGAAATTTCTCTATTGTGCAAACTGCTCCTACTGGACACTCGTAGAACTGCAGTTTTTGGCACTTCCTTATTGGATCAACCAGGAAGTCACTGTGGTGTGGACTTGGTGCTGTCTCAAATCACACACTACAGCGGAGCACTTACCGGAAATTATAATTGCCTTTCTTCTTCTTTTTATTAACTGTTTTGACTCATCACAGCGCCAAAAATCATTGTGATCCTATTTGTCACATTTATAAAGTGAATCTAGTTGTTGCACCTACATTGCGCTGTTGTTCCACCATTTTTCAGTTCGAATTAAGTCCCGCCTACATGACGGCGATTGAGGGCGTTCAGTGTTCATCGATCCACACTCAATGGTTTGGCTGTTTTTGAGTGCGCAACTGGATAAATGCAGTACATCGCATTTTACGACTTCCAGCGTGAACGAACTTCCACCCTCAAAAAAAGCCAGTTTGAGGGTGCAAGTGCCCGATTTGGGACACAGCATAATGTGTTGTTTTTTTTAAAGATCAAAGCATTTAAACCCATTGTATCTGACCTGAAAAATTCAAATATGTCCCTGAAAACCAGCATAATAGGGCCTCTTTAAATATTTCAATGGCTGCATCGTTTACATCCACGTTTGTTTGTTAGCAGTCTTCTTCACTGCTTTTGTATGGCATTTGGTTGTAATTACCGCTGCAAAATGTCGATCAGTGGAATAACATAAAACCATTGGCAAGATGTGAACAAAGCCACCAGCATTACGTCAACTGACATGTAAAGACATTGCTCAGTAGTAACCCTGTTGGACAAAGACTCAAAAGCATACCTTTAAGTTCACAATTGTTCCCCGTGCATATCCAACTCAACCAACTTAAGGTTTTATTACATTCAAAACCATCTAGAAAACAGTGAAACAGTGAAAAAACACCACTGTGTTCTCAATTATTCATACCTGATGAAACTGACAGTAAGCAGCGCACCACAAATGGGTCCGACCCAGTAGATCCAGTGATAGTTCCAGTGGTTGGCGATCACTGCAGGACCGAAGGCTCGGGCAGGGTTCATACAGGCTCCAGACACCCGCCCTCTGAAACGACAGTCAGAACAGACCAACACTATAACAGAGCTGGTGACCAGAGCGATGCAGCCCAACAGTTTGGAAACAGCAGTTACTTTTTCAGCCACAGACACCCAAAATCAGAATCAGAACCAGAATCGACTGTACTGCCAAGTATGTCATCAGATTACATAGCAGGAAGTTGACCTGGTGATTTTGTGCTCAGCACGTGCAGAAAATATATACACATAGAAATCCCAGAAAGAATACAATCAATTTAAAGATTTACACACCGAATTTAGGGATTACAACTATATAGACAAATCATTTCAAAGTTATAAATATAGAATATTAAATATTAAATCAAATGTGCATATGTGCAGGTGATCGCTTTAATGTAACGTAACCATGATCAGGATAAATAGAAGTATGGAGTACGAAAGTGGAAGTAAATCAATAGTGATTTGTTGTTTTAATGCACTATAAAATGTCAAACGCTCGATTTGTTTATTTGCCAATGAAAATGTTCATTAAAAAATGATATGTAGGGTATGTAAACTTAGGCTTAGAATATCTAAATTGGCTTCCTACGGTTTGGAGCATTTAGGCCTTCATGTAGGGAAATACAACATTGACACTGTTTTTTTATGGGTCCGTATTTTCTTACAATTTCCTGGAGGGAATTATGGAATACAACGCTCTACAAACACTTGTTTTAGTTTGGCAAGTTGAAATTATGGGAAATTATTGATTGAACTGCTTCATTTAAATAAAACTTGCAGAAATTCTAATTGAACAGCTAACTAGCTAACTTTCTTTCCACTGTCATGACCTCAGCCGTTCAAATCCTGACTACTTCCCTGGTTGTGACCTGAATGACTGGTAAATGGAATAACAGCTGATGTTGGTGACACCTCTCTGGACATAAGGACCTATAATTCCTACCTACGCCGCCTGGTTTTTTTCTGAATCTCTTACCCAGCAAATATGTTGGCGGTCACAGTAAGGCCGATGCCGAAAGGAGCCCACGGTGAGCGGGTTTGGCCGTTGACGGCGCCCATGCACACCACAGTGGTAAGGAACAGGGTCATCATCACCTCTGCCAGAGTGGTTTTACCTGGATCATTGGTGAATATGTCAAAGGCTCCTCCAAGGGCAGCGTCGTAAATGAAAGAGGGGTAGATTGCCTGAAAGTAGAACAAATTTAATATATATCGTACAGTGTATGATCAATTTGACTGGAATCAATCATTTTCATTTATTTTCACGTTTTATTTTTTCTGTTGCACGCCAGGAAATCAAAACCCGGGGCCAGTTGCATAAACTTAGTTTGAGGCTGGTCTTGGACTTAGACCAATCTTAGATAGTGAGGTTAGACTCTGTTGCATATATGTTATATATTAAGACTGACTTTGTTCCCATCATCAATGTGCTATGACCTACGCTGTGAAAAGAGTGTGTGGAGGAAATACTAAGTTGTCCCTCCATCTCACTCCCCGCTGCTGGTAGACTGCTACACTACTTATATTTAAGGCTAGGACTAGGTCTAATTTTAGACAAACAGGCCTCTGGAATTAAATGATACTAAAGATACCAGTTGTTGTGTGTATTGTTGAGTCACAATTTCAACAAAAATGTCACAATGGGATAAGTGAAAACCTTTACTCTAGGCCACAAAGTTAAAATGATGAGATGTTGAGTCAAATATTTGACTTTCTAAGTCAGAATTATGTGATTTTAAGTCAAAAAATATTAGATTTTTACTTCGAGATAAGTTAAAATATTAGATGATAAAAAAAATTGATGAGACTTAACTTGAATCTCGACAACTAAATCAGATTAAAGAGATAATAACTCACCATTGCAAACTATTAAGCCAGAATATTTTATGTGTTTCTGTTTTTACTTTATCAGTTACATACTTTGGACTACGCAAGTTAACATTTTATTTTGTATCTATTATTAATATTATTATGATTCACTTTTCACATTTTTTTTTCTTTTCCTGGCAGATTGGGCTTCCGTAGCTTTTTCCTCACCTTGGTCAAACCAGCACCGATGATCCCTCCGCACACCTGAGCAAGGATATAAGGCAGCAGCAGGGGAAGGCCCATCCCTCCACACAGGTAGACACTCAGAGACACCGCAGGGTTAAAGTGGCCCCCACTGTAATAAACGCAATGAACTTTACTCTCAGACAGATAATAACGACACCTATCCTTCAGACATGGAGTAAACAGAATCTGCAGGTGATTCTTTGTATCTGTACTATCGTTGTTGCATCAGAACAAGAAAGTGACTGACTGAAATCCTGAGAAATTATTTGAAACGTAATATTCACTCATAACAACCCACACCTTAAAGCAAATTCACTTTAAACAAGACTTATAAGTCAATTTATATTTGCTTTTGGAAGGAAATGAAGGCATTTCTAATAACGTACAGAAGAAATTCTCAGTCAGCTCGAGAAAATGACAATAAGAAGCATTTAAAAAGTCTTTACCTGATTTGCCCAAACACCATGATGAGCACTCCCAGAGCCAGTCCATGCGCCACAGCAGGTTGGTTGAGACTACCTCCCACATTCCCAATAACAGACGCACACCCCACAAACACAAACAGGCTTGTCCCAAACAGCTCAGCCAGGCAGGGCTGCACACACTGCTCAAAGGCGCATGTCTTCTTGTTCGTGCTGCCTTGCTCGGCCACCGGCTCTGCAGCCTCATTTATTGTGAAGACCTCTGACTTGGTTTCTGTCTCCGACATAATGACTTTGAAAAGTCTTTCAACCGCGTGCCACTTGTTCCTCTGGTGGACCTGGGTGGTCTGATGAACGCACACTTATGTATATGAACCATTAGGGTGATCCATAAAGGACATACGCACATCCTCGATCTCTGATGCTCCACCTTCCTGCAATTGTTTTTACTCCCAAGACTCCCAATCAGGAGAAGCTCATAAAAATTATTACTACTGTGTTATTAAGAGATAAGGATGAGGGTCGTCAGCAAAACAGCAACACCTTTGTTACCATATCTTTTTTTTCTATCAGTGAAATGATCTGAACTGTGCTGATTTCTCTTGTTAAACATGCAATAACTATGAACAAAACACTAAAATATTACCACTTTTTCAGTTGATATGGTAAACCTGTTAGCAGTAGTGAAATAGGTATTCTGAACTTTTACTCAAGCAATATTACAGAGCAAAAGTACTGTACTGTTAGAAAAAGTACTGTACTGTTAGAAGTAAAAGTAAAAAATTCTTACTCAAGTAAATGACTAAAGTATTAGCATCAAAACAGTCTTAATGTAACAAAAGTTATTACCCAATATGCAGAATGTACCATTGACAATCATATATATTACTGTATTATAATACGTGATGCATTATATGCAGTATTACTTTAATGCTGTGGCTGGTAAAGTTGGGACTACTTTTTATTTGTTAATATACTGTTATATATATACTTAATGATTTACATTTTGTATTAAAAATGACCAAATAAATGCAGTGGTGACAAGTACCAGTACTATATTGTAGCATTAGAAGAAGAATAATTAGAAGAAGAAGAATTACTTTATTAATTGGAGCCATTGAAATTGGATTTTTTCACTCTTATTATTATACGTGTTACACACACAGACCCGAAATACACAGATGCACAAACAGGACCTATACATGCAATTAAGGAGAGATGTTAGAGCGAGGGGGCTGCCAGTGACCAGCGCCCCGAGCAGTTGGGGGTTCGGTGCCTTGCTCAACAGCACCTCGGAAGTGCCCAGGAGATAAACTGGCACCTCTCCAGCCACCAGTCCACACTCCATACATGGTCCACACAGGGACTTGAACCAGCGACCCTACGGTTCCCAGCCAAGTCACCTATGGACTGAGCTACTTCCGCCATTGAGGTATAAAGTAGCAGAAAAGGAAAAATACTCAAGGAAAGAACCTCATACTTAGAGGTCCCAGTTTTAAAAAATTATAAAGCAAGTCGAAGGACTATTAAATAATGTAAAGCGTAAAACGCTCAATCCACAGAGAAATGCACACAGCCACATTCAGAAAGTCTGTCTTTAAACGAGCTGTGGGACTTTAACTACGGCTGTGATGTCACAACTATACCACATATAGGTAGAAAGTGCTGTTACAGTCCCCAGCTGCAATGATGGTGAAGTAAGTGCAGATGTGGGAGACCCAGAAACACTGACCAATCAGAGCAGACTTGGCTTTTTCAGACGGGGCTCTTAAAGAGACAGGTGCTAAAACGGAGCGTTTCAGACAGAAGGTGAATACAGGTATATTCAGTGTGAGAAAAATAATGTGTTTTTAAACATTAAAGCATGAAAACATGTGCTAGTATAAAACCACTAATTAAAAGCATGAACCTAAAAATTGGTCTATGTCCCCTTTAACTATAGTACTTTGTAATGTACTATTCATAGCATGCATACATCAAATACGTTGAAGATGAGACCATTTTAAATGAAGTTGGGAGCTGGGAGTCACATCTGTACGCTTCAGAGCTCTGCAGAACTGAGGAAGACTGCTGTGAGATAAAACAATTCACTTTGGTCTCATTTCATTAAGGGGTGGCAGTAGCTCAGTCCATAGTTGACTTGGCTGGGAACCGTAGGGTCGCTGGTTCAAGTCCCTGTGTGGACCATATATGGAGTGTGGACTGGTGGCTGGAGAGGTGCCAGTTCATCGCCTGGGCACTGTCAAGGTGCTGTTGAGCAAGGCACCGAACCCCCAACTGCTCAGGGCGCTGGTCACTGGCAGCCCCCTCACTCTAACATCTCTCCTCAATTGCATGTATAGTTCCTGGTTGTGCATGTGTGTATTTCGGGCCTGTGTGTGTGTAACATGTATGATAATAACAGTGAAAATTGAATTTCCCCGTGTGGGATAAAAATAAAGTAATTCTTATTCTCTTCTTATCATTCATTTAGGGAACCCTTTCACATACAAGCAGTCGTGTGATCCACTGCATGAAAGTCTGAGACTAGCGGAATTTAAACAGATTGCTCTATGAATGAAGGGCCTTTGTGCAATCAGCATAAGAGAACACACGTACATTATTCAGGGTTTGAGCACCTTTTCCCAGGTCAAATTCAAGCACTTTTCAAACACTTAAAGTCAATTTTTTTACAGCACCTTAGAGTTGCGGTAAATTCCATATTTCTACAAATACACTCATTGAAAATGATTATTTCACTTTTTTCTAATCACATTAAATTATTATTCTACAACCAACTAAAGTTTTGTTTCGTAATACCAGACTTATAAGAAATTTAAAATATTTAAATATATATTATAGAGCCATTTGTTGTGAAAGAAATGCGGATGCAACTTCAAGCATTTTCAAGTACTTTATCCAAAATTCAAGCACTTTTAAAACCTTGAAAACACAACACTAAAATTCAAGCAGCCGTACAAAGCCTGATTATTACTGTTACAGTGCCATCGGCTTGTCCCTCCCATTGCAGATAACACAGCTGATAATTAGATATGAAGTCCATAACAAGGTACATAAATCAACAGACCAACACGATCTTACACAAAAAGACACTTTATTGGACCGCTCTTGAACAGCTGTCACCAAATATAATCACAAACTAGTCTGTCGTGTCCTCTTTGCTGTTTGAAACCAGCAGTTTGACAATCGCGTGCGTGTATGCGCGTTTAATCTGGAAGTACAACTGATCGATAAGTTAAAAACCAGACAAACATATGACATCTGAAAACTTCATTCATTAATATGCAACACAGAAATATGTCTGTTAGCAAACACATAAAACAAACTTGATCCATTGAACAGTTGGTAACTCCAGTGCCAGTGTAGAGACAAACCTCCTCACAGTTCTCAATCTAATCATCCCATTATCTTTGAGACTTACAGGGTTACAAAGGACGCTCGTCCCACAGCATTCTGCTGATGCCGCGAGTTTTCACACCGGAACAGCTCCCAGACGAGGGAGTGATAGAGAATGTGGGCTTCCTCTTTCCCAACGTCTCCTTTTGCACTTCTTTCTCCTGTTGTTGATTTTGGCGTACGCCCGTGTAAATCATGTCCGACAGTGGAGCACTTTCACACTCAAAATGCCAGCTGCGACAGACCTGAGGAAACACAACGTGACCTGTTCTTGTAAATGGCCACACCAAACATTTCAAACTGGGAGGATGGGTGGAAATATGACACATTTTACGCATAGAAGTGTCACAAAGTAAATAAACTAACGGACAGCGTGGCGCCACAGTGGTCGCAGTTGACCCTGGACTCAGTATTTCATATTTCTTACTAAAGCTACTGTAACATACCCATTCGTTTAAATGGAACAGGGATATAGGTGTGCATTACCCAGGTTGAGTTTGTCCTTGGTGGCCCAGCAGATGCTATAGTGTTGAAGCAGTTGTTGCAACAGCTCCCTCTCATCCAGGAACTCCAGACGCTCAATTCTGCGAGGAATACAAGAAACAGCATGGGTCTGCGCTCTCAGAGGGAGCTGAGATATAGCATACACCTCCATTATTAAAACACTCCTAAATCAGAGGATTCTAGCAATATACATTTTAGCAAAGGACACCCACAACTTTGGGGAACTAACGAGAGACGCATTTGAGAAAAAAAGAAAAAAGTGACGCAGCAGAGTCTGAGATATTCTGACTTTTAGTTCCTATGGTTCAAGCGCCAACTATAATTACCGCCTTGTGGTTGTATGCCTCCGCCAACCAGTCAAGTTGCATTTTACGTCCAAGCTGTCCTGACTCACATAATGTATGGAGTGAAGGCTTTGAAGGAATTTAATGAAAGGTATTAAGTGTATTTTTTTGCAAAACGCGGATACTTCACACAGGGCTCCTACACATTTTCCATTTCATAATTCCATTTTTTTCAGACTCAAACTTACAGACTTTCAGTCAATATTAAACATCTGAATACCTTCTGTTAGATGCTTATTATTTATATATATATGGTTTTACAATCCATCTTTTAACACGTATGTTAAATTCTGAATATGTATGCCATTATGTTGCCAAGTCATTACAAGACATTTTTACCTACGTATTGTAGCTCATATTAGTGAATGTTCTCCAAACAGAGTCATGTTCAATGCACAGCACTTTATTCAAGCTAAATGCTAAAAGAGTGAAATTACTGTAATAACTGTGTACCTGTAACACTACAGACAGTAACATAGGGATGTTCAATTAACCAGGAACGACAAAAGAAAACATAAGTCTGTGCTTCACTGGCTTTAGATAGAGTAAACATAACTGTAAATAAATAATAAATGTAGACGACACATATGGAAAACATTCAATAAATCAGAATTGCAGGCATACGGGGAACAGTAACCATGGTAACCTGACACCATTCTACAGCCAGCTTGATTAGTTTCATATCATCTACAACTATGTTGCGTTAGTAAACTTGTTTCGATTTGTATATATCAATATATTTAACTTTAGAAAGTGAGATAATAATCTGGAAACAATACAAACATTTTTCAAACTCTTTTCCCTTTTTCCATACTTATCCACAACTGGAAAATACTCAAATTAAATTCCATACATTTCCGTACTGCGGAGGAACCCTGTTCACACACAGCAAATGTAAATTTGCTACTGTGCGCCTGGAGTTCCCGTGGAGGTCTCAAGGCCAAAGCTGAGAAAACACCAGACGACTCTTTTAAATCACATACGACAGAAGAGCACAAGGAGAGGATCTGACAGCTGTGGTGAGAAGGACAAGTCACAATGCATACGATACTAGAGGATTTGCAAATCTTGACTGATTTTAAAAACATGGGTGACCACAGACATAACGACAGATTTAACAGATTTTTTATATTTATTTTATATTCAGATTTAACTATTTTTTTATATTTTACTCGTAAGACAGCAGATAATTCAGTCAAGAGGCAGGACCATACACTGGGCCTTCTCCTAAACCTTGTCAGAGTGGCGATTCCGTGAACGTGTTGTGATCAATCGGCCTTCTGTCCGACTCTATTCCTTGTCACCTCCGTTGTAAAACGTCCCGAACCAGACGTTAAACAAGCGCTCCTACTGTTGCCATAATTGCACAAGCTTGTCCTCCTTTTCTACTGTCCAAGCTCGGGAGCCTGTATTACCTTGCCACATCATCCTGGGGCAGCAAACTGTAGACCGTCATCATGTCCAGAGCATCGGCATGCTCCCAGCCCGTCTTGAGAAAGCGCTCCTTCTGCAAACAACACACATTCAAATATTTCACAGACCTCACGATCATCAGACCCCTAAATCCTTCTTACATTTTGGACTTTACGGATTACTGGCCTCACAGAGCCACTTTGAAAAACTAAGTTTGTGAGACTTATCTGTTGTCTTGGTTGTGAAATATCGACTTTGAGCTGCTGGATGTTACCTGAGAGTCCAGAGACTGGCAGGCCTCCACTCCTGCCAGGGTGCACTGGCGACGCTGCAGGTTCTCAATCATCACCTGGCCAAATCGGTCACTCATGTTCACCTGGACACGGATCATGTTAAAGTGCGTGAGTGAAACTGAGCTCAAATACACATGTAGTATACTATGAAGTCATCTGTTTTGTTTACCTGTTCGTAGCTGATGAACATGGCGGTGTGGAAGGTCTCCGCTGCCCAGTGAACTACATTGGAAGACTGGGAGGGCTGCATGTAGACCAGCACACACTCTGACAGGAGCAATGTAGGTAATCTGGGAGTGAGAGCACAAATACACTTGAGCAGAACAACCTAACTAGAAAATCACAGAGAGAGGTCGTAACTCTGAAAAAAACAAACAAACTTCGAAATCTTAGACCGTGTATAGCCGTGCATACACACCTAAAGCGATAGAGGCGATGAAAGCGTCAAGCTGCCATTCAAAATGAATGTAAATGACACAATGATACGCGATGTGCACACGATGTCGCTTCGGGCGACGCGTTCTGAGCGATAAGAGCTATGTGTGTCGCTAGAAGTTGAAAAATTTGAACTTTTCAAGCGACAACGCATGAAACTGTGCCACAACAGCCAATCAGCGTTGAGATTGCGGTACGCGTCATCGAAGTTCTCCATGAAACATCCAGGGGCTCACCGGGTTCACCAATGCTACTATTGTTGCGGTCCTTGGGGGAAACCAGACTGTTCCTGTAGATATAATATAATGGCTATAACTATGAACTGCGGATGGCAGTGACGTGCCTTTAGGCATCTATTTTGCAGGAAATCCAGAAGAAGAAGAAAGCTGTCAGTGCAGAGTGGAGCTAGGGAGGAGACTGGGCAGCACCTGTACAGCTACGGAGGTTAAATCACTGATGGCCTGATCTCACTACAACACAACAGCTCTTTAAAGAGCCACACACTTCATCTGAGACCTCATTTCTGTTCATTTTTAGCAGCATTCAGACCCCTGGTTAGCATTAGCATCACTTCCATTTAGCACAACAGCAGAGTAGGCTGAGCCGGGGGTTAGCTTCAGTTGGCTAGCCGCCTTGGCTGCTACCTGTAAGAGACGCGAATGAAGCGATGATCAAAAATGCGACAAATGTGAGCAAGCGACACGACACTCGCATTCCGGGCGACTTAATCGCCTCCATTGCTTTTGGTGTGAATGCACGGTAGGAAGTGGACGTACGACATCATCCATTGGTTTGTGGACTACCGTTTTGAAGGCTCAAGTTTGGTGTTTTGGCAACATCACCATTTTGTTTTTTTGGAGCCAGAAGTAACCATATTTGGATGAGAGGGTGAAGCTAAGTTATCCAATATAGTCGCAGGTGCTAGCAAAAACAAGGAGAGACGCTAAAGCCATTCCCTTTCCACATTTTACATTTTAGAGGTATCCTGCTAATTAAGCACAATAAACAACCTGCCTTCAATATTCACAAAGCAGGTTGTTCACTCCAACCTTTAGTGTAGGTAGGCAGAACACAGAAATGCCCCTCGCTCTTAACCAATAAAGACTAATGAAAAAAACTTCACACATTCACACCCGGTCATTTCCCGGTCTCTTAGTCAAACTTCCCTGGATAAATAAAGGTAATAATGTGTGAGTTACGAGCTGGGGCCATAGAAAACATCCCATCATACAAAAAGGATGTCTGTGCCACCCGACTACTATAGACTAGCCATGTCGCTTGGTCCACTGCAACCGAAACTGAAGAAAAACACATCTTCACATACTCGGGATTAAGCTGGAACTTCTTCAGTTTTTCATCCAAATTCGAAATGTCTCTGAGATCTGCTCCGATGATGCAGTAACGGTCGGAGTCAAGGCTGTGGGCATCTGAGGGAACAAAACACAAACTTTCCCTGTGAGGAAGTTGGAACAGATACTAAACTGAACCGCAGAAAGATTTTATGACCACTGAGATATGTCATGGAAGGTCTGGAGCGTTTGCTCATTTACCTAGTAGTAAGGAGTCTGTTGAGTGGGTTTCAATGAGGGGTTTGGACAGGGGTGGTTTGGTCCTGGTGAAAAAACAAAAAACAAATCAAAACACCATTGCAATTCATAACCAAGCCCGTCTGTCACAATTCACCTGTGGCTACATTACAATCAGGCATTTTACATCCTGTACCATCTAGATCAGGGATGTCAAAGTCAAATACATCAGAGGGCCAAAAGAAACAAATTTGCTACAAGCCGAGGGCCGGACTGGTTCAATGTTTATTAAAACATATTAAATTATTGCATATAACCTGTTGAACCAAGATCTAACACAGTGTACCGTATTTTATTTAACAATTAAATGAATAATCCTTGAAACACCCTGTTCTCATCTGCCCTGAATGCTGATGGATAATGAAGCCGAGGCGGCCCACTTGCGGCGCTGCAGTGAGTTCGCGTGCGACCGTTGCATTGTGTGTAATGTAGTTTTGGTGCGTGAAAAACACCAGCAGGGGGCTGTGGCCGGTTCTAATACTAATCAAATATCATCCCGGGGGCTAAGATCATTCATTCGTGGGCCGGATCTGGCCCCCGGGCCTTGACTTTGACACCCATGATCTAGATCATGTGTATTGAATACATATACTCAGTTGCTAGTATGTATCATCATATATATTAGGTCTGGGCAGGGCTGCTCAATTGATCTAATTTTATTTTCAACTACGATTTTTTCCTTCTGACAGTGATGGAAACAAGATAAACTGGATTAATTATGATATATGATCTCTTTTTGCCTCGTTCCAGCGCCTCCTCTTCCCTTTACGGTGGTGCATTTTCATCCATTTCCCTGAATAACTGACTGGAATATGTTGAATATAGTTTTCATAAGCCTGAGGCAGTGTACTACACCAGGTCCGATTTTATTTATTTTGTGCTCATTTCTTTTATTTCTAGTATTTATTCAAATATATATATAGTTTTTTAATTGAATTGAATTATTAATCTAATTTTATTTACGTTATATCTGCATTTGTTTTCAGTTGAATCATATTTAAAGATTAAAATAAAATACACCATTAAAGGACTCCATAATCGAGCAGCGGGTTAGATATGGACGCCTAACTAATACAACAATCCTGCAATAAATCAAATGTAAGGATTTGTTTTTGTTGATATATATTTATATATACACGCACATTACATCATTATGTGTATCCATGGATGTCTACCTATAGATATCATTACATACATGTAATAATAACATACAGCACACTGTTCCTTGAAATATATTTGTACAGCAGCTGAGTGTAGCTCTGTCTCCCTCTACAGATCTCAACACCACATTGCATTACCAAAGCCAGAGAAATAATGACAGTTATACCAAGTACCTACAGTTTAATTTAAATTAGATTAAAAAAAAAGATTTTCATTACTTGATCTTCTAATTTCCAAGGCAGGCTTGTGATCAATATGGTTCATGTACGGCACACAGTATGGGGGATAAAAATAAACTATTGGGTTAGAGTTATGAGTATTTATTAACACTGTCTTACTTTATATTGTGTATTTTCCTGGCTACGACTGTTGGAAAGTCCACTTCGAAGAACTTCCGTGGCATGAGGTTTTCATCCTGTAGAACACACACACACACACACACACACACACACACACACACACACACACACACACACACACACACACACACACACACACACACACACACACACACACACACACACACACACACACACACACACACACACACACACACACACACACACACACACACACACACACACACACACACACACACACACACACACACACACACACACACACACACACACACACACACACACACACACGTTAGTAATAAGGGTAGGAACAATATACTTTGGCTTCAGTCTACACCTTTCTCTCAGCCAGAGAATATATTGTGTTATTATATTTTGTTTTATTTTGAATATAATAAATTATTATTACCACTTTCCTAAATGTATGCTTAATTTGTTGTATTGTGCATAAATGACCAAAAAATAAGCTAACTTACTAACCAATTGACTAATTAACTAAGTGACTAACATCAGACCTATGGCGAGTCTCATTTAGACCAGAGTCCTGGCGGTGCAGTGAGCTGCAATGTTGCAAACCTTGAGTCTCCAAAACGTGGTGTCCAGCCCAGCGCCCAGGTTGATTACTTGACAGTCACACTCTGTTTTCTTTATAAACGCGTCGAGGAGATGGTTGACTCCTTGAACGCGGGCGTAGTAACCTGTCAAATGGGATAAGGGGATAGTAAAATAAGATCATAAAACACGTGCCTTGGCTTTGTCACTCGCGAAAGACATTTCCTAGACCGTTTTTTGCAATGCGGCTTTGCAACGTCACATTTAAAACTATCACAAATACGGAGGCCATGGAGGCTACCCAAGTCTTTGTAAAAGTTGTGACTGTGTGAGCGGGAGAACTTACTGCAGACAGCTCCTCACAAAACCATGTTGGAAAAGTGAGATGTTGATATAGCTCAAAGTCAAATAGACAGCCATCATTACTCTATACAGTGCACACATCATTTAAACTCTACAGTATTGTGCGTGCATATGAAGCACTTGCTGCAGACTATGTTTATTTTATTATTCTGTGACTTGTAGTGAAGAGTTGTACCACATGATTCCCCTTAAAGAGTTCCTAATAACCTGTATAAAAGAAGAGAGTGCATTGCTTACCTCTATTGATTTCAGGTGCCTTCCGCTCCCCTACAGATCTTGCGAAATACTGGATATAGGGGTCCTTCCAGTAGCTTTTACTGGTAGCAAACCTAGTATATGAATTATACATTTGATGAGGAGGTGACAAACAGAATTCATCCTCTAATGAAACAAAAATTTTTGACCATGTTAAAAAAGGGCTGGGCAATACAGCCACAATCTTCAATCCTGATAGAAGCCCTTTCATATCTCGATAACGATATATGACACGATATGGCGAGTTTCCCGGTGAATCAATAAATAAAAAGTCTCTTTAACATAGAAGAGCCTATTTTGTATACTCCTGTGTATACTGAGCGAAGTATCGGAACATAAAGCATTGTCCAAATGATGTAAATGTTGCTGTAAGGCAGTTCGGCCGCAGTTTTTTCAACATTACGACAGAAAACAATATAGAAAAATATCCAACGGATCACTTTTTTCATACAGTTTTGATGATAAATATCTTCCTATATCATATCACGATATCTGCTCACGTGTGTGAAATCAGGGCTTATGTAATCCGGCTGATTCAGAATTGAACAGTGTGGTAATGTGACGTTTGATTATAAACCCAAAAGCTGCAAGTTTCACATGATGTTCCCTCAGATCAGGTCAAATTATCAGCTACGTTTGCGTTCATGTGCTTGTCGTTGTGTTCATTTCAGACTGTGTAACGCAAGATCTCTATTATTTTATCACAATATCGATTCATTTGAAAGGCGATAAATTATCATATTGAATTATTATCCAGTCCAATCATGAATCAAGACCCAGCTCTATACATCTGTGCAGTTTCCATTTTGGTTTTGGTCCATTCTGTATGATGACATGTAGCCAACCAGGGTTCAAATGAAAAATTGCATTATTCAGGACCATCAATGGATGTCCATGTTGCTCTGTGTGCTCGTTATTCGGCAAATCACAGTATCTATGACGTTTAAATTCTTCATTGATCCTTGCAGCATGACCTTTGATATGCATTCATTCCTCGTAACCTTACCATGATGCAATGAAAGCCATATAACTGTATGGTTAAATAATTCACCCTACTGCTGCATGTCCTGCAGCTGTTACCTTTTGCATGTGGTTGCATCGTCACAGGTCGCCCTCACTGCCTCATCTGCAGTGTCCGTGTCTGTGAAGGGTTGCCGGGCTGCCATTAGTGCTCCTGGTCCTAACGTTATGCCGTCAACATTAAAACTGTAAGCGTCGCATAACCTCGTCCACCTGCTTTACATTGACTGCTTACAACAAGCTAGCTGGCTAGCTCAATTCTGACAGGTGGGGTTATGTAACAAAACCGGGGAGAGGGAGAATAAACCCGTGAACGTAGTCGGGATGCAAAAGTACTAATGTGCAGTAAATAAACTACGAGTTTGGCGAAAGTAAGCAGAATTTAACGAGTGAGAAGTATTTTGCTGGCTAATAACAACACGCCGCTGGAGATGTAGGAACACTTCCGGTCATGTTTGGAAACTTCCGGTTGGTATTTTTCAGATTAAAAGTACCACTGTAAAAGTTTCAAATGAATAAACGTACGTCTGCACAATCCCAGCAGTGTGATGTGTTAGACCGTGTGTCTCAATTATATATCACTTCCTCCACTTATGTCTGAGGTGCTTATTACTGAGTTTTGCGCTGAGCATCCTCTTTTGGACATATTTGTGCTGCTTGCTTGCAATGGATGACTATTGACACACAGTATATTGTCATTAATCATCCTAAAGCATAAACAAAGGGGCTGACATATGATTGCTTTGGTTTCTGAATGACTTTAACATTTTATAAATCATTATTTGTCATTATTATTTAGCCCTCTGGATGTCTCTGGTAGTAGGTATACTATAAATATTCAGAACTATATCGGTGAAATATGTACCTGAAAATGAGGCACCGGACTCACCAAACTACTGTCATCTGATGTTTGAAGATGAGAGAATTTTAAAAAGGTGCAGAACAGTGACAGGACGTCCATCAAGTCCCGTGTGAAATATGGAATTCAAAGCAACATTTCTTGCCAATTGTGTGGGGGAAATCCTGCCACTACAAAGTCATCCTTATCAGGACACCTCATGTCACTCAGATAATGAAGAATTCCTTCATGGCATCTGTAGAGAGTGTCTGAATCCCACAGAGAACATGATGCAGCATGTAAGAAGCACATGAAATAGAGAAAGACTTGTCCTACTTGTGGTTTAAATGTCATAGCTTTATTAAAACTCAATTTGAGGATCCACACTGGGGGAAAACCATAAAGCTGCAAAGCCTACGGCAGATATTTTAGTGAGACGTCAGCTCTGAAAAGCTACACGCAGAACCGTACAGACAAGAAGCCCTTTACATTTAATGTGTGCTTCATGGACTGTTGCACATTGTGGCTGTACACAAATGGTCTCCAATAATATCATAATGCTAACATTGCATTATAGTGAGCCAAGTAATTGGGAAGTAGACAACCAGCTGACAGGATGACCTACAGCTTCGATCTTACAGAAGCATAATGTATTTGGCTGAGGCCTTTTACTGCTGCAGTTGAGATGCATGCCATTAAGGTTCACTATAGCCTTAATTGCCCCACAGCAAAAAGGAGGAGGGCTTGTACTAATACTTGTTTCCTATCAAATGGAAAATGTTTTCCCTTTGAAATCATCTGATTGTTAGGAATAAAATAGCATCATTTCCAGTATTCTATAAATATATATATTTATATATATTTTATGAAAATTTGGGTTTTTGTCTTAGTTAAAGCAAAGTGTCCACGTTGTGTCTGAAGTGTTAAACTATTTGTTAATCTACCAAACGTCAACACATTTGAGGCGGTAAAAGTGTCATACAGTACTTTATAATGCATTTCTATAGATAGATTTAAAAAAAGTCCAAACTGTGTTCAGTGGGGAGCCTGAGACTGTGCTGTTTGACATAGCTTCAGACACAACAGAAAGAGGTATGTCCTAAGGGAATTACTCATTTCTGAAAGCCTCGCACTATTAAAAACCTTTGGTTTATAGCCTCTTAATGCGCTCTGTATAACTGGATTAAGTTTAATGATACAATGTGTCATATTTTATTTAGGGAATATAAAACATAATGTAATACTGATTCAGACTTTTCTTGCGGCCCATTATTACTACATGATGTGATCTTCAAATACAAAGTAACATCGATTTTTTTTTATTTGGATGCCCATATATATATAATCCATCACTCAGTGTTATTAGCTCATATTATTTTTCCATTGCTTTTTACAGGTGGAGCTCTAAAAGCTTTCTATAAGATGCTGAGTTTGAATCCCCGAGTGTGCAGGCAAATTATCTCACTCTTATTAAGCAATTGTTGTCTGTTACCAATACACTGGCAGATATTTTTAAGTACAACTTTGAGGTATGCTAGCACTTTAATTTAGTTTTTCATTGTCAATGCAAGTTGCGTTTTACTCTATTTGTTATCTGATGATGTTTAGGGCTTTGTAGAATAGGAGCTTAAGTAGCTTTTACATGAAAACCATTTTTAAAAAACTCATCAGGTATGCCAACCTTTCTAGTTGAATTTCCATGTCTTTTTATATTCATTTGTAATGAAGCAGGTGGAGCTATACAAATACTGTGAAATCAAAAGTCTCACTGACAGAAACTGTGCCTTTAAACAGGAGGTCAGGACTCCTGTAAGGTTGTGATGTCATAACTACACTATGACAGATGCTAGAAAAAATGGAGCATTTCAGACAAACAGAGCGAGAAAAAACATTAAAAAAATATTAAAGCATGTAATCATGTTCTAGTAGAACCTCCGAATAGGAATCTATAAAGGAGCATAATAGGTCCCCTTTAATATGTTTGAATAATTGACAATAAGCGATTCAGAAAATTGTTATTGTGGGATACTTTTTCATTGTAGTAGCCATCCATCAGTATAGTTCTCCATATGTGTGCGTGTTTCTCCTGTCAGCGTCCAGGGGGGGTGGTGGTGTGTGGCCATAGATGCTCTGGTTACTTTCTCTCTCTCTCTCTCCCTCCCTCCCTCTCCCTCTCTCCCTCCCTCCCTCTCCCTCCCTCCGTAGTTGTGCTGGCAGAGGCAGAGGTGAGCCGCCGCTGCTGCTGTTCACTCGGCTCCCTGCTCTGCTCTGCCCCGCTCTGCTCTGGGAGAAGAGCGGCCGACGGATTACCCAGCTCGGTAACGTTAGCTCGTCGGCTAACGGGTCAAGACATCCACCCGAGAAGGAGCTATGAAAAGCCGCCGGAGCCAGTGAAAGTTGTTCGCGGCTTACTTCGGGACTTTAATGTACGGAAATATACAAAAAAGGAGGTTCGCTGAACATGCCGTCGCCCCCAACGGGAACTTTCCTCTAGAATATACACTTGGGAAAGGCTAGCTGTAGGGGCTAGCGAGGCTGCAAACTATTTTTAATTGGCTTTGGGCTCATGGCTTCTGCTTGTTTTCCCTGTCATAGCGACAGCTTGGAGTATTAAAACGGGGGGAAAGGCCCTGCGAACTTCATGACAAACCAAAGCCCGGCTTTGAAGCGTAATTTCGGAAGACTAGACCGGCAAAGGAGCGAAAATGAAGAAGCAGTTCAATCGGATGAAACAGCTCGCCAATCAAACAGTTGGCAGGCAAGTATCCAAGTCATCCTTGTTTACTGCGTATCAGACACACTTGCTTTTGCTCTTTCTCACCTGGCTTTTCAAGGCTTGGCGATTTCATTTAACGTTTAAACTGTTCCACGCTTGTTTCCATAACTTACTTTCTATAAGGCAGAGATCTTCAACAGGGGGTGCGGGAACCTCAGAGGGGTCCTCAGAGTTACTGCAGGGGGTCCACCAATTTTTTTGATAATGTTTACAATTTTTGTATATGATTATGAAAATAAACATTGACATGAATTCAATGTTTTATACGCAAAGACACATTTATGATAAATACATTTACACAACATTGATGATATGCTTTCTGTCTTATAGGCAAGGTAACCACTAAGGTAGCCACTGAGGTAGTCACTAAGGTAACCACTGAGGTAGTCACTAAGGTAACCACTGAGGTAGTCACTAAGGTAACCACTAAGGTAGCCACTGAGGTAGTCACTAAGGTAACCACTGAGGTAGCCACTGAGGTAGCCACTAAGGTAATAACTAAGGTAACCACTGAGGTAGTCACTAAGGTAACCACTGAGGTAGTCACTAAGGTAACCACTGAGGTAGCCACTGAGGTAGTCACTGAGGTAGCCACTGAGGTAGTCACTGAGGTAGTCACTAAGGTAACCACTGAGGTAGCCACTGAGGTAATAACTAAGGTAACCACTGAGGTAGCCACTGAGGTAGCCACTGAGGTAGTCACTAAGGTAACCACTGAGGTAGTCACTAAGGTAACCACTGAGGTAGCCACTGAGGTATTCACTAAGGTAGTCACTGAGGTAGTCACTGAGGTAACCACTGAGGTAGTCACTAAGGTAACCACTGAGGTAGCCACTGAGGTAGCCACTGAGGTTGTCACTAAGGTAACTACTAAGGTAGCCACTAAATATTATTATATGATGATTAGGTTAATAATGATTATTGTTATATCTCAGTATTGTATGCACCATAAAAAGCTGTGTGTATAGACTTTAGGCCGCCCTAGTTGTTCGGCCCAGTTAAATATGCAACTCAATTTAATACAATGTTTGTAGTAGGGGGTCCCTGCTTCGTCTCTCTCTCAGCTAAAGGGTCATTGGCCTAAAAAACATTGAAGACCCCTGCTATAAGGCATGGCAAGGATATGTTGTAAATAGAGAAAATCTCATTACAACAAATCTAATAAGTGTGAGCACAGTTTTTCATGAATGAATCAGTTGCTTTTAATGGTTAACAACCAGGCTTAAGGACATGTCACTGTTAATAAAAGTCTGGATGGGGAATGCTTGATGTGTGCAATCCTACGCATTGCTGTCTGAGCTCAACCAGATGTCCTCCTTAAAAGACTGAATCAGCCATTTACGCAGTGTTATGACTGTCTGCATGGGAAATAAACACCACAGCAAGGAGCTCAGTGATGGTGCATTTTGCATTTGGTCACTGGCTCTCCCTCACTTTCACTTTCTTCCATTGTACAGTCTTCTTCTGCTTCTAGAATCTGGGTAAAATGAGCAGAGATGGACACAGTGAGGCATGTTACTACGGGTAGGGATGCACCAATGCATATTTTTGAATATGAGGTTGATGTTTTCCCACACTAGCAACATAATACCTGTATGCCTTTTTGCAAGAGCCTTTCTATAAATGCTGATGCAGATGAGGGTAAGGGTGGTGATTGAGTTTGCTGTTCAAAATGTGCAAACGTGACAGAAAACATAACACCAAAATGCTAGTTTCCCAACAGGCCAAATAAGTTAAAAATATTGTAGACTTTTTTCATGGCAAACATTTTGACAAGTCATAGTAGGAAAAGCACAGCTGTATTAAATAACATTAATGATAGCTGCGTTCCATTTAGGGGAGGCCCTGGAATTGTGCATGCTGTCTCACTGGAATAGCTTACTGAAATATGATGGAGCGGAGTCATCTTTAAAGGTCCCATATTATGCTCATTTTCAGGTTCATACTTGTATTTTGGGTTGGTAGAGCATGATTACATGCTTTAATGTTTTTTTTTCCTCATACTGAATGTACCTGTATTCACTCTCTGTCTTGAATGGTCAGTTTTCTGGGTCTTCTGCCTCTGTGCTCTCTGAGTTTCTATGGAATGACTATGGCGCTTGCACTGTAGCGGCACTTTGCATGTTCTTGTGACGTCACAATATGTGAGTAAGTCCTGACAGCACATTTTCGGAATGTCATCCCAGTAACAGGTCCACTGGGATGACACTGATGAGGTTTCCAAAGCAGATATGTTCTGACAGCTGACACCAAATTATGACAATGTATTAGTGCATCTCTTGTGAGAGGCCAGCCCTTTGCCTGCCCAGTACATGTATGGGCTTACTGTACTTGCCCCCTGCAGCTGAGTTCAGATGTCAACCAGAAGGAAAAAGATGTAAGAGGACTGATGTGCTGGCAGCAGTTGATGAGCTGTTATACAGTATACTCTGCACTATACAACAAGCTTTCACTCTGTGCTGATAAAGAGGCAGTAAGAGCCTTCTCCATTTGTGAAACACTAGACGCTCAGCTTCAACCAGGCATCAAACTTAAAACATATAAAATAGATTATGTGTAAGTGATGGATAAGTGTCTCTCTGTCTCCACTGCAAGCATTCCCCTTCCTCTGAACTTAAAACACATTACAGTGTCTAAGCCATTAAACGAATCCACCTTCTAAAAAGAGTGTACCTCAGAACAATGACAATGCAGCGTGCAGTGTTTAGGCTTGTTAACTAATGCCACGATGCTGTTGTGTGATCACACACAGTGCCCTTCTGTAACTGGATATCTAAAGAAGAGATGGCTTCAGCTTTGTCTTGTGTGAACAAGTGGGTGAGACACGCCAGAGGATGTTTTCATCATGAGACGTCGGCTCTCATGATGTGTGGCAGTTTGCGTGCATGTGTATTTTGTGGTTGCCAGTGTGTGTATCTGGCAGGCAGCAGTGTTCGACTCCTCAGGCGGACAGTGGGTGCACCCAGTACTCGATGGTACCAGATAAAGCTACCGACATCGTGAAATAGGCAGAGGCAGCATTGCCACGTAGATTGCAGTTTCCACATTTAAATAGCATGAAATATGTCTTTAAGGGCATCACAACATACAGACGTCCTGACGGCTCGTTTAAAGGCACAGCTTCTGAATATTGGCTGTGCATTTCTCCGTGGATTGAATGTTTTTATATTACAGTACATTCAGCACCTTGGCATGCTTTATAATTCACAAAAATCTCACATTTTAATATGGCATTTTAGTTCAAATTTGCTTTATCTTTCCTCGATTTCATATTATCCTACAGGGAAAACACGATAAAGCTGCTGCGAGGAAGAAAAAAAAAGAGACACATTTGCTTTGTAGAAAAATATAGCTCTATTTATTAAATAGGGATGTTGTGGCCATTGCCCTTCATCAGGGGAACTAACATTCTTAAGAAACTACTTTGGGCTCTGCTACTTTGGGGCACAGCTGGAATACTCATAATTTCCTCACTGCAGTATACCAGCAGTAAATTAGAAGTGGAGAGAGTGTAATGCAGAAAACAGAGGTGTGTGTGTGTGTGTGTGTGTGTGTGTGTGTGTGTGTGTGTGTGTGTGTGTGTGTGTGTGTGTGTGTGTGTGTGTGTGTGTGTGTGTGTGTGTGTGTGTGTGTGTGTGTGTGTGTGTGTGTGTGTGTGTGTGTGTGTGTGTGTGTGTGTGTGTGTGTGTGTGTGTGTGTGTGTGTGTGTGTGTGTGTGTGTGTGTGTTATGTACAGTAGGGTTAATCCCTTGTGCACTCATGTAAATGTCCTTCTGAATGAGTGATGTCGGGATTTACCGGTTTTGCTGTAACCGCGGTTACATAACGTCACGGTTGCATAACATCGTGGTTTCATGGCTGTTCGAATTGTCAGAAGCTATGATTTCTATGGTGTCCTGATTCCTGCGTTGTTGCCCTGTGACAACAAATTTCGCAAGTCACGGTGTTTGTGTGCGTGGTGAAATCTCCTCTTGCGAGACACGTAATGTGTGCGCGCCCCGGTTGTTTTGTTTTTGTGACTGTTGAGAAGAACAGCTGTAAAAAACGACAAAAAAAGTGAGTGCAAAAGGTCCAACACTTGGCAAACAGTCCTATGAGTATGTGAGAAACCCTTTGTTTTCAATATAAAGTACCTATGTTTAATGTGCAGGATGCGACCAAAAGAATGCTTGTGTATCTTTTTCCTTACATAGTGCTGAATATTAAATTCCCTGATTAAGAATCGTGAAAACTGGGAAACCATGATATCTCCTCTGATCGTGATATCAAAATCCCAAAACTACTTTGGGCTCTGCTACTTTGGGGCACAGCTGGAATACTCATAATTTCCTCACTGCAGTATACCAGCAGTAAATTAGAAGTGGAGAGAGTGTAATGCAGAAAACAGAGGTGTGTGTGTGTGTGTGTGTGTGTGTGTGTGTGTGTGTGTGTGTGTGTGTGTGTGTGTGTGTGTGTGTGTGTGTGTGTGTGTGTGTGTGTGTGTGTGTGTGTGTGTGTGTGTGTGTGTGTGTGTGTGTGTGTGTGTGTGTGTGTGTGTGTGTGTGTGTGTGTGTGTGTGTGTGTGTGTGTGTGTGTGTGTGTGTGTTATGTACAGTAGGGTTAATCCCTTGTGCACTCATGTAAATGTCCTTCTGAATGAGTGATGTCGGGATTTACCGGTTTTGCTGTAACCGCGGTTACATAACGTCACGGTTGCATAACATCGTGGTTTCATGGCTGTTCGAATTGTCAGAAGCTATGATTTCTATGGTGTCCTGATTCCTGCGTTGTTGCCCTGTGACAACAAATTTCGCAAGTCACGGTGTTTGTGTGCGTGGTGAAATCTCCTCTTGCGAGACACGTAATGTGTGCGCGCCCCGGTTGTTTTGTTTTTGTGACTGTTGAGAAGAACAGCTGTAAAAAACGACAAAAAAAGTGAGTGCAAAAGGTCCAACACTTGGCAAACAGTCCTATGAGTATGTGAGAAACCCTTTGTTTTCAATATAAAGTACCTATGTTTAATGTGCAGGATGCGACCAAAAGAATGCTTGTGTATCTTTTTCCTTACATAGTGCTGAATATTAAATTCCCTGATTAAGAATCGTGAAAACTGGGAAACCATGATATCTCCTCTGATCGTGATATCAAAATCCCATATCATGACATCCCTACCTGTTGGAGTTTGGATTAGGGCAAGCAAGCACACTCTGCTTCGTCCATTAAGTTTGTGCCTGCGCGTGTATCTGCATCTGCAAACGGTTGGAGTGCAAAGGCCCTCTTCGCTGCCCCCTGGGTTCCTGTGATTGTGCAAAGGCAGAACACTGTGTCCAGCAAGCAGCCGCTCTGAGGAAGTCTCTCCTTCTCCTTCTACAAACAGGAAACTGCCTCCCAGAGACAGAGCTTTCTAGAGAACAAGAGACCGAAATCTGGGGAGATTGATGTGGAGAGCGAGTGAA
Organism: Echiichthys vipera; assembly: GCF_963691815.1. Lineage (NCBI taxonomy): Eukaryota > Metazoa > Chordata > Actinopteri > Perciformes > Trachinidae > Echiichthys > Echiichthys vipera. The sequence goes on along the minus strand of NC_139843.1, from coordinate 16,779,800 downwards.
CTGAGGTGCAGGGAAAAAAACAGCATGTGACTCATGCCAGGGAACATGGCGAGGATTTTTTATGTGTTTGTGAAAGCTTATTTCAGTGCTACCTTTGAAGGTGGTTACAGGTTAACGTCAGATAGTAACACCCTTTTTAAAGAAGATAACATATAAATAGGATACCATAGGCTATAACCATTATCTGTATAAAGATAAGCTAACAATCATGCTCCACAGACCCAGAATCAGGTCAGTATCATGCCCTGTACGTGTGATGTTTAAGAGTTTGCATTTTCTCTGTTTTGCTTGTGATAATGTCATCAACGGTGACAGTCAGGAAAACAGTCTGAGATAAGTTTTTTCAGTAGCTGAGGAAGGAGTTTAATAATCTCCGGATCACATGATGTGGTCCAATCAAGGAGTGTGGACAGAGGCTGCTAATAAGGGGTGGTTCAAAGGTAAAGGTTATAGTCAAGGAGGAACTAGATGTCCTTAAATCTGTCAGACCTGAGACATTTGCCAGATGATCCAACCAAAACTCCCTCCTTCAAGCTTGGTTCATTATCTTATTCTACTCAAGGGATTTTAGCCACCCGCCGTACCTTACCTTACTCTACCACTGTAAGTCACTCTGCTAGTTGGTCGGAAACATTTTAGAACATTTTGAGGTGATATAAAGTCATACAATGCATACAACAATAGCCTGCTAATCTCCGTAGAAATTAATACATTTTCATTGAATGAAGGATTACAATAGTCTGATATTTTCGGAAATACGCTTATTTGCTTTATGGTAGAGAGTTGACTGAGTAGATCAATAACACATGGGTCTAATATGAAGCTACAGCCTACAGCGAGTTAGCTTAGCATAAAGATTGGAAACAGGGAAACAAGGGTAGATGCTAGAATGGAGTCACTGAACGAAACTGGTATTCTGCTCAGACGTCAATACTTGGGCTTCAACCCGATTCAACAGATGGTTATTTGAACTGTGCTACAACGCGACATGGTAAAAAAATAAATATGAGGCAAAAGACAGATCTACTTTTTAATTTATCATGAAGGCGTGACTCACCTGATGATTTTGTTTCTTAATTACAGGCTGTACTATCTACCTAACTAACTGGGAAACAGCTGTTTTAACTGTCAGTTTTCAGTCTGAATCCCAACTGAAGCTCACTAATTAACATGCTGTATCTTGTTTGTTTAATCCTGATTGAGTGCAGCTTGTGACATCGATTGATCAATCACATTAGAGCAGCACTGAGACAAACAGCCCACAGCTCACCAGCTCAGCTCACCAATTTTGCTGGAGGAAAACCTGACTGGTCACACACCGCATTAGTATAAATTCTGCATCACTTTGAGTTTATCTCGGTTGGCAAGGTAGTTGGTTTGCCGCTGCAGAGCAACTTCATTCAAATGAATCTCTGAACTACAGCCTCCCTGTTCTGTAGCTCAGGGTTTGGAAAAGTCAAACAGTTGAATCATCACCCCCTGCACTTCAACTGAGAGAAGTGACAGAATGGATACAATTGAGCACTTTAGAATCCTCTTTGATCAGTCTTCCTACTAGCATAGTGTTGTGAAGTCTGATGTGGACCTATTGTATTTGGAAGTCCTCGGTTCATTTGAGAGGGGAGTCGTGTTGAGAAGACGTCTTTCCCACAGGGATCAGCAAAATGTCACTGTTGAATTAACAAGGATAGGTGACTCTGGGCGTTCCCCCTTGTGTCTCACCGTGCCAGTGCCTTGAGGACAAAGAGGTGCGTCAGCTGTCATGCCTCTTGTGGAACTGCTAGTGATAGACATGACCTAAGGCATGAGGCTAGGCTGGTTGTTTGTTTGCTGGCAAAGTCATTTTTGCTTTCATCAAATTATCAATTTGATAGACTGAAAAATGTGACTATGGCAAAAATGAGGATGTTGTTTATTTTAGTCACAATAATCAGAATCACTTAGTGGAAGCTAATGTACTTTTGGGCAGTCTTGATCACTAAGTATCCTCAAGAGACAAACAGTTTAGGAAAACGAAACCATGTCTCACATATCCAAACATACATTTTTTTTTGAGTAATGTTTGTCTTTTATTACAGTAAGCTAAATATTTTTGCACCGGCTTAGCTTTACCTCGATTAATCTTTATACCTCAATAATACCTGCTCGTCTAGGTCTAATGTTAACGTAACATCTCGCAATATCCGCCACATTACGGAGACTGTACGAACTGAGTCACTCAATTATTCTCTGAGCTCCTTTCATCTGGGTCCAGTATCCATTACCTTATTTCTTAAGCTGCCAACTGTCGCAGCCGTATGAGGCAGACCCTCCCTGCTCCTTCTCATCCTGCTGATTGTATTGAGTGGCCGCTAACAGCCTCTCTATTGTGCTTGCGCCTGCAGTATTCACTTACTCCCCTTTCCACTTTAATAGTAGATCACCATGGTTACCATTCTGATGTAGTGGCCACGGCTACGCAGTGGGGTTCTCATGTTGTTAAGGAGTCACATGCAGTGCACAGTGACACACTTTCTCTAAAGGCTGCTGCTTCAGTGAGGCAGGGTAGGGTCAGCTCTATTCACTCCAGGTCAGCTGATGCCGGTGAAACAATTGTTGTTTGTTGTTGCTCGTCCTCACAGTCTTTTTTCTTTTTTTTGCCTCTGTGACACAGTGCTTTATTGGCGTGTTGCTTTTATTATGCTATTAAATTGGACATATCATGTAAAACTCACTGTTTCAGTGCTTGTGCACTCACTTGTGTGGATATCTGGAGTGCCTACAAACTCACAACTGGTGAAATAAGACAACCCAGTCCGTTTTTGTAGGTTGTTTTGATCAGAAGACATGAGTTTCAACAAACCAGTCAGATTTGGCTCCCCGTCCTATGTCACATGCAGGCTCATTAGAATATACTGTCCCCCCCATCTGAGTCTCTCCACAGCTTGAGAACTACCTCTGCGTTCCTATACCCGGACTACCGTACTGTTGATATGCTCGAAAAAGATTTAGTGTATCCCAATACAGTATTTCCATTGCAGTCTGACACAAATACTCGGAGGTCCTACATCTGGTCAGATTTTGCAGTGTGCAAGCCAGCATGCTTCTTTTTTGGCTATGCTGACCCACAATCCTTTGCACAGCATATATGAGCCAGAGGGTTAAAGTTGAGTTCGCAGTGTTATGAAGAAGCAGTTTGTCCCAATTGTACGCCATTTTTAAAATTTCTTCATCGTGTCCTATGGTCATGTCTCGCTTGAAATTGGCTACACTGCCCCTCACGTCTTCTGGTGGTACTGCTCTGTTTCACCTGTATCTGTAAGTTATCAGAAAATGTGCACAAATATGGCCAAAAAGAACACAATGTACAGACAGAATGCTCCTCCGTATCTGACACTGAGCATAAATGAGCCTTTAGGTCCATACTTGCAAATGTCATGGAAACACCCTTTTTTGCTCACATTTACTTCAGTAGGCAAAATGACAACCTAGGTTATGGGAGAATGCAAGTTATTTTGTGTGCTTGTTAAAATACTGAATGATCGGTTGACATCAGATATGAATGCACGCCTATGGACCGTACATGACAGGATAATTCTTCCTGATGAATACACTGGTTTTTAAGATTAGGCCCTTGACAGGACCACATAAAGAGCTCTTCAGCATGTAGACTACACCAGAACATGGGTTCCATATTGCAGCTTTATACTCACGCCCTGTATGTGTGCATGCATTGTAATGTGTGTCTGTGTGCGTGTGGTTCACATATTTTTCAGTAGCCAACTGGACGTCTTGTCTGCAGGTTTCTGCGGGTTATAGGTCCTCACTCACTCACCAGCTTGGCTATAACTCTCCTTCAAAAAAAAATCTTTCCATTCATCCCCAGCCTCTAGATTATTTCTGGTTTGGCACTTTCAGGAGTCTTTAACCCCCCCATCCCCGATCTCTGTATTTGTATTTCTTTCCTTCGAACCCCCAAACTATTATCCCTTCTCTGTCAGTCTCTTTCTGTTTCTCCCTGCCTCTGTGTTGTAATTGAAAGCAGCTGTGACAAGGTTACTATAGTTCATAGAGAGCAGTTTTTGGGAGGAGGGACCGAGCTACGGTTAGAGCTCCAAAATGCAGGCAAGCCGCTGTCTACACGTCACTTAAGTCAGAAGACTGATCTTGGAAAAGTTTGCACATTAGTTAGTCACAACAATACCTACACAGTCTTCATTGTGCATAACTGTAAAGAGAGAGAGTCTGACAATAGAGTCACATGAGAGAGAGAGAGAGAGGAATAGAGGCGGATTACCGGAGGTCTTACATTAGCTCTATTTCCTAGGTCGTATTTTGAAATTCACATTAGATCAGTTAGATATCACGCTTCCTGCTTAGAATAGAGGATTTCAATGTGGAAGGGGGGCCTCCCCGGGGAAATTCGATTTTTTCACTCTATTATTATTATTCATGTTACACACACAGGCCCTAATTACACACACATGCACAAACAGGACCTATATACATGCAATTCATGGAGAGATGTTAAAGCGAGGGGGCTGCCAGTGACCAGCGCCCCGAGCAGTTGGAGGTTTGGTGCCTTGCTCAACAGCACATCGGCAGTGCCCAGGAGATGAACTGGCACCTCTCCAGCCACCAGTCCACGCTCCATTCATGGTCCACACAGGGACTCGAACCGGCAAAATGTTACCCTTTCCCATTTTCCAGAGTCAGAAACTAATAAATATCTTAGGACAGACCTTTTTTATGCAGGTTGTGAAGTCTAAAGTTATGTTAAACAGCAACTTCAGATAGCAATATTAGGCTATGTTGGCTCAATTGTTGAGGGTTCATGGGATTTCATATGCTCCCATAGGCATCCAGGAATCGAGCAAAACCAACAAGTAAACTAAGGTCCCTATTTCCCAAACTTTGTTTGAGGGAAGGCCCACAGTCTCTCTTAGAATTGACCCCCAAGTTACAGTATAAGGTTACATCTGTATAAATGCTGCAGCACTTTATGTTAGCATTAAATAATGCTAGTTATTAATAATGTTGCACAGGGACCGGACTCTTTCTGTGCAGAATCTTGCAAACAGACTTGCATCATATCTTTAATATCCTGCTTTAAATGCATATACATTATTACACGCTCATGTTATTGTACAGTGTATGATGTACTTGTGATGTTAAAGCACCTGTTGCAACTACACCACAATCTAGACATTGCTTTTTTTTGCTGAACGAGTCTGTCTTTATACTTGTAATTAAACCATGGCGTTCAACTTGTCTCCAGTCACTGACCCGGTTGAACTGCAGCGTTGCCCTCCAGTAGCCACAGAAGCCATCAGCCTGTGCAAAGGTGTTGATAAGCAGTATGCGCCTGTGTTTCCCAGCCTTCTCCCTTTAAGTGAATCTAATCTGGTTGACCTCTTCAAGTCCAACTATTAGTTTACTATTAATAGGCTCAGGCAGTGCAGGGCTGCGTGGCTACCCTGTGCACAACACCGGGAGCCTTGCTAGCTGTGGTTTAAATCGTCAAAACGTGTTGAGCAGAAGCAACATGCTTTTTGTGTTATTTAAGTTAAGGAGTCTTTTGCATTTGTAATGTTTATTATCAGATATAATTCAAGCTTGTCACAGTTCAAGCATGGTAAGGCCTTCAAGAACGCTCATCATTGTAGCCTAAGGAGAGACATGTTTTGCCTCCAGCCTGTTACTTGGCTGGTTGAGTCATGGTAACAAACTAAAAAGAGAGCCACCCCCTCTTTAAAAAAAATTCCCATGAATGCCCAGGTCAATACCTGGCATATTTGAGTGTTCAAGTTGAGCGGGGAAACTAGTCTTACAGGACGGGTGCTGTTTGTCTAGCAGATATTTTCACAGTGACCGCCCCAGTGTGTTGGAAATACAACTGTCTGCTTTGGTTGTCTGTTGGTGCTAATCTGTGTGCTCTCTGTTGTCTTTTCTCACCCACAGAGCAGAGAAAACAGAAGTCCTCAGCGATGACCTCTTACAGGTAAATCATTAATCTGACTGTAGCACTCTGACCAGCTTTTAACACTGAAATGGCTGCAGTGGCTGCAGTTACATAGACTGGTTGTTGTCAAATCAGTGTGTTTCCCAAAGTGTTTCCCAGTGTGTTTCCCTCCCAAAGTATTTTTATACATGCTAAATTCAATTATTGGACCAGTTCAACTGGTTGCAACGACGTTCAGAAGACCTAAAACCCTAATTTGTAACACCAAGTACAAAATAAGCCCACCTTAAAAAACATATGGAACAACTCATTTAAGGCCTTTTCACACACGCAGTGTCATAATGAGGTAATTTGTTTTGACATCGCAAATAAAGACAAGATAATTATAAAACACAGAACGTTTTGGTGATGTTTACCGGTCATGCCCTCAGTGCGTAAAAGCCATTAATCAGACACTTAAAAAGATATTTAAATTAAATCCAGGTATATCATGGCAATGTGGGCATTGTGTTTCGATGAATGGTTTTCAGGCCTGTCTCCGTGGTGGAAGAGCATCTGAAATCTGCCGAAATCCACCACAATGCCCACATTGCTTTGACAATTTAATTTTCCATTAAAGAAAAGTTACAAAGATGGTAACAAAAATGTTTGGGTATGCTGCTTTAGAAAGAAAGCCAATCAAAACTGTCTTAAACTTGAGTTGACAGGTCAGACTTTTCAAAAAATCAGAAGAGAAAAACCCAAAAGCAGTGAGCACCTTCTCATAACACGCAGCAGAACATGCCACATTTTTTTTTCGAGATTTCTTTCTTTAGTCAAGGAAAGAGTCTGATTGAAGCTTAAAGAGCAGCTGGACCATGTGCTAACCAAGCCCAAACAAGTTTTCATGCCAACCAAACAGCAGCTGATCCCACTTATTAGATCCTCCTCTCTGGTTGAAGATTGGGTATAACGCTTGTTTTGAAACTAACAAGTGCAAACTCAGGGGGCTGTTTGTAACACAGAAGTGAGTGTGGATATTTATGTACGTGACGTATATCTGTACAGCTCCATATGCGCGTGTGAAAGCTGTGTTTGCAGGGATTTCTCAAGGGGCTGCAGATTTTCAGCAGCCCCTTGAGCCCATCTGAGGCAGACAGCAGGTGCGGTCGGGACAAACTATTGGCTGCTCAGCAAAGACATTCCAGGGATGAAGATTGTCTTTTTGTTTGAATGGGAGGTGTTAAACTCAGCCGGCTTTGCATTACTCCTTGAAAACTGCCAAGTCTACAATCTCTGACACCCTTTTGTTGTTATTCTTCTTCTCCCCACCCTCTATTGTAGCCAGTGCATAAACGGACAGCACTGACAAAACTTTGAATACCTTCTTCTCTCTCAGGTGTTGTGATTAGGGGCCTTAAATGGGCACAGATGTATCTGAGTGGCAGCTAGAACATCAGAGTTAGACCTATTAGAGCCAGCATGAGTGGCTGTAACAGCGTAGGGAGTTTTTCCACTGAGAAGGGGACGTTGTATTATGACTGACAATTGACTTTCACCGTTCCTCAAAGACACAATTGTTCTGCTTCTGTCTGGAAATCAGCTGTTGGCTGTGGGCTCTGTTTCTCACTTCTTATAATAGGAACATTGCTGTTTGAGAGAGAAATCACTCAACCCTTTAATACCGGAGACATCTATAAAGTCTGAAGAAATGAAAGTGAGCATAATAGTGGGCATCGGAAGCACCATCTGAGATTCACTTTGTCCCTTCATTCCTTCCCATTAACATCTCTGACTTGAATCCTTATTCTTAGCCCCTGCATCTCAAGACCTTCTTTATATATGGCCTGCCAAGGAGCCAAAGAGCTACCCAGCATTCTTGTGCCAGCTGTCCGTTCCTTGCTGCTCCTCTACATAGCAGCTCTTCCACAGGGGGGTACCACAGCAAGGCTCCAGAAATACCAGGGTGCATCCTTGGTAGTTGGGTGTAGCATCTTAGCAACCAGCTGTTAATAACACTTCTATCATCTAACAAAAATGGAAGGAGTCTCTGTCTGTATGTTTGTCCTTTTGATTTACTTGACCGTTCATTTGATCGACTTCACACTTGGCTGGTGTACTGCTGAGGACCCAAGGAAGTGCAGAGTGCAGAGTGCAACTCTTGAGATCTACAGGACATATTTGGTAGCAGTGTGTTATGTGCACACTGTGCAGTATATTGAAAGTGGTTAAATATAGTTAAAGTGTCTGAACACCCACATATCAATTGGCTGATTAGACCTCTGCTTGGGTTGAAAGTGGCAAGAGCTTTGATGTGGATTTACGAGGTCATAAATGTCCATCTTGAAAGTGATAAAGGTGTACTTTGTCACGCCTTAACAGGTTAAACAAAGCTAATAAGAGTCTAATCAACCTGATTGACGGAAAACACCTGTGGGGGCATTCAGAGGCTTTAAAGGTACGCTTTGACCTTGAATGGTTATGGTTAGAATAGGTTGTCAAAAGTGTTGGGCAGGTTGCTGAAATTACTCATGACTCGTTACTCTTTTCAAAATGAATAGTATTACTTATTATTCCCTGTCAACAGTAATTCATTACACTACTCATTATATTACCTTTCCATAACACCCCACAAAATTGGTAATTGCATCCTTTCTCCCCAAAACACTTAATAATGTCGGGGGAGTCGCTGGTAGCATTTCCTTGTGCAGTCTTTGAATCCATAAAAGTTAAGTTAGATTGAAGCACATTTCAATCTAACGTAACATTTGTCTCTAACGGAATGAATCCGGGGTGTCATTGGATTGTTCGATATCAAATCAGGAAGGGGGGGGGGGTAACTGTAATATTATTACTGGAATTGTATTAGTAATTTGTTACACTACTCATTACTGGTGAAAGCAATGTTATTCCTGTAAAGCATCAAGTAGCGAGCAGCAAGTGTCATGAGAGGTTTTTTTTTTTTAAATCTAGGCTTACCATGTAAACATAACCATGTCAAGCAATACCAGAGGCCAAGCATCCGGCCTGTTCCCAACAGGCACGTTTTGAATAGTATATCCCTAATGCAAACAAAGCTTATTTGTTTTTTCTGGCACTTAATGATTCCACCCTTAATGCGTCACGTTACGCTATTTTTGTTCTGTACTTGTCCAGACATGTTAACATCCTCTCTTAGGAACCAATAAACAAACACAGGCACTGAGACAGACACCCTTTATGTCTGTATCCCTGTATATCCTACTTCGTATTGGGATTCCCTGCTCTATGACGCATCATGGGTCTGACCAAGTGTTGACCTCATCACATAGCAGGAGGAAAAACACACCCTGCTGCCTGCTGTGTGGACTTCTTGGCCTAGGTTCTCCCACTCCTCCTATTTTATTTTTTGACTGGAAGGTGTTGTGTGCCTAACCCGTTCCATTACAATCAAAGGAAGAAGAATACTCCCAGTGCCATGTAACCAAAACATTTTCAATACACCCACACAGGAACGTCGTCCCTCTTAGAGCACAGTGAGGGGAATCCCCCGCTTGTTTTGTGCCAGGCACAAACTGGGCTGAGTCTTAAAGTTCCCAAGCCTATAGCTTGTCAAAGTGCGTGCTTAAGTGTGTGTTTGCATGCATGTGTTTGGCAAGTTCGTATTTGACCCAGCTGTTTTGGGAATGCCGGGGGCCACCGTAGGTCAGGAATGACGTAAGAGCGCGAGAACAGAGGGAGGGAAAGGAGGGGAGGGGGGGACGCCGATATCTGCTGTGGAATTCCTGAGTTCCCACTCCATTCCGTTTTCGGAACACAATTGTCTGGTATTTGGTTGATCCTCCCTGTGCATTTGTCTCCCTCCATTTCTGTCCATATTTCCCTCAGACCTCAGTGTTCCCATTTATATTTGGAACATTGTTTGTCCTAACTCTTGAGTACATGTTTGTCTCTCTGAGATGCTTAAGGACTCCCACTTTCCCACTTTTATCAGTTGTGCTTTTTATTTTTTTTCATACAAATTGAAAGACACCTCTTAGGCTGGGATCTGTTGCATGAAACCTGCTTTTGACTTTTCTCACAAGTGCTGCCAATTTAAACCAGTTCTTTGCATCATCAGTAACTTGCAGTCATCATTCGTGCTATTCACGGGGTAGTGACAGCAAGCCTAATGTTGACACTGACTGTCCCAGTCATGCACCTGGCATGACAAGGACAGTGAATAGTCATCCTGCAGAGTTTCAGTTGGCCTCTGTCCTTAAGCCAGAATAGCTGTGACTCCCATCAATGACAGTATTATATCTTGTCAAGCTAAAAGCACAGAGTGGATCTGTGTTAGTTAGACTAGTAGACAGGAGAAAGCCTGTGTAATCAAAAAAGGCCTTTTTAAAGCCAAAGAACGGCTCGCTGTAGGTCACAGCCCAGCGGCCGTTGCTATAGAGACACTTCCGATGAGTCATGTGTTTCAAAGACAACATTCCAGCGTCGTTCCACAGGGACAAGCCTTATCAATCATGTATGAACTTTGACTCCCAGCACCCTCAAGGCAGCTACAAATCAAACGTCTGCATGGAACTGGACATCATCAGCCATCAACACTGCAGACGCACTGATGGTTTATAGAGAGGCACTGTGGTGGTTGTGGAAATGAAGACGGTTAGCCATGTGTGTTTTCGTGAGTTTGTACTGGAACAAACACGTCAGGATGTAGTGTAGTCCAAATACTTAGGTTTATCAAAATTCAGGTTCATACTTTTATTTTGTGTTTTTACTAGAACATGGTTACATGCTTTAATATTCAAAATACACATCACTGTCTGAATATATATCAGATATATATATCTGTATTCACCCTCTGTCTGAAACACACTGTTTTAGCGGGAGTCCCACTCCTGAAAAAGCACTGTCATTGCTGCTGTGAAATAAGTGTGAGGGCACTTTTGCTGCACTTTCTACTAGGGATGGGCATGAGTGATGGATTCCTTGAGTAGTCCTCATTTCAAATTAACTCGATTAGCCTCACCATAGGAGAGAAGTTGTGTGACCTGCACGACAGGGTTCCTGTACAAGGCCCAGACGACATGGAGCGGGAAAGCAGTTACGTTCGTGGGCGCAACGTTGCAAGCTTTAAGGCACTGGACACCCTTTTGGGGGAGCACTAGTTCAAAATTTGGATGAAAACAAGCTTGAAGCTCTTTTCAGTGAGCCATGCATTCGTCCTCAGCAAAACCCACTAGAGTGGTGGAAGTCAGGCTCCAGTACAAAAACAAACTATTGTTCTGGCAAAGCAGCACCTGCTGATACCTGCCATCTCTGTGCCAGCGGAGCGCATGTTCTCTCCAGCGGGACTGATCATTAACAGAATGGGAATGTAAAATTGAATCACGTTTTTTTAAGGAAACAAAGTTGTGGTTGTGAAAAATAAATCCTTAAAGGGTAACTGTGACTGTTTTGATTGAGACCAAGCATTAGGTGTTGGGTACGCTGTGTTGGCATGCATCATTATTCCTGCAGGAAGATGTGTTGTGTTCTAAAAATAGATTTAGAAAAACAAGCAATCAGTTGTTACTCGTTTTTATACCGATAGTAGTTGTGACATCACAACTGTACAGAAGTCCTGACAGCTTGTTTAAAGACAGAGTTTATGAATATGGGCTGTGTGCATTTCTCTGTGGATTGAACGTTTTGGTTCAGTATTTATATAGCATCTCCACCTGCTTTATAACCAAAATAGACATTGTATCTAACTTTTTACAGGGGTTCTTTAATTTTTAAAAAGCCAAATTGAGATACTTGCTAAAAATCTGTGTTTGCATGTGTTGTCTTGTGCCCAGATTGAGCGGCGCATGGAGTTGGTGCGCGTGGTGTCCCACAACACACACAAGAGGATGGTGTCATGTCTACAAGGACACATCGGCGCAGATGCAGAGAAGAGACATGTAAGACATCAAGCGTGTTGCAATAAAACCTTTGTCAGAGTTCCAGTTTTAATAGACTAACCAGATCAATCAACTGTTTAGCATGTGTTATAACTTTATTTTGGACATCACTTCCACAATTTTGAGATGTTTTTGTTCAAAGTTTCCGCAGTAGGCCAACAGTCCATGATTTCTCTTTTGTGTTTTCTACCCCCACATCACTCAAAACCTCATTACAGTCCGTACCACGCCTCTATACAGGAAATGGTCAGGTAAAAACACTGATTACTTATTCAACCTTCCTGGTTCTTAGCACTAGGGTACTCGCTCCATTTCCCTTTAAGACATCTATCATCTTTACTCACTTTGCATGACACTTTTGCCTTTGGGATTCTCTGGTAAAAAAACAGGATGTTGCACACTCGTAAATGTTTTGCACAGATGTAAACCGTGTAACTGTGAAAACAAGCTCCAGTGTTGTCCTTTGATAGATGTGTCACTTCCGTAGTTTGCATCTTAAATCCCATTTAACATCTGTATTTTCCTCCTTTGCTCAGAAAGCTCTCTTCCTTTTCCTGACTGTGAATTTACTGCTCAATGGAAAGTCCTTGATGCATTTTCCATTGGCTTGAACATTAAAAACAGAAGCTACTGTATAGAAATGTATGCTTTTTGGGCATATTTTGAAGTGTGTCAGTAGTCTAATCTGCATCTGTCCCTCTTCCACACAGAAAAAGCTTCCTCTCACTGCACTATCCCAGGCGATGGTGGAAGGCGGAAACCAATTGGCAGAAGACTCCTTGATAGGGTGAGTTTGGGATTGAATGACATGCCACATAACCAATTGCTCCTCCTTGGCAACTGTTGCTAATGCAGATGCACCCCAGAGAGTGTGAAACATGAGGCCAGGGCAAGCAATCTTCCCAGTTTTCTGGCGACGGGACTTTCGGTAGTTTCCTTATGTGAGATCATCCATCGTGACCGAGAGTAACACTCAAAACAGGAGCAGACAGTTTGTAGTTGAGGATCTAGAAAGTGAATGTCTCCAAATCGACACACACAGCCATGTGTCTGTCTGGAAGTAATGAGGAAGGGAAAGTACGTCAGTTGGTCTGCTAGTAAATGAGATGCATTCATGTTGACTTTCAGCCTAGACTGTGTTGTTTCTTTTGTATTTGGAGGCTTAGTACTTTAATTGTTTGGCATTCATTTAAGTTTAAAATAAAATCAGTTGCAGTCATCTCTGTAAGGTTTCCTTTACATGTTCACTTAAAGAAATAATCCACAAGATTTTCTTTTAGTTAATTGTCTTTTAAGTTGCTATCAATCAAAGAGTGAGTTAAAACAATGGTGACTGATCATATGACCCACTAATGAAAGCACTTCTATTTGCCAGGTTGAGCTTGTCACTGCTGGTTATGCTGCGTTCACTTGTAAGCGGAAATCGGGAACTTCTTCTGAGTCAGGCTTGTAGTGAGGGCAGAAGTGTAATAGGAACGTGTGTGTGTGTGTGTGTGTGTGTGTGTGTGTGTGTGTGTGTGTGTGTGTGTGTGTGTGTGTGTGTGTGTGTGTGTGTGTGTGTGTGTGTGTGTGTGTGTGTGTGTGTGTGTGTGTGTGTGTGTGTGTGTGTGTGTGTGTGTGTGTGTGTGTGTGTGTGTGTGTGTGAGTGAATGGATTTAAGAGGGTAACATATAGGAGATGGACTACAAGTAGAGAGGTGAATGTGTGTCAATAAAATTTACAAAAGAGCAAAAAAAAAAAGTCAACACACATAGTGACCGTAAACGTGACAAGATGGAGGGCTCTGACAGAAAAGGCTCGTCTGCAGTTACATTTTACCGTTAAAGAGGCCGCCAGAAACAATGTTTCTCAAATCCTACATATGAGAAAGACCTAAGAAACCAAAAATTAAGGCAAAAATACGTAAGGTACTACACTCTGTCTCAACCGCAACATAATTGAGTTTATCGCGATAAATATAGAAAATCAACACATTACTTGAAGAGTGTTTTGTGGCCAGGAGAACCCAATAGATTTGTGTAACAATGAGCAATGGATTTTACACTATAGATTTGGCCGGCAGTCAATTCATGATTTGTACGACTATCTATCATTGGATCATTGTATTTTTTGTAGCTGTGCTCTTCCAGCTCTATTGCTATTTATGATTACTTTATGGCTTAATGCTACGGGATCTTTCTAGTCAGTAATAGGCAAGGTATTTCCTTTTCCACTGGTCAGTGAGTTTCAGACGCCTTTACCTGTCTGCTGAACACAGAGTTGAAGTTCCCGTCGAAACAAGAGCAGGATGAAATAGCAGGGCACTTTTTTGAGGTTGCTAACTTGCCAAAACAGTGTGGGGTGATAGACGGGACCCACATCAGGATTAAGCACCTGTCCAATATGATCAGTATGTTAACAGAAAATGTAATCAACGTGTGGCGATAACAGGTATCACAAGCAGGAATACAAGCAATCAAACGCTCTCTATGGAAACTGAAAAATGGAAGCTGTAAAATCTCTTTAAATGCAGTAAATACCTTGTCATACTCTGACCCGCAGCCCTTTGCTGCATGTTTTTGTCACTCTCTCCCCTTTCCAATCTTGAGCTCTCCTGTGAATTAAAGCCAAAAATGCCCAAAAGATAATCTTAAAAAAACAAAACAAGACAAAACTAGTTTTGCTTCCATTTATTGACTGAAAACAGAGCTGAGAGAAGGCTAGGAGAGATCTTCTAGCTCTTCTTCTAGCTTCTTTCCATGTTGTTATTTTGTCAGGAAAATGTGTGATTACACTGGACGTCATCTCCTCAACCCAATAGTGCGGCTGTGATAATGAGGCATAAATATGACTACGTTGTATTTTTTAACACCCTTCTCTCTTTGTGCTGACGTGTGTGTTAACAGGAAGATGATGGAAGTGTGCGGCGAGGCAGAGAATCGCCTGGCATCAGAACTGATGCAACACGAGCTGCAGATAGAGAAGGATGTTCTGGATCCCCTCAGCCAGCTAGCAGAGGTAAGAAAGCTCAAACCTTCTGGACGGCCGATTGCATGTTTGTAAATCAATCACACTCACATGTTTGAATGTTCTGTCTTTTGGGTTTACACTGTCCTGTCACATGAACATAGCCTGTTGTTGTGTTGTGATCTCGTGAGATTGGAGAAAAGTTGAAACAAAACTGATTCCAACTCTGGTAACACGAGCTTAACATAGAAAAAAAAAGTGCAAAGCGTCATTCTCTGAAAACCACACCCACTGTGGGAAAACAGTCGGCTGCATAATATGTAACAAATGGCTGAAACACTATCAAATGCCTGTAGCGAGCTAAAAACATTAGATTTAAGCATGTCAAAGGTATATTTTTATATTATTTTAGCACCCTTTGTCTACCAGAGAGGACAAGTTAGCTGTTAGCAAGCTAATGTTAGCTTTGTTAGCAAGCTAAAGCTTATTCAAACATAATACTGCATACGTTTCGGATTAATCCACATCTCACTATAACACAAGTTGTTTGATATTAAAATGTGTTAGCTTACCTTACAGAAATACAGTAGGGTTAAAACTAGCATTTGTATATTTGACTTGTAATGTTAGCATACTACAAAAGCAGTAAAATAATATATAAAAGTGCCGTTTTAGTGTAAATTCCATTGTTATCCCCTACTCAACAAACTGAAATAAAGGTTCATGCTCCAAGAGTTTGAATCAAACTTGTTGTTATTTCTATTATGTTAGTGTTTAAAACAAGGTTAGTCATGGGAAAGTCTTAGGGACAGTCATCCAGGAAGAACAATCCCAATAATTGTCACTCTAACTTCTCAGACTCATGTAACTTGTGTGTGTTTTGGATACAACTTGTGAAGGTGGACATTCCCAACATCCTGAAGCAGAGGAAACAGCTGGCCAAATTAGTGCTGGACTATGATTCTGCCAGAGCAAGGTTTGTCCGTCTACATCTCGCTCTCTTTCATCACGTTACATGTGTTGAGTTTAATGTTGTGTCAGGGGATGCATCCTGATCATAGCTAAATGAAGCTGGTGAACAGAGATATTATTCTTTTCGACTTAAAACAACTTCAGGTAATCTCATTCCATTTTTCCAACGTCCCATTATCTTTCCTAACTCAGATGGTTGCAGGCAACCAAGTCAATAATCTCAGGAACAAACACGCAAGCACTGACGGCCAAGGCTGACCTACTCAAGGAGGAGATGGATGAGGCCATGAACAAAGTGGAGCTTTGCAAGGTAACCAGCATTAATATGGACTTTTATGGAATTAAAGAAACTGGAATTAGGTCTCATCAGAAGTTT
Organism: Echiichthys vipera; assembly: GCF_963691815.1. NCBI lineage: Eukaryota > Metazoa > Chordata > Actinopteri > Perciformes > Trachinidae > Echiichthys > Echiichthys vipera. Next base: position 16,763,668 of record NC_139843.1, on the reverse strand, counting down.
GAACGGGGAAAAGAATAACCACGGCAACAACTGGACTTTCCAGGTCCCTAGGGACCTCTGACCCAGTTTGCTGATGCACGCAGTGAAAATGCCCCGTCAGCTCAGTGTGTGTGTGTTTGCATCTATTGAACTGAATCACTGGCCTGTTTAGTGTGCAGCGGCTGCGTGATGCGTCAGGTTTTCTATCCCGGAAGCGTTGAGCCTTGTGTTTCCCCTCCAGGAGTTCTCCCTCCCAGTTTCACCGAGTCCTGCCAGCAGCATGGAGGATTTATGACTCACATATTGCACAGACCAGTGGCTTAGCTGACCGCTGACGTCTGTCCTTGTGCCACCGGAAATACGCATTTATTTGATGTGTGGTACTGTGTCGTGGAGATGGAAGATCGTAAATAAATTAATAAGCGTTTACACCAGCAAAGCTACCCTTCATCTCACTCACTGAAGCACATTATGGCTCTAAAAAGGGGACATATTCTTCTCATTCTCATGTTCCTATTTGTGTTTTGGGGTTTCTACGAGAACATGTTTACATGCTTTAATGTTCAGAAAACACCTTTTTTCCCCTCATATTGTCTGTCTGAATATACCTGTATTCACTCTCTGTCCGAAACGCTCCTTTTTAGCGCCTGTCTTTTTAAGATCATCTCCTCCTCGTTTGCTCTGATTGGTCATTGTTTCTTGGTTTCCACATCTGCGCTCTCTGCGTCGTCATTGCAGCCGGAGAAATGACTGTAACAGCACTGTAGTGACACTTTCTACCTTTATGTATCGTAAAGTTGTGACATCACAACTGTACAGAAGTCCTGACGGCTCATTTAAAGACACAGTTTCTCAATACAGGCTGTGTGCATTTCTATGTGGATTGAGTGTTTTGATACTTTCACAGTATTTATATAGCACCTCGATCCGTTTTATATTAAAAAGAAGAAATGGAAATATCACTTTTTACAATATGAGACCTTTGAGGTATTCATCTTTCAGGGCTCTAACAGTTAAAATTCCTGTCTTTATTTCTCAGGATCAACTCGCTGCAGACATGTACAGTTTCTTCTCAAAAGAAGGGGACTATGCCCAATACTTCATAACAGTGAGTACAGCATGTCATCAGCAAGCCAAAATGTGTTTGCATGAGTTGCTGTGAGAAAGCTCACAGCTGCAGACTAACCGTAGAACACAGACTTGGCCAGCCATTTTGTTTACTTTGCTGTCATGTCTTTTACTGCTTGTCTTATGTGACCGTATTCACCCCATCTGTTTTTTGTTGTTGTTTCTGCAGCTCTTAGAAGCTCAAGCTGATTACCACAGAAAGTCTCTCACTGTTCTGGAGAATGTCTTGCCTACCATCCAGGCTCAGCAAGGTATGATACATGCACACACGCCTTAATGCAAACACAGTCTTTTTACACATAACACTGCAGTGTTTTATTACATACAAGAAGGCTCTGTGCGCCACAAAATATAACACTTTTTTTACGTATTTCCATGAAGAATTTACCTTTTTCCCCCCGAGTGACTACCCCTGTTTTTCTTTGGTTCCTGTGTTGTTTGATCCCTTTAAACAAACCTTTTCCTGTAAGGAGACATTGAGAAGCTTTCCCGAAGGTGTGCTGACAAGCAGTTTATTATTCACTCTTCCATCTGGCTTAAGACATGAAACCAGCTACTGTACCTTTCAATGACATCACTCCGGTCTGTTTTTCTAACTACCAGAAGTTACTCCGGTTGCTGTTATTGTTATAAGCCACAACTGAAGCCCAGATATTAAAGAATAGCCTTTTGTTTTCACTGCCCTGCTCTCCAAAAATAACCAAATTTTCCATTTTACAAACATAATGTGTGCTCTAAGAGCTCCTTCATTAGTTTTTTTTGTCTTTTTTAGCACTCGTGATGCTGTGTGTTGTTCAAGGAGCTTGTTTTTTTCTGTATTAAACACATGTGGTCTAAACCAGACCAGCCTGGTCTCCCGGCATGTGGCGATGACTCAGGAACTCCACACACGTTCCCCCCCCCACCCCTTCTCACATCACACCCACCTGGATTTTGCAAGCTTGCCCTCGTCTCTGCTCACTAGCACATTAGCTCACACACGCGCAAAAAAAGAGGATTGAACAGTCACGCCTGCAGGCGAGGAGCATGTGGTTATTATTTGACAGCACCCCATAGGGGGGAGTGAGGACTGGTTAGTAACTGGCCCAGAGGAGAGAGTTGTTGACCCAGAAATCCGCCATCCAGACCAGCAACAGGCTTGTTCACTGAATCCTTTTTATTGCACACCGGCGTGACAAAAGGGTCATACAAATAATCTGCACCAGCTTCATTACAACCCTTGATTTATTTCTCTTCAGTTTTGAAACAGTGTGAATGAAATTACAGTCTAGCCTCGCTGCCTCTCTCTCTCTCTCCTCACCATTGATTGCTCTCTTTGTGTTTAGACTCGTGGACAGAGAAGCCCGCATTTGGCACCGGGCTTGACGAGCACCTGAAAAGGAGTGGAAGGGAGATCGCGTTACCAATGGAGGCCTGTGTCATGATGCTTCTAGAGACTGGCATGAAGGAGGAGGTAACAAAATTTAGATGTGAAGAGATACGACAGGAGCATTACTTACTTTTTCCTGCTGTATGAGTGATATCAAATTGATATGCTTGTGTAACGTGTGCGTTAAGAGACAGAAAAAGGTGAAAAGAAGTGTGTGTGTCTCCTCAGATTACTATCACCTGGATGTTAGGAGAAAAATGGGCTCTAGGAACTGCAATGCTTTTGGACTCTTAGTAGCTTCGCTGACGTAATATAAATTATGCTTTATTGTCATTTGGCCTTATGTTTATATACCTATAATTCTACTGATATATATTATTCATTATATTATATATTTTTTCTTCGCTGAATGTTCATGTAGCTCATTGTTTTGGTTTCATGGCCCACAAATGAACTCATTTGAGCCTCAGGGCGCGCTCACACTTGGCCCGATTGATCCGTGCCCCCCCACCTCTGGCCTGCACTCACACCACAAAAGATCTGGGTCATGGCATGATTGTGTCTTGCTCATATGCTATATATACCTTCTATGCTCTTACATGTGCAATCGTGCCGTGTTGAAGCCCAATTCTCTCAAACGGGCCAGGGTCACGAAGCGTGGGGTTGCACTCACACTGGTCAAACAAACTAGACCTTAGCCGTGAATTGTGCTTGGGCTCAGTACCAATGCCAAGTGTGAGTGTGCCCTGTGTCACGCTTATGTTCTCAGTAAACAAGCTCTGATAGACCCACTGTACATGAACTTCACTAAAATCTGATGAACAAAAGCTGTTATCAAACATGAAGACTGGATATTTTCCTCAGAAGTTGGAGGAGACCAAAAGGAGAGCTCAAAGGAAAGAACTTAGAATCATCAGCTGGCCACAGACACCACAGCTGTTTGCTAACACGTTATATGACATGCCAAGCTGTATGTCTTCCCCCAGTAGCCAAAAACGTGTGGAACTTTAAATATGAATGTATATGGTCAGATGTTCTTAGTTGTTCTTTAAACAATAACCAGCAGATGTCCAAGGCCAAGCTTATTCCTTTCACAGTACTGTGTACCATAGAATGAGATTTTTTGCTTAACTGACTTGACTGCTCCTTTGTTTTCCTTGTCTCACTGTACTAAGTAAAAAACAGTGCCGGCGTAGCTCATTAAAAGTCACATGGAGCCGTGGCTGTGATTAGCGGCTCCGCTGGTCATTGACATAATTGAAAGCAAGCTTTAAACTGTTTGTTCACATGAACATCTTAAGACTGGAAGACACGGGCAGACTGACAAACTATAAACAGGGGAAACTGCTGCGTCTCTGTAACGCTGTTCTGAAGAAGCTGTCTCCTGCTGCTACAGTGAAGATTTATGAAATGCTTGTGATGTCCTTCCTTGATACAATTTTAGAATACAATAGAATCTACTTCTGTTCATAAATCCGATTCCTGTTTATGCGTGTCTATGTGTCTTGTTCAATAACAAGCTAGGGAGAGTGCAAGTGTTAACTGCAAAACGCGTTATTTGTCGACCTATTCATTCCCCGGGTGAGTCCAGTCTGTGTCATTATGGTGTCAAGACGGCCTTTGTGTATGTGTCAAAGTAAAGAGCTTGCTGTGCTGTGAGTGGTGGGTGTGTTTGTTTGCCTGCTTTAAGGTTTCATTATGTGCAGCTGGCAGGGGGAGTTTATGTTGTGGATTTATACAGAGTCTATCTGTAATTGAGTGTTAGGAAAGTGTGTGTGTGAGTGTGTAGGTTTTAGTGAAAGCACAGTGCGCACATTGAATGGCTTCTTGTGACTTTGTTGTTTGCTGACAATGTTACTGTGGTTTATTTGTCTGTGTGTATGTGCGTTTCTGTGTCAGGGTCTACTCCGAATTGCAGCAGGGGCGTCCAAGCTAAAGAAGCTAAAGGCAGCGCTGGACTGTTCCACTTCACAACTGGAGGAGTTCTACTCAGACCCCCACGCTGTCGCTGGTACGATTATTTCTTTGTTTTGTTGGTTTATTACTTGGATCAATTCTCAAAGTTAAGAACTAGAAACGCACTTAAAGTCTAACTGAGATGGAAAAGAGTCTCTGTCTGTCTTACACATCCAGTCATCTTCAGACTTGGCGGGTGTATTGTTTCTTCGTCTCAGGACAGCATGAAACATGGCCACTACTCTTGGAAATAAAAGCTTATAGATGCGGTTAAATGGTATAAGGAGACTTGTTTTTGTTTCGGTTAGCAACCTCTGCTCCTTCTACTCTGTTTACTGGCGACTTACAGCCACGTGTAGCCTATAGTACCAACCTAAACTCTGATTAAACTGCGCTGTAGCCTAATTTACTCACACCAAACCAGTTGATGAAAACGCACCTCACCAATTTCTTTTTTTCCTTCCATTTTAAAAGTTTGCTTTAAATTCCCCTGACAATTGAACGGAAACGCAGCTATCGTAGCAAACTCAAACATTTCAAGCATCAGCGATGTAAGGAATTAACGCACTTGTTCCTTGACATAGGAAGCGCAGTGTCAAGTTGTTAGGATGCGTTTGATAATTCCCTAAACAGTTTGAATGATATTATGAAATGTCCTCCAGGTGATGACTGTTTACCTAGAAAGGTGGCTTTAATATTCAGACATATCTGTGGTTTCAGGAGCACTGAAGTCCTACCTGAGGGAACTTCCCGAACCTCTGATGACTTACCAGCTTTATGATGAATGGATCCAGGCGTCCAGGCAAGGCTCATTACCTTATCACTGGGAATAAAATGTACCAATATTGAATGGGTCTATCACTGGACAGTAATCAGAAATGATAGGGTGATTCATTTTGGATGTTCGGCCATCCAAACACTGGACTAATAATGTCCTATGCTTTCATTTTCTAATCTCTCCAGTGTGTCAGACCCAGACAAGAGGCTCCAGGCACTCTGGGTTGTATGTGATAAGCTACCAAAGAACAACAAAGCCAACCTGAGGTTAGTTGTTTAAACCTGCGAGAGGAAAGTCGTGACGGCAGTGCTTTAATTTCTTCTGTTTTACGAGACAACATTTACACCTGTGTTCATGTTCTCCTGCAGGTATCTAGTGAAGTTTCTAGCCAAACTGGCTCAGGACAGCGAGGTGAACAAAATGACTCCTAGCAACATCGCCATTGTCCTTGGACCCAACCTGATGTGGGCCAAGACTGAGGGGTGAGTGGGGATTGACAATATAGTATGTTATTTACTGTGTAAAACAAGGAGAATGTTATCATCCAACTATGTTGCAAGGAATATCTGTCCGTCTGTCCTGCATATCTCAAGAACCATCCGATCTGCTTCACATTTGGCAGGTGTATTGCTGCAAAAAATGTTACATCTCTTGAACGATTTGAGCTATTGCAACCATCCCGATCAATATCATTTGGTTGACGTGTGTAGATCTGATGTCTGAGTGGCCATGGTAAATCTGGTGCAGATTGGTTGCGGTGTAGCCGCATCATCTTAGTATAAAGAAAGGAATCTGGAGTCTGTCTATGTACGCAATTAAGACTGACCATCCCATATCTCAAGAACTGTGCATCCCATCCACTTCACACTTGCCAGGTGTATTACTGGGGACACAAGGGAGTGAAGTGTTGAGTGTGAAGTCGATCGGATGAGCGGTTCTCGAGAACGCTGCAAGCAGCACTTCAGAGGGCCAAAGCATTTGGCCTGCTCCGAACAGGCATATCTAATAATGGCCACAAGCTCAGAACAGACCCGCCCCCTTACAGCGCTGCGAGCAGCAGTCGGCCCGTTCTGAACGGAATCGCACAAATCTATGAAAAGCATGATCCTTGTCTAGGGTGGTGGAGAAGATAGCCTGTTATTTGATCTTATTTCAGCCCTTCATTGTTAGAAAGCATCTCATTTTTGCTCATCCGTACGTGTCCATGCAGGAGTCTGGCTGAGATGGCTGCAGCTACCTCTGTGCACGTGGTGGCCATCGTGGAGCCCATCATCCAGCACGCTGACTGGTTCTTTCCCGAGGGTATGTTCGGTGTGTCCTCTGCAGCGGTGGTTTTCAGTCAGATCTTCTTTTTTTCTTTCTTTGTAGCCAATCAAGGCCTTTTTTACACCACAGATTCACTGTGAATACAATTGATATTAACTGCCTAGCAAGAAACAAAGAGTCAGCAGTAATTAAACTCCCAAGGACCAAGATTCAAGTCAGCTCAAAAGCTACAATTAGAACTTACAAAACAGATGTGATCTATTCCCCTGTATCCAGCTCACGTTTTGAAGAAGTCAGCCACTATGGTACAGAACGCTGCATTTACCGAGATATTTTCCAAATTACACCTTCACTTCTTTAGTCGTCTTCATTTATTCAGTCATAGTCATGGTTTTTCTAGCAGGCTAATCATAGCCAGTGTGCCTTTGATCCCTGTATGTTAGGGCAAGATGAAGGCAGACGGTTTTCTGGTGCTCATACAGAGAGAGATGATGGGTCAGGGAATTGTGTTGTCATGTCTCAAGGTCATTTCAGGCAGATCTGAGACTTGTCATTGCTAATTGCAATACTAATACTCTAAAAGTATAAACCTGAAAATGAGCATAATATGGGACCTTTTAAAACACAACACAAACGTTATTTTGATTAACCTATAGGATAACCGATGTATTTGGACTACAAACCTGCTGTGTCCTAGTACAAGTAGATGAAAATACACACATGGCTATTTTTTTTTTTTAATGTTGTGTCATTCAACAAAAGGAGGTGTATTACAAGTCCATCGCCTTCAACAACACAAGTTAAAACTACGGTAGTATTCTAGTAGCTCGTTGTCACATCTCACCTTCTCTGTCTCCTTTAGATGTGGAGTTCAATGTGTCTGGCATGTTTGCAATGCCTACACCTGCATCTAACCACAACAATCACCTAGAGTATGACTGTGGCACCATTGAGAGGAAGAGGCCCGGCAGTATGGTGGGACCAGAGAACGACGCAACGCGCAAAGACAAGTAATTCACCTGGAGTTAGTTAGTTACTAAGTGCAGTTACCTCCTTGGGAACCTCTTTTTGTCAAGGCTCCTCTGGCCCACAACATTCATGACTTCCAGTTAATTGCTTTGTAAATAATTTTGCCCTTAATCCAAATGCTTTTTTTGATCCCTACCTTTTGCTTCTTGTAAATTTTAGGCTATTTTTACCCGTAACAATGTTTTAAATGACTTCTCTCTGTGTGTTCTGGGGGTTATGGTGATTCTCTCTCCTGGTCTAATCTGTGTCTTTCTGATCAAAGCTTTGGTCTTTTTTTTGTTTTTCTCCTTCACTGTCCTCCCGCTCTCCCCTCCCGTGTAGCACCCCTAACAAGCACTCGGACCACACTCTCCGTAGAGGCAGTAACACTTTAGGTAGAAAGCAGCACACTTCACCTGCCTTCCAGCCTCCTTTACCCCCTGTGGACGCTCCAGGGCAGGGGCACGGGGCTGCGCAGGTGCCCCAGCCCTCAGCTGAGCCCCAGCCGCAAGCTCCATCAGGGGGTTCGGGGCCTGACGCTGCCCAGCAAAGCTTGGCACAGAGTCTGGCCGCTCTCGCAGCCGCTCAGCAGCTTCTAGCACAGCACACAGAGGAGCTCAGGTAAGGGCTGCCTCTCTGCATCTCTGCTGCTGGCGGAGAACTACACAGCATGCAACATGCATCTATACTTTATGAGTGTTGATGATATGGGAAGACATTAGTGGCTTCTCTGTGAGGCTTCTTTAAGTATTGTGGGTTATTAATGCATGTTTCACTGGTATCTTGCAGACATTTCTTGATCACTATGGTTTAGCTTGTGTCTCTTACATAAGTTTTCTTACACCACCACCACCACCAACAGTTTCAGCCATGCAGACTTGTCTGAGCTCAGCCCACAGGCACAGCACAACAATGGCTGCTGTCATTCTGCTAACAGTCACTCCCAGGGCCTCTCGACTTCCCATCCCTCTGCTTTCCTCCCCAAATCACTGTAATCAGCAGGAAGCTCACACTAACTGGCCCGAACCGCTTTGAAAAGCCTGGACATTGGCGCCTGTTGTGCACCGACTGAAGGGTGTCTTTGATTTAGCTGGTGAATGGACAACCTTCATGTCCAGACAGATAGTGCTATTCAGCTCAGCATTCTTTTGGTCCTACAGACTCTGTTGGGAAGGTAGATTAAGATGAGACACGCAGATTAGATTTGAGAAGGTTATCATTGCATCACTTAAGTTTGCTGTTTAAAATCTAACCTTCAGTAAAAAGCACTCGGCAGCAGATGTTGTTGAATGAGCAACACCCATTTCAGGAAATACATTTTCCCTTTTTTTTTTCCCCCTTCGTATTGAAAAGCAACCCGAAGCTACGTGATACCACACCTGCCCCGACCCCTGTGCTCCAGAGGAATGGCTCTGGAGGAGGGAGCCACGCTGCAGGGCAGCTGGGCACTGGGACCCCCGGGGCTGGATCCATGGGGCCCAGTCCACATATGATGCGAAGAGGTAAGAGTCTGATAATCTGGTTCAAAAAGGCATCATTTTTATTAGGGTCCTGACAAATATGAGATTTTTTGAGACTGGTACGGATTTAAGAGAGGGGAAAAGACTTTTGAGCTGGAATGAAAATAGACCTTTTATATGTGGATCGTGCACCAGTATGACAGTGCAGCCACATACTCAGAGTGCTGCTTTACTAAACAAATAACTTTATTAAAGAATATTTCACAACATACATACAATCTATTACATTGTCAACCAATTTTAGAAATGAACACTTAGGAAAATAAAGCCGAAAATGAAAAATCACTTTATGGTACTATTTCTGAATCACCCCAAGCGTAGTTTTCTGCATTAAATGATGTCTGTCGACGGATAGATCGGCCTGGCTCGACTTTCTGTAAAGCTAATTGGACAACAACTGGACATGAAGACATTTAAAACATGTTTTTCCATTTTCAAAAGAGCTCTTCAAATGTTTTATCATTTTTATGAGAACCTAAGAATACTAATCCCTCCTTTTGAGTTAATCCATGCTGCCCTCACCCTCACAGCTAGTCCAGCACGTAGCTGCCAGGCCAAACTGCTCGGATTTTCCCCGCACCGTCATGTGCACTCTCTTCCTTTTAAAATAGGGAATTGATTCTAAAGCATTTTGACTGACATTGCTAGGTTGTTATATAGCCTCAGCCTACAGTACATTTATGAACTCTTAAGACCTTATGAAGTGTTCAGTAGAAACAATGTACTGTTTCCTTTTTTCAGGTTGCACTCAGATTCCTGGTGTTTATTATTAGAGTGGGGGCTTTGTATGTAAAGCAACATGATTCTGGTAACATTTCCAGATGTTCTGCCAGACAGTTTATGTGTTATTCTTTCCCACCAATAATCACAAGATTCACCATCACATTTCAGGTACCAAGAAGCAGGCTCCTGCCCCTCCCAAACCCATGAACCCTCCACCCAGCCAGCCCTGTAATTCAGTGAACCACGCCCCCTCCTCAGGCTCATCCCAGTCCCTCAGCCCCACTCCCAGACCCCTGTCCAGCCACTCACCCACCTCGCCCACATCTCCATCCTTCCAGCCGTGCGCCACGCCCAGGCGCCACTCCAGCAACCAGCCCCCGATCCAAGCGCCCAGCCACCCACCTCCAGAGCCTCCGTCACAAGCGAGCCCCCCAACGCAGCCCGCATCACTCGGCCAGCCCGGTGGGGACCAGCAGAGCGCGGACCCCTCACCTCCAGGCACTCCGACCCCTCCAGACAGCCCTACGCCCTCCACCATTACCCAGGACGTAGCTCCTCCGTCCCCATCTCCCTACCAGACGGGCTCCCTCCCCCGACCGCGACCCGTGCCTAAACCCCGGAACAGACCTAGCATCCCACCACCACCCCAGCCCACTACACTGGCCAGTGACACCAACGGGATCTGTGCTACTGCGTACAAGATGATGGGTGAGCGTAGTCTCTCTTGTGATTATTTCCTGTTGACTTTTATCATTAATTCACCCCTGAACATGCTCCCTTTCTAACAGTGTTGTATTGTATTGTAATACCTCCACAGGTTAAAGAAGGCACTTGTGAGAGGTTTGTTAATTGACCCAGCAGCATCTTTTTGTTTGCCTCTAGAAATCATACCCTTCACCACAGCCATTTTGTTCTGCCTGCTGCCTCTATCAGATATCATGTACCTGCTGTAGCCCTGATGGACGACAGTCACACAGTGTATCACTGTGCTGGATGGTTATTTACTAAGGGACCTGTTTCTGGTGTCTAACACTATTCAAAATGCACATATTGGACAAAGATGAGGGTACAAATCCAAGTTAGTCAAGTTTCCATCTAAATGTAGCGCACATTTTTACCAAATTTTCAGAAAAACAGCAAAAGAAAATGTGTATTTATGCATTCCATCCACTACCATTAAGAAAATACTCCGAGTTGGATGCATCAAAAACAGCGCTACTTCTCCAGACTTGTCCTTTTAACCCTTTCAACCCCAAGCTGTTCATTTTTTTTTTATCTCTTGTCGGATTTTTACTCACTGTGGGCTCATTTTTCACTGCAATATAGTGGAAAGAGCCGTTCATAGCTAGTAGTATGGAAATCTCACTGGCTTTTGTTAAGTATAACAGTTATAATGTCATAAAATGATATAAAAAAAGAAAAAACAAGTCAAATTTCTTTGATTGTTTGTTTTCCAAAAACTGGAAAAATGAAGCTTCAGTATAAACAACATTTTTTTTCTAGTGCCCACAAGTGTTACCAATATTTGGTGGAAAATAAAAGCTTCACATGCTTTACATACTGACCTATTCACATTTTTACAACCTCTATTGTCGTCTCCCCTCTGCTCAGTGTAAACAGTCTGCAGTTCAGTTCAAGTTTCACTGAGTTTGTATTGGGTGACTGTTTGTCCCGGGGATGCTGAGGAGCGCAGAATTGAAGGTTTGATACAGGATCTGATTGGTGCAAACACTTTAAGGCCAGATTTTCAACGAGACTCGTTTACGTCTCCTGAAGGAAGCGTTTGTCACAGATGATGCGTTCAAGGACGGTCAGAAAGGTGAAATATTCGACGATGATGTTTTGATGTTCAATGAGGTCTTTTCCACCTCATCAAAGTGTATCATCGTTTTGTGACATTTTGACAGTTTCTTTTTAAAGTACAACTTGAGAAGGAACATAAAAACAGGTGGAATGTTAGTTTGACCTTTAATTTGTTACCCATCTGTACACGGACTGATCGAGTTAAATGGAATAAGCTACACCCTTTTTTTAAAAATGAGTTTACATACTCTGAACACTGGCAAGATCTTGCCCCCCCCCCCCCCCCCCCCAGTGGGTTCATAAACTAGTTTTCTTAAACATAACATCATACAAATGTCAGAAATAAGCTGAGTGATAAAAAAAACGCCACCATATAACGTGTCTTCCATTGGGGCTGTCATTTATCATGAGTCACGCATCTTGATTCCCATGAATGTAACATCATCAGAAACTCTTGTGGGGTTTGAAACTGAGGCCCGATCCAGGTTTCACAGGCAGAACTGAATTTACAAACGGGTCCTTTTCAAACACCTCAGCCGTCAGAGGGTTTACCTGTTTGTTTTTTTTGTTTGTTTTTGTCAATGTGAAGTGTTTTACAATGTTTGTCATTGTAGCTATTGTATTGTAGAGAGTTTTAAAACCAGCGTCAGGCACGTGTCACTAACTCTGACATGCATGTTCTCGTCTTGGCACTAACGATGCACACGTTGAGAAACTAAATCAGCATCTAACATACACATTCAAAGTTTAAGCTCTCTGTCAAACCATGTGTTCAAATGTTAACCGGCCACCATTTGCTCTACAATACACAAAACTGCTCCACCAGACTCCAGTTACACCACACTTCACATTTTCCATCAATGCTTGCTGCTTCACTGCTGCTGACAGTCTCTGGCCAAACGGCGCCACCTGCCGTTCAGACGTTCACCCTGACCGAGCTGCCGTTCCACTGCTGAGTCCCTGCTGCTGTTTAAGCTATGGAAAATATTACACAGCTGCATCGGATGGCAACAGCTTTAAATGTTTTTCATGCACCAGGACAGAGCTGCACATGTTTGTGATTACGGCCATTGTTCGTGTAATATGGGCTTAGTGTATTTATCTTATGAGGATGTGTATGCCGTGTTCTGTGTGAATGCCTGCATGCATGACAAACATGTTAACCATTACTTACTAACACTAAGGCTACCTGAAACAGTCTTTTCTAGTTGATTTAAAAAAAATCATATTTACATAAAGATTTTCAGTTAATTTGTAGCATAAAAGTGTGGAAGCCCAGAGAGGCAAGTGAGAATATTTCTATTTTTCTGGTAAGCCATTTTCTAAGGCTGATCTAAATTGTTTTCTCTTGCGTGTTTATGACTTAAGAACAAAAAAGTAAAAAAAAAGTTTGGCAAGGATCATTCAAAATCAAGTTATTTATTTTTTTAATCTGGGAAAACATTAAAAAAAAGTATTGGTAGGGGAATTTTTTTTTTCTGTCATGCAAGTGTTTGTTGTACTACTTTTCCACCGGCTATCGGTCTGACGACTATTTAGCCTCTGGAGTCAATGGCCCATATTTTGGGCTTTTTAGTGAAGCCAGTGGTCGTCCGGGCCAAGACTTCCTCTTCTGAGTGGCAGTCATTATCCTGCCAAAACAGAAAACTGACAGAAAACGGTCGTTTTAAACCAAATCGGACTAAGAAAACAGATCTCCATAAAAAGAAAAATTCTCACTTGCCTCTTAGGGCCTCCGTGTAAAAGTCTTGTCATTGTTTGCTCTTCACTGACTTCTTTCCCTCGTCTTTTGTCTCACTCTCTAGACCCAGCGATGTCTTTCAAAGGGCCGAGTCGAGCTTTGGTCCCTGAGCTCGCTGTAGACCAGCAGCCAGCGCCGGCCTCCTCCTCCTCCTCCTCCTCCTCCTCCACCTCCTCCTCTACCACCTCCTTCTCCCCCTCTTGCCAGCCTCCTCTCAAAGACTGTGACCTGGACACTGAGAGCACTGTCCTATAAGAGGAGACGATGACATGCTCTGGTCCAGTAGCCTTCATGCTTCTCCTCTCATAATACTCATTTAGTCTGCTCGTGTTTGGTCCCAGCCCATATCTGCAGCCCTCCTCTGCCCTCATCCTCTCCCAGTCCAGCCCGTATGAAGGACTAAATGTGACATAATGCACCTTCTGGCATCCATGATGGACGTCCACAGCTCTTGGTAAACAATGGCTATGATAGTGATTGTGTTGAATCGACAAGGTTAATGTACATTATTACACAGCTTTGTTGAATACTCGATTCTGATTGGTCGATGGCTTCATTCTATGTTTCTTCAGTTCTTACTGGAAGACCACGTCCATCAGTCCGCAGAAAGAAGTCAGGTGAATTTAACGTCCGCTGCGGCAAAAGAAAAACCTACTAACTTTCAATATTTTGTGTCAAATTATTGATCTATTTAGTAGTTTAGAAGGGTCATGTTGAGAGAACAGGTCATTATCTCAATAACGACCGCCTTGTTCTACATTAGACTGCTTCTGACACAGCTACATATCCCTTACTCGATGCTTTGACAGGGAGCTGCTTATTTCCTTACTTATACATCTGAGGATTTATGTGTTTAATCTCAGCGTTTTAACTGGGCAACCAACTCGCTCGATTGGCTAAACCTTTGTTTTCTTGTTGAAAGCACATTTAATCGGTATGCCCAGCTAATGTATGTGACATTAACTAGTATTTGTAGCAGCAACTACATGCATATTAACATAAATTAGTTACGTTAGTTGGGTTCCAAAGTCAAAAATCCATATATATATATATGTTATATACATCTGCAACCATTTTGATAATTGATTAGTCATTTTTTAAAGAGAAAGTTCACCAAAACAAGCTACTTGAATATACAAACCTGGGTTTTGGGTCATTGTGACTGGATTTTTAGGTTAACAGTTAGTTGCAGCCCCTGCAATAGGCCAAATCCCCAAATTAGATCACTCATTTTGGCCCTCCAGCCACAAAACCACACTCCTCTTCAGGTTTCGCTCATTTCAAGTCGAGCTGTTAAATCTGCTACTAGCCATTATTTACCGACAGAGTCCTCTTGACTTCCATGATGGTGCCGGATGTGATCACGAGGGGAGACTTGTGACACGAAGCCACCGCTTTTCTTTATACTCCGCTGCCTACAGATCAAGCTCCAGACAATCAAACAGCAGAGGACCACTGGATTACCAGGAACGCCGCGGATAACTGTGTCAACAATGAGCAATAGGAAGCATGGGGGGACTGACTGGGGGGGCCACGCCAGAATATGGACTGACAAGACTCGTTTGGAATTTGGTGTGAGGTTTTGGAAAATGGCCTTAGAGCAAGAAATAAAAGAAGTATTTCTATTTTAGCACGGGGAGGGGGAGGTCGGCAGGTGACGTCGAAACCAAATCTGTTGCTTTAAGTGTAGCTGGTGACTGCAGGTTTCCAGTCGTCTCAAACACTTGACTTTTCTATCCTTCTTTTTCTCCCCCTCACTCCTGTATTTATTTACCGATTTAAAAACACACATTCCCTGTGGCTTGACGTAATTAATGCAGTCTTTAAATGTAAATCATGCCTTATGGGTTCCTCCAAGAACCACGTAGTAAGCATTATATATTTACTGTATGGAGGATATACTTGGCTCCTAGTACTACAGTATTTTCCAAGAAGCTGTCTTGGCAACGAGTATGTTTCAGGGACGTAAAAAAGGAAGGTGATTGGACCCTCTGTAATCGAAGTCTCGTATGGTTCTGTATATGTTCCACAAAGGTTGTGTATTTAAATGTGTTATGGTTGATTTCTTTGGGTTTTATAAGCAGAAGTAGCAGGGTTAACCACCGCCCAGCCTGAACACAGTCAGTATTTAGCTTTTCTGTTGTTGTTTTTTTCCATTGATCAGTAGTGTTTTCTCCCGTGTTAACAAGGGGACATTAAACACAACAGGCTGCGTGTGAGCGAATGTAGTGAAAGGACAATTCTCGCCAGCCTGAACAGAAAGACGCATAAAAAGCTGATGTTGCACTTGAGCGCAGGCAAATGAGTGGTTTCCTAGTGAACTGGTTAAGAGGATTTTAATTTTTTCCAGTCTCTCCCCACTGAGCTGAGGGCATGTAGCGCTGTGAAACCTCAGTAGTGACGTGGTGTTAGATTTTGCCAGGTAAAAGAGAGAAAAAAATGCTTAAGTTGTATTTTCCGTGTAAGCTTTGCTTTTTGGCCTCAGACGCGTGTGGTTCCCAGAGAACTGACCCAATATGGTACCAATGGAGAAAGTCCCAGATGCTGCAGTTGCCCTGAAAAAGTTTTGTTTTTCAGAGACAACGGAGCATTCCAATCCCCTCCTCCCTCTCTCTGCTCATGTACCTCGCTGCCTTATCCCCGTGCACCAACAGAGCTCAGTATCTCAACTCTCTGTAAGACGAACAAACGCCATTAAACTAGAAATGATAATGCTGCAATTTTAAGCTCCGTAGTTTTGTATGTATGCCGTCTGGTGAGCTTAAATATGACATAAAAACATGTTATATGAATGCTTGGTTATACCCCCTTTCCAAAGAAAATAAAGTATATGAAGAAACTATTTAAATCTGTTCATTGTTTATATATTTTTGTGTACAAACATAAACATCAGGGGCCTCTTTTCACTTTCAAGCATGATATTTTTATAGGTCAAAAAACATGTCCTTCATTTGAAAGCATTGGAACAAAAGATAAAAGGTCAAACAATCCCAGAAGATGAGCAAACCTCCCATGAAAACATAGAAAACAATTATAAAAGGGAGCCTGTTAATAGGCAACCAATAAAGAACTAGACCAACAGAACTGCATTTATTTCAAACCTAAATATCCAGGGAGGGCAAATGCTACCAGCTGCACATCTTAATACATTAACTGCACCAACATGCAATTGATTTGGACAAGAAACACCGTTTACCACACTAGTAGCAGCTAGGATTGCATTTTTTTACGAGATCCCAGTCACCTCGTAAGCCTGACTGAAGCTGCACATGAAGAATAAATAAAATGGTACGTTTCCTGACGACACTCTTGAATAAGAAAATAAACCAAGACACACGAGCGTACGATACAAAAGGAAAATGACCAGCAGTGCATAGCAGAAAAAACTGTACATTTACAATCAACGCTCGACATAAATACAACACAGCTACAGGTACACTGTACTGTGGATGAGTCAGGAGATCACCGTGACGACCAGAAGAGCAGGAAATGACCATTTACAGTAGGATTTTCTTTTTTTTTTTTTCCCACATGCATTTGACATTCATTCATCAGCCACACACTGTGTTCACTAGAGATACTTGACAGGATACAGAGCTATTAGCGGTCCTGGCTGCCAGAAGCAAACAGCTCAGCCGTTTCACATTAAAGCTGCCTCTCGTCTTTCTGTACCGACAGAAACAAGACATTCCACCCACACGTTCTACGAAACACATGATTTTACTTTTTAAAAAGCCAAATTTCACCATGTTCTGATGTAGTCAGCGTGTCCCTCACTGTCAAAGTTGTTCTGAATGATGTTTTCCAAATGTGTTATTGAATGAATTTGGGAATCCTCGCAGGCTGAAGAATCACTTATTGTTCATACTAGTGGTCTCCAACCCTGGCCCCGGAGAGCTACCGCCCTGCATGTTTTAGATATCGCCCAACTTTGAACACATCTGATTATAATGGTCATCGAACCCTCGACAAGCTTCAGCTGCCTGAAAACGTGCAGATCATTACAGTAGATGTGTTGGAGTAGCTCTTCAGGAGCAGGGTCCGAGACCACTAGTGTTGTACGTTGAAAAAAAATCATAAGTCATACGTCGCAAAAGTCATAGTGTAATAAAATTAAAAAGTAATTTTAAAGTCATAAAAAGTCGTGGTATAGTATGTCAAAGTCATAGTATAATAAAATGAAAGTCATTTAAAAGTCATAGTATACTATGTCAAAAAAGTCATTGTAAAGTCATAAAGTCATAAAAAAGTCATAGTGTACTGTCAAAAAAGTCATAGTATAATAAAATGAAAAAGTAATTTAAAAGTCATAAAAAGTCACAGTAAAGTATGTCAAAAGTCATTATAATAAAATGAAAAAAATATTTAAAGGTCATAAAAAGTCATAGTATAGTATGTCATAAAAGATTCTAGTGATCATCACACCCTTGCTGAGCTTCACCTGCTTGAGAATGAGCAGATCGTTACGGTCAGGTGTGCTGGAGCAGGGTGAACCTGAAACCTGCAGGGCAGGTCATGTGCTGCAAACTGATTGGACGGATGTCAGCAGGTGTTTAGGATCAGGACTGGGTGCCGGAGATGACTGAAGCCTAGCCACTGCAGCAACAACGTAACGTCTTCATCCTTGATCACACTTGTATCGGGCACTGAAGCTAAAGTTAGACAACAACCACCCGCCCAAAGGTTTACCAGCAGTAAGGTGGCTCATCGTCATCTATGCTGAATATTATGGAAGCCTAGTGAGGCCAAAATGATAGAACTTCTATGAGCAAATTCATCCATAATCGTGGGACTTAATCCTCACTGAATACAAAATGAACACTGAATTTGGAATTATTGAAGTAATAAACCATCTATTTGAATTGACTTGATTTGGATTTCAGTCATAAAAAATGGCTTTTTCTCACACTTTTTCTTTTTAAAGTTCACAAATTCAGAACATTTAGTCATAGAGGGCTTTTATCTCTTGAATCACGCAACAAAGAATATAAGCAGACGGGTCTGATGGATTCCATTAAAGCCCCTGAACACCCACACAGGGGTTTCCAGTTCTTCTGGCTCATTAGACCTCTGCCTGGCCTGAAGGTGGGCGGGGCTTTGATGGGATTTATGAGGTCATAAATGTGCATCTACCACTCCATCTTAAGAATGATAAAGGTGTACTTTGTCACGCCTTAACAGGTGAAACAAAGCTAATAAGAGACTCAGGAAGATGTCAGTCAATCACAGTAGACACACCCACACAGTCCTGAGAAGTCGAATCAACCTGATGAACTGAAAACACCTTAGAGGCTTTGAGGCTTGTTTGCTTGATTTTTTCATTTAGATTTTTTGGTATCACGAGTTTCACTAATTTACTCTAATTTGAGTTGCCTCATTTCTTCTTGTTTGACTTGACTTAAAATCCACTTTTTGAAACTGCACATATGGCAGCTGAAAATGTCAAAGACAGGAATTAAAACCATTTCAATTCAGATGGATAGCAGTAGATCAATGGTATGGAATTTGATTTCAATTTTAATATTTTTTTTTCTAATCTTTACAGCATTGTTCAAAAGAAATGACTAAGTGATCCTGAAAAGTCATTTTGAAATCTAAAATGCAAAGGAAAGGCTAAGCAGAGGTGGGTGTGGATCCCTTTGACTGTATCCGCTGTATAAGGAGAGGAAACCTGTTTTCTATCAATATTATAATTCCCACAGTAGATGCCCTTTAAATTCACAGTAGGTTTGATGACCACACCTGTAAGTCTAGACCAACACTGTGGGCACATCATATCTACAGTGCCTATAGAAAGTCATCATACCCTTTTGAAATAGTCACCTTTTTTGTTTTACAGCCTGAAATGATAATAGATAAATAAATAAATCCAGCTTGATTTACACAATTAATAAGAAATTAAAAACAGAATAGCAGGGTTGGAAAAGTGATTGGTAAATTGGCCTCCACCTGACATCAACTGTGGTGTTTTTGATTTGACTTCAGAATAAAATCAGCTGTTCTTTGAGGATGCATTTCCTAGTGCATGGTAACACAAATAATTCACCATGGTTGGAAAGTTGTGGATAGGCACAAGTTAGGAGAAGGATCTAAAAAGATTTTAAAGGCTTTTACTATCCCTCTGAGGACCGTTCAGAGTATTGTCCCAAAATTGTCCCAAAACACACCTCCATAAAAACAACACAGTGGCTAAAGGGCAGGAAAGTGAACGTCCTAGAGTGGTCCAGTTAGAGACCTGACCTGAATCCTACAGAACATCTGTCGATGGACTTCAGTCCATCGCAGCTCACCACAGAATCTGACTGAACTCCAACAGTTCTGCAGGAAGAATGGGGAAATATTCACCAGTCTAGGTGCACAAAGCTGGTAGAGACAGATCCAAACAGACTGATGGCTGTAATTAAAGCAAAAGGTGCCTCCACAAAGGATTACATCTGGGGACTCATCACTTTTCTACTTTTTCAGTTATTTCTTATTTTCCAGAAATTTTGAAAAAAAAATATTTACTTGAATGTTGTAAGGCGAAATGTGTAAATTACGCTGAAAAATATTTTTTTTTATATTTACTCTAATTTGAGTCGCCTCATTTCTTCTTTTTTGACGTGACTTAAAATCCACTTTTTGAAACTGCACATATGGCAGCTGAAAATTTCAAAGACAGGAATTAAAACCATTTCAATTCAGATTGATAGCAGTAGATCAATGGTATTTTTTTTTTATATGTATTACATTTCAGGCTGTAAAACAAAGAAGTGACTATTTCAAAAGGCTATAATGCCTTTCTATAGTCACGGTGATATTTCTAATTCCAGTCATGCTGTATGGGAGGCAGTGTGTGTATGGGAGGCAGTGTGTGTGGACCGCTCTACTGTATGAACTGTCCGGCTCCGTACGGGTTAACTAAACAACACTTGTGACTCACCTCGCTTCTACATAACTGTCGTCAGTCTACATCTACGCTTAATCTTTACAATTTTTAAATATGATCTGATAGAAAATATAAACTTTATATAGTCATGTATTAAACATAGCAAGTAACCTAAATATCCAGACCAGTTGTTTTTCATTACTTACATCTCATTGTAACGCAGCATCGAGGTGCGGCGGGGCGTTCACATGGACGTGGATGCTTCCTATCATGTATCTTTTACCCTCTGTTTGTGTTAGATGTAAGTAAAGTAAAGACCGGTTTGAGTTGTCAGTGTGCCGTGAGTTCCTGAATGTTCCTGCTCCACCCAGCACCTGAAAGAACAGTAATGTAGCACATTAGCTGTTGTGATTATCTACAGATAGATACAGTGTATTTCCATTCGGTTTGCTATAGATGACGTGGTCTCTGTTCCCCGGTTAGTTTGGGCTTCTCTGTGTGTGATCTTGGCACTTTGGTTGTGGAGAGCAGAGTGAAAACGGAGACGACCGGCCTGTCGGTTTGGCCCGGACATCCATCTACCAGGCCAGAGGGGAAGACAGTCTGGGGCTTCTGGGGTTTTCTGGGGTCTGGGTCTCACTGAGAGCTCTCTGCAAGAAAAAAAACCCACAATCTCATGTGATTTATACTTATTTTACCGTTTTATTTTCAGATTCGGGGCACGATTGGTTATTCCACAGACGGCAGCACTTTGCAGTTTAATCACTTTATAGCTGCAGGCTGCTGTCAGTCTGTGTGGGAGCACCGGCTGAATACCTAATTGTTCTGGAGGTTTGAATCTGTCAAACACCTGCTGCATGTATCAAAATATGAGCTGCTCATCTGCAGGAACAAGTCAAAGTGATCCTAATCTCTAGAAACAGATCTGCGGATGAATGCAGAATGTGTAGCAACGGGACAAAACTTTGGTATCGGAAGAGTTCTGGTTTCTGTATTAAGACCAGTCATGTTTGAGTGGACCCCCCTTGTGGAGAGCAAAAGAGGCGGAATGCAATGACAATGATTTGGCCAAAAGTATCGACGTTTGATTATTGTGTGGAGAAATGTTTGACTTGTGTAATAAAAGAAACAAAATGCTTTTAAAGTCCGATTACAAAATTGCCTTTGAACCTCTGAAATATATGCTGTTGCCCTCAGAGGCTACATCATCGTCAGACCGACAGCCGATTGGTTCAGTGATTGAATTGATCCTAGCTGTTTCTATCGACACAGTTGAAGCGAGTACAGTGTACGCTCACCTCAAACTTGCCGATGAACTCCGCAAAGATGGCAAAGAAGGACTCCGTATTGGCAGACTTGCTGTCCTCTCCGAAGAAGGAGGCCACCTTGGAGAACTCCTCCATCGCTCGTGTCTGCAGGGACTCCAGAGACTGGATAGCTGGGTGGCTGTTCTCCAGAAAGCTCTGTGGGTGCAAAAGGTCACACATGAAAGAGACACACTGCCGAATTTCACACACAGTCAGTTTGCTTGTCAGAAAATAAAAGATGTTGTCATCATTTCATGGGAAATGTAGTATCCAGAGTTTTGGAGGTGTGGCGCGTTACCAGGGACTGAAAGTCGGGATACCTCGGCCTCTGTTTCTTTGATTCTTACCGTTCTTTTAAAAATATGTCTCTTGTAACTTCCTCAACTTTATGGAAGTGTAACACTAAATTGATGAAGAACCCCTTGAAGAACCCATTAAAACCTTTTTACAGAGGTTTATGTGGCAGACTAAATGTCATTTTTATACTTCAGCTTTGGTACATATTAAAAAAAACAAGATATATTTTCTTTCTTTCAGGCTAGCTGTTTTCCCCCGTTTACAGTCCTTATGCTAAGCTAAGCTAACCGGTTGATGGATCCAGCTTCAGATATGAGAGTGATATTAATCTTCTCATTTAACTCGCAAGAAAGTTATTAAGCACATTTCCCAAAATATTAAACTTTTCCTTTGACAACGAAAAAAATATAAGCAATCGGTAGCTTCCATGAACAAATATTTGCAATGCTTTATGTTTGATGTGTATTCTATATTTAAAACTGTTAGCGTACGCTCATGACGGAGGCAAAGTGGTCCTCGGAGGTGGGTGGGATCTTCAGACAGGACTTCCTGATGTCCAGGATGGTGGTGTGAAGGTCACTCAGCTCTGCTGTGATGGCCCTCTGGTTCACTGAACAGGTGGAAAACATTAGGTGACCAGTTACTAAAAGAGTCGCATTAATGACACACCCATACATGGTTCAATGAGCAGGGAAATCAGACTTTTAACAACCAGGGGCTTCATTTATATCTTACCATTAAATCTACCATAAATGACATGTGCTAAATAGCTCATGAATATGGACGCTACATAACGAGGACGGTAGACTGACTGACATGAGGAAAATGACACAGACGAAGGCGGGCAAAACAAGGTTCTTGGAAGAAAAGGACGGGCTTTACGGAGGTGGAGCACCGTGAAAAGGTTTTGTTTTGAAGCCTCCGTGAAGAGAGCGAGTGGCAGCATAACCAGCCATTAATCAAGTAAACTGGACTGTTTTTATTTGTAAGGAAGTTTAGCATATTCAAATATAAAATATTGAGGGCTATTTAAAAACTGTGAACAATATGGCAGGCCTTAATGTGTTTGTATGTATAAAGTGAGAAAAGAAATAAAGGATGATATTCAAGAGCATTATTGGCATCACGTTAGATCCACACATCAACTACTTTCTATCTCATCAGGGTCAAATTTGACTGAAAATATGTATGTAATCATTTTTTTAATCCAAAAAATTATTGTATCTAACAGAATGTACTTTTTCAATTCACAATTGTAGGCCATAACTTTGCACAAAACTTTTTCACAACTTCGGCCAAACGGAAACACCTGCAGACGGATGCAGTTATAAAATTAAACGTGTTATTAAAAACATGTAGACTTAACTGCGTGCCAACAGTATAGTCCTATATTAGTATAGCCTATCCACCTGCAACTAGGCTTTATACAGTGTGAAATACTCTACATGTGCTGCCAGTTATTTTAAAGTTAATGTGTGTGTTTTTTTCTGTTGACTCAGCTGTATTTCATGGTGTTTCCACCGATCTGTGTGTTTTTGTGTGTGTGTGTGTGTGTGTGTGTGTGTGTGTGTGTGTGTGTGTGTGTGTGTGTGTGTGTGTGTGTGTGTGTGTGTGTGTGTGTGTGTGTGTGTGTGTGTGTGTGTGTGTGTGTGTGTGTGCCTTTACCTTTAGTTTTTTATTCTCTCGCTCTCGGGGCCAATCTTGGTTTTGTGTTTCTGTGGTTTAGTTTATCATCCTAGTGCTTTATTTCATTAAGGAAGCCTGTAGTAGTTCTATACAGTTTCATTATTGTTTTTCTCCAACTTCCTATCTATCACTTTTGTGAATTTGTGGAAGACTTTGTGGAAATCCCTGGGTCCGCACCTGCATCCTCCTCCCCCCCTTTCCTGACATGTTATATTCACAAATCAACACTCAATTAGATGCTTTTAGCAAAGTCTTCCTGCCCCGCAGTGAAACCCAGCACACTGTGTACAAATAAGCATTTCACAGGAGGGAACGACTACATTCTCAAATTAAATTATTTTTTTTTTGGGAAGGAAATTGGAGTAAAAGAGCTCTGCTGCTGTAACATCATCGTACCCTTGGCTGCCAGAGGCACTGTTGTCAGGTCTCTGGAAAAGTTGAGCAGCTCAGGGAAGTGTTGGCACAGAGACTTGGCCAGAATGTGGAGAAAGGTGGATTTCCCATCCACTGTTTTAGTTGTGCTTAGCTGCAAGATAGAAAAGGAGAGAATTACTGAAAAAGTTAAGATGGACATCACAGGGATGAAGAGCATGCGTCGACGCTGTACCTCAGTTAGGAAGTTGATCTTAAAACTGGTTGTCCTGTGGCTCTTGGGCTGGCCGTTGTTCAGGTAATTCCCCATAGCAAGTACAAACTGTGGGCATAAAACACAGCACTTAATATCTATTTACCACATATAAAAACTTTTGCTGCTTCTCATTCCTTTGAACTGCTCTGGATGTTTACCTCCAGGATTTTAGCCAGTTTCTTGCTGTTCTTCAGCTCCACCGACGCCTTGTAGATGTAATCGTACGCCACCTTCATCTCCTCCGTCCTCTCCTGCAGGGTCGTCTTGAAGTGGAGGCTCCGCAGACGGGTTTTATACTCAGGCACCGTCAACATCTGATACACACAAAACGCTCATTTACTCAGATCATTCCATCTTACAGAAGCCTTGGGATCTAATGGGTTTTCTCTCCTGTGTTTATGACTTAAGAACAGGTGAAGAAAAAAAAATCCTTTTACAGGATAATCTGTCGAAAATGCCAGAGTTTACCTGGAATATGAACTGGTCGGGCTCGCTCAGTTTGGCCGGGTCCTGCTCAAATTGCTCGTACTGTTTGACCTCCTCCTCATCCGGGGCGTAGAGCAGTAGCTGCTTGATGTGAGCGGGCTCCAGTCTGTCGGTGGTCATGTTCATCAAGATCTGACGCAGCTCGGTGGTGGAGAGCTTCAGGTGGGCGATGAGGATGGCTGCAGGGAGGAGGGGGAGGAAGGGAGGAGGTGGGGGAAGACATGAAAGATTTACTTCTGTTTTTATACATCAAAGAGGATCACCGTGCTCCCCGCTGCAGATAAAACATTCATGATGTGTAATTTCTCACTGTGTATTGCTCACATCCTTTACTACGTATGTTTCTGTGATGTTAGATAATTAAATACAACATGTCAGTATAAACCTGCTATTAACAACAGCAAACCAACTAAAAAAATGATTGTGATAATAGCAGACAAAAATGAACCCGTTAGCCACACTATAATTTAGCAGAGCCTCCATGATATGACAGGGGCACACTGATTAAAAAGAGCACTTTTTATAGTCTTTTATGTACAGTATGTTATTTGCACTCACTGTATTCAAGGCATTCAAGATTTTAACATGTAGAAATGAATCCTAAAATGAAGATGTACAACGCACACTGTAAACATCAGAAACTTAAATGACCTTTAACAGATTTTACAGCTTGGATTCAAATTAAAAAACCTCTCCACACGAAATGCCTTTTCATCATTGTTTGTTTATCACTCGATTTGAATCACTATTGTATTTTAAAATAGAATGTTTCGTCATCCATCAATGCTGTAAATTGATTTTCATCAAAAGTACAGTAGTTATTTCCTAATAGATTAAATACATAGTGTTGCAGAGTTGCCACTTATGACTCACTGCTGTGTTTTAACCTTGTGTTACTTCCCATTTTATTATATTAAAGGGGACATATTAGGCAAATGTTTAAGTTTATGCTTGAATTTTGGGTTTCTAATAGAACATGTTTTCATGCCTTAATGTTAAAAACACATTCATTTTCGCATGTTGTCTGTCTGCATATTCCTGTATTCACCCTCTGTCTGAAACGCTCTGTTTGAGCACCTGTCTCTTTAAAACCCCCTCCTGAAAAAGCCCAGTCTGCTCTGATTGGTCAGGGTTAACAGGTCTTCTCTATTTGCGCTCTCCGCGTCTCTGTACCGTCATTGCAGCCGGTGGGAATGTAACAGCGCTGTAGCTGAACTTTCTACGTTTATATATAGTATAGTTGTGACATCACAACTGTGGCACAGCTTCTGAATACAGACTGTGTGCATTTCTCTGTGGATTGAGTGTTTTGATACTTCCACAGTATTTATACAGCACCTCCACCTGTTTTATAAGAAAATAAGACCTGGAAATGTAACTTTTCACACTAAGGGACCTTTAATTCTCATCCAGCTAAGTTGCTTCTTTGAGCTGAGATTGAGGATTTATTTGTTAATCCTGGATGAATTTGTCTTGAATAACAGTGTGCTCTCATTTTGAATTAAAGGCAAAATGAGTAGAATTGAAACCATTAGCATTTAAAAGTGTTGAACATGCATTTACATGAGCTTGGTGTATTGGGAAGCCTCCCAGCATGCAATGGGGTAATAGAATAAGCATAACAACATAAGGGCCATTTTATATGCTCCTGCATTTTTACTGGTGTTATTTTGTTCTACACTGTGCTCCAAAAAGTTTCCACACTTCCATTACTGTCAAACGTTTAGATGCTGTCGGTGTACGATCGGTCCCACAGATGAATTAAGAGAGAGCCCAGTACAACATTTTGAAGAATAAGGTCATTCTTTTTAATTGTGAAGTGGAGCCTGTTGTTCCTCTTGCCTTTGGATCACCAAGTGAAGACACATTTCCATCACGAGAGCATGAACATTTATTCACAAGAAGAAAAATTGGAGGATGAAAGTAGGGGAGTAGGGCGTCATCATACTCAATACTGAACTGAAGAAACAAGGCAGCAAGAAAAACATTTTACAGCAGAACAAGAAACCGATACAGCAAGTCAAAAGTACAGGATTATTGACAGTTCGCTGGAGCATGATCGTGAATTCCATACATGAGCAGATGCAAACAGCTCTCTTTCTTTGATTTTCAATAAAAAAGTGTTGATATAATTATGATTTCCATTATGCATTTTGTTGTCATAATAAAGACTTACATATACTTATACAGGACATATAAATAACAAAATATAGCTTGAGATAGAATATATGGCATTTACTGTAAACTGACATTCATTTGTACACTAAACGTTATTAAATAATTAATTGCAGAACTGGAAATAGTTCATGCTTGTTGAGAGAACAATTAAAGAGGGCTTTTAAAGGAATTTTTTTAAGGTTTCATTCTCACAATAGGCTTCTGACTCTCACTGAAATGTCTCTCGTTCACGCTCATTGTTAATCTCCACCTGTCGCGTTTACCAGTGATGGAAGAGTGGAAACATTGTGCAGCACTATGTAGAACAAAATGACACCAGTAACACTACAGGTACACATAAATGTATCTATTGCCCAAGTGCATGCTGGGAGGATTTCCAACACTTCATGTAACTGCAATCATATAAATACTGGCCATGGTTTCAAACTTTATTTAAAAAATAAGAGTGCTTATTCAACATAATTTATCCAGGATTAACAAAGTGAGCTCAACGAGCCAAAATGAGAATTTACGTATAAAGTATATTTGCGCCTGGCGTTAACCTTAATTAGTTAAGATGCATATGAAGAAACGGGGCCCTGGTGTCTAAAAATATACTGCGATTAAAAAAAAGAAAAACCTCAGTCAAGACAGCAAAATGACAAACAACCTTCTTTTTCAGCACAGTGCATCGAGTTTAAACCTGCAGTCATTTAATAGTGATGAATATAATATAATGAACAAAATATTTGTCTGTTTACTCTTCACATCAGGTCATCTTTTCACCCTCAGCAAACCTCCTGTGATATGTTTCCTGACAGCTTCTATACAAAAGCTTTGTGTGACAAGTGTTGTCATGACTGCAATGATGTCACCACTGGCCACGACCTGTGAGTGTAACCTGCATTTGCAACGATTGCATAGTGTTTGTAAATGTACCACACTGATGAATGTGATGTCAGAGTGACGTATCTTCTATGTTATTTTTGGACGTTCAATTTGGGTCCACTGGGGGGGTTATTTTTTAACGCCTGGTGACGTCTTTTATCGACATTTACAAAACGTCCAATGTTGACGTCTGTGGGACCTCTGTGTAAGGGTTGTTTAGAATCTAACTGTGGTTGTTTGTGGACGTCTTTTCTACATCAAATTTATTGTAATTTTTGACGACCTCTTTCATAATAACGTGGTACTTTTCTAGGCCGCTTACGCCTGCCATTCAGCGCCTACGGCCCCTCCGACCACCACCTCAAACATACAGCATTCAGACGAGGCAAGGTGGGTGAAGTGTGCCCCGTGACACAACGATCATGACGCAACAGGTTGTTTGCTGCTAGCAGAGGCGCTAACATTAGCTTGTTGCTCCTGACCTGCATTTTCTGGCCCTGTAGTATTTGACTTTCAGCGAGCTCTGTCATAATAAAGTGGATAGGCTACCATAAAATTATTTTCCACAAATTGCATTTCCGAATAAAAAAAAAACAGATAAATGCAAAAATACATATATGCATAAATAAATAACTTGATTATTCAAAATAAACCAGTTAAAGAAAAACAGGAAAATGTAAAATAACCCCAAAAAAAACAAAAAACACATCATGTACATTGACAAATGACGTCCAAAAAATGTACCCAGTTCAAAGGTCAAATGATGAACGTCCATGTTGGGTCATGGTTGGATGTCCAAATAGTGGACCTAGTTTGGTCGAATAGATGTCCAGAATTGGTCATGGACCGATGGACCCAATATAGACATGATCTGCACGTCTATCTGAAGTCCAATGTTTAGTAGGCACTCTCAGTCTTAGAACATATCTGGCAGAAGTGCATCAAGTCAATGTAGCGAAACTGTGTCAGTGTTTTGCACCTTAAGATTTAAGTGAGTCCGTACAGTGTTTCAAGGTAATCGGGAAAAAAAACACACACACACTTGAGCGTCAACCTTTTTTTTTTAGGTGTGCCCTGAGGCCGTGTTTTTGTTGTACTCACAGGCGTTGTAGGCTTTCTTATGAGACAGAATCTCCACCACGTCTTTCTTTTTTAAGTTCTCTGGCAAGAAGGCTGGCTCTGGAGGAGAGACTGATGATATTAACAACAGTGTAAGGATGTGTTCTCCAGGCACCGGGGGATACACGCACGCACGCACGCACGCACGCACGCACGCACGCACGCACGCACGCACGCACGCACGCACGCACACACACACACACACACACACACACACACACACACACACACACACACACACACACACACACACACACACACACACACACACACACACACACACACACACACACACACACACACACACACACACACACACACACACACACACACACAGGCTACATGTGGCAGGTTGATGAGTTAATAACACAGCTCTGCCATTTGAGTCACCAGAGGCCAAAGCGTCTGGGAGGTCCACAATAAATAACAGTAAGTTGTGTTTATTCAGGCGGAGCTGTGTTATTACTGAGCTCTGTCAAGACAGGACAGGAGAGGAGGGGGGTTATGGTGCCTTATGGAGAATGGATTTGATGAATAGGTGAATGGAGCAGCTCCACAACACGTTATGGAGAAGATCAAAACTGTGAAGGTACAAACAAAACAGGAAATGTCAACGCAAGAACACATTGCTTTGGCTGAAAACTGTAAAAAAAATAAAATAAAAATAAAATATGGTAGGACATTATCAGTGTATGACATCAAGCGTGAGGTAAATAAATGTTATGACGATGCAGATTGACAAAGGGTGATCATCACGCGTGCACAACTATACTTACTGGATCGGCGCTGAGTCCCGAAGTGCAGGTCAAGGTCCAAGTACTTCACCATGTCAGTGAGCTTGTCGTAGTCCGAGTCCTCTCCGAGCTAAACATAGAAAAAGGACAGAACTGACTCTGTACTCTTCAAAGACACACTCGAGATGTGTTCTGCCGTGACTCATCAGAGACACAACAGAAATGTAGGAGGAGTGAGAAAATTCACAGCCATGGTGGGAAGAATCACAAGTGATGTTATTGTTTACTGTATTTACTGTGTGTAATATTTCAGACAGTCGTTTTTTTTTTTTTATTTAGTCACAACTTATCAAAGACTAATGTATTGACTCACCTGGCCCCATATGGTTCCTTCAGAGTTCTCCACCTGCTCCCAGCGCAGCCTCTTCACACTCATTTGGTTGGTGTCTGAGGCGTGGTTGCCCGGCTTGGGAAGCGGAGGTGGGTCGCAGGGTGGGGGCAGGGGTGGAGGCGGTGGCGGTGGTGCCTTGGAGATCAGAACATTTCTTTTTTTACTATTTATTTCGGTAAACATAGTTCTTGTATAGTACATATGCAACAGCTCCAAACATAAAGGTCCCATAAAAGGCTAATTTTCAGGTTCGTACTTGTATTATGGGTTTCTACTAGAACATTTTTACATGTGTATCACTCATCATGTTCAGAAACTACTGTAAATGCTGATATTACCTGTGGTGACTGCTGCTCCTGCCGCAGGGTTTCATGGGTTTTAGTGTGACTCGGGAGGGTGGAGTGAGAGGCGGGAGGCTTCGAGTGCAACAAGGAGCCTGTGGGGCCTTTGCTCTGACACTGGGATGAGCTGTGATCCTGGAGGGACGGCGGCAGCGGGCCCTGGTAGCTGTGTTGGTGGTGGAGCTGGTGGTGCCTCTGGAGGACGAGCTGGCTCGGTCTCAGCGGCTGAGGGGAGGGCTGGGGGGACGAATGGAGGATAGGCTGGGGCTGGCTGAGCTGCCGGGGGAGGTAGCAGGGGCGGGAGGGCTGGGAGGAGCGTAGGGTGGTGTGGCCGTGCGAGAGGCGGGTGGTGGTGATGGTGGTGGTGGCCTGGAAGCGCTGCTGAGTTTTCTCCGCTTCGTCTCTGGTGGGGAGCACTTTGTGTAGAGGAGAGCGGCAGGACAGGAGGGTCCTGGGAGGGGGCGGAGGCGGAGGGATGATGGGGTGGTGAGGCTGGAAGGGCATCCGGCTGCGGGGAACGTGCTCAGGGGAAAAGCGGACTGGCGGAAGGGTGTCAGTGAATTGAGCAGGGGGCGGTATCAGAGCCTGGAAAGGTGGGGGAGGCGGCGGGCTCTGGGTGGGAGGTGGCGGGATGGGTTCAGATCCTGAAGAGTAGGAGGGAGAGGAGGCCTCGTCGCTGCTACTGTGATCCTCGCTGCTGCCACTGCTGAGCTGCCGAGGCATGAAGCCCAGGTCCTGGTCCTCCTGGAAACTCATCTGGAGGGAGGAGAGGTGCACCGTCACACCTGATAACCACAACTTTCACCTTCACATACTTTAATACGAATAAAAATGAATGCATTCAGGCGCTTTAGTTTAAACTGCTTATCAAAATGCTTTTTGCCTACTTATGGGACAGAAAAGCCATAAAAAGTAACAAAATAAAATAAACACATGCACTTAAATATTATCAGTACTCCAACTCATCTAGTTATGGAACACAAGAAATGCAATGTAAAATGTGCCACCCAGTGAATTGTGTACAACATGCTCTCCCCATTTGTGAAGACGAACACAAAACCACGTCAGCCAGCATCTCATTACTGTATCACCTCAGATAAAATTAGACTCTACTGTATAACAGTGTCATGTTTTACTTACAGGCACCCCTCTTCTTCTGAAACCATGACAACCACCTTGATATATCTGTTCATGTGACACAAGTGCGCACATTTGTGGCGTACATTAGAGCTGCTGCTCACATGTAACACTACAACGCAATTACTTCGGTCAAATGTGAATGTGCTTATTATTCGATAATAATAACAGTAAGATCGACTGTAAAGGATGTTAATATTTTAGCATTACAAAAGTAACTATGAGACATTGTATA
This sequence comes from Echiichthys vipera, assembly GCF_963691815.1. Classification (NCBI taxonomy): domain Eukaryota; kingdom Metazoa; phylum Chordata; class Actinopteri; order Perciformes; family Trachinidae; genus Echiichthys; species Echiichthys vipera. The sequence continues at coordinate 16,732,123 of NC_139843.1, read as the reverse complement.
GTACAATTACCATAAACTAACAAGACCATTACAGTATCTTCTATATGGTGTAAGTGGCTCAGATTGCATGGCAGGCCCAGTTCTACAGCTGGGGATAATGAAAAATAAGACAGTTCACTGTCAAATCAAAAATACAGATTTTCCCTCTTACCTGTAGTGTTAATTATCTGTCTATGTAATCCACAGATCTGCTGTGAGCACTTTCATGTAGGAACTGTTTTCTTTCTGATAACCTCTGTATCAGTGCATAAAGAAACGCACTCTTGGACAAGAGGCTTCTGCGCAGTGACACAGTTGGAGGGTGTAGTTCGATACAAATAAAATAGTTCCTTCTGGAGTAACGGGGTCATGATTTTGGAAAAGAGACCTTACTGTTGAGTTTACAGGTGATGCCTCCAAAAGTGGGCGACTCACACCAAAACTATCTAGACTGACAAAGAGCACAACAGGTAAGATGAAAAATATGTATTTTTGATGTGAAGGTGAACTGTCCCTTTAAAAACATTTGAAAAGACCTTAATATAAAAACAAAGCGTGTACTCTAATGTACATGTGTGCATGAAACAGCTGATGTTGTCTCCCTCACCTCCTCGTAGTCATTCTCCCCCGGTACGAAGTCATCCACCAGAGTGACCCGGTGGCCTAGCTGCTCGCTCAGAGCGTCCAGGAACTTGTCAGTGTCCCGGCTGCGCGGCGGGCGGGAGAAGGTGAAAAGCTTCTTGCGGCGTGTCAGCGTGTTGGGGCCGCCGTCCGAGTGCTGAGGGGAGGCGGGGGGGCTTTCCAGGCTGACGTAAGGGTTGGAGTCCACGCTGCTCTGGTGATGGATCTCGTACACAGGAGTGGGGAGAGGCTCCTTCCAGGACAGGGACAGGCCGGATTTACGGCTACCTGTGAAGAAGGAAATCAAAGATGGTCGCTGCAGCATGGTCTGTGTGTTCAACGTTCACGCTGCAGGATATGTTTAATTGGGCGACTTCTATAAAAGGCAGCTTTACCCCTTGAGGAATTGTGTGCGACATTCTCGGCCATTTCGTTGCCTTGGGAGACCTTCTTCTGAGAGGTTTCCATGGCTACAATAATATAAACTGCAGGCTCATATGCACATTTTCTGCAATTTTATGTTTAAAACGTGGAAATTAAGCATGATGTTAATTTGCATATATTTCCAAAACAGAAACGTGAACATTAGACAAAGGTTCAAGATGCCTGTTACATTTTGTTTTTTTAAATATTAGAGTCAAAAGGTTTTTACAGAGGGGGTTTTGGAGATCTCTTTTTATCACTCCATAAGACAGAAAATACCAACAGTCATACAAAACTATTACGATAATGAGGCATTATGTAAAGCTAACGTTTGGTGAATTTAGGAGACAAAGTGCTGTAAAATAAATGTTTTATTTCTGCTAGTCTGAAATAAGACATGTTATGAAAGCATAATAGCCCAAAATCTCAAAAAGGACCAGTGCATGGAAAAAACAATGATTGTGTCTGCTGTGGTTTACCTTAGTGTTAAATCAACCATAAACACAAGTCTGCAGATAAGAGGATACGTATTTAAGCAGCATGCGAACGTTACTAATATACAGTATGTGACATTTTTATTTGGTCTAATGGATCTAATGCCATGTCATCTGTAATGACCAATGTCCATCAAATTAACGTGTATCCCCCTTCAGGCAGCATGTATTTACAGAAAATCTAACGTGACTTGAACATGACATCAGTCATGTGCCATCGAGGCCTAAACTAATGCAATTTTCATTCCTGCCAAATATCTGAATTTAATAATTGATTCTGCAAAATGCAGGAAACCTAAATGGCACGTGGCTGTGAAAGCATACATGAAAGTGTGTCTGAAAGCGTGTGTGTGTTTGGGCCGTTTGTGTCAGCCCCAGAGTACCTTTGAGAGGGGGAAGTGTGAGGGGGGAGAGAGAGCGCCCGTAGGCCTCAGTCTGTCCCGGCCCCTCAGGCTCTGCTGAGGAGCCGCCCTGCAGCTGCGACACACTCTTCCCTGCGTACACGTTCTCCAGCTCCGTGTACACCCCTGTCATCTACGGGGTGGAGGCATGATCAGCTGGTTAGCACACGATCGCTGTGACGCATTCGCTTTGAAGGGTCTGCTGCTTTTTAAAAGCGTTTTAGGAACAATTTGCACACTGCAGGTTAACTGCAGCCACAAATCCAATTTAATACCACGTGTTTAATTGTGAGTATTACGAGCAGACCTTCAAATGATGCGAGGCAAGAGAGCACAGATAACAAAACTAGCATCCATTACAGTATGCCAGTTGCTGAGCAGCTAGGCGCTGAAAAAGCTGCAGGTATACCTACATGATTGAGGTCAGGGGACTCGGGGAAGGAGGTTCCATCTCCTGACTGCCTCTCCTCCGGGCTCCCAGATTCATCCACATGAATTCCTAAAGCACAATAAGGCATGAACAGTGACACACACACGGACGTAGGCCTCCCTCCTTCCATCCACCCCCAGCAGAGAGGAGAGAGAGGATGAAGCAAGAGAGGTACAGCGTGGAGGAGCAAAGGACAAAAGCTTGGCTCCTAGAGCAGGAGTTGGCGATGGAAAACGGGGGAAACCATGAATGAAATCTGAAGGAAATAGACACTGTATGTGCTTCCAACTTGATAGCTGGGGGGGGGGCATATTTAAAAGCAAAGCTGGGATATGGAGTTAATGTATGAATGTATGATTTTTGACTTATGTAGCCTTCGAATATTCACAGAGGATTCTTCTTTTCAGTCAATTACACACGTTCCCACCTGGGAGCTGACGAGCGCAAACGAAACCTTATTATGGAGCTCTGAGCAGTTCACCTGGAGCGACTGGGGGCTAGATGCCTTGCCCAAGGGAATATCACTAGTACAATATCTGCTGAAGGAAGCTCATTTACCATCTCTACCCAGATTTTCCTTGGATGTTCAGGGATCCAAACACAAAAAAGATGCAGTAATACTGAATTAATAATAAAGAGGAAATACTAGAAAATGTTTTCATGTTCAATACTCATTATTTTCTCACACCGTCCGTCTGTCTGAATAAATGCTCTGAAACCGTCTAAGCGTCTGTCTTTTTAAGCAACCACTCCCAAAAAAGTCCAGTCTTCTCTGGTTGGTCAGCGTTTCCAAGTCTTCTGCATCTGCGCTCTGCCACGGATGTGTTGTTAGAACTCGATGGACCCATGAACTTTTTTATTTGTTAAACTTTCCTTGAGCCGAGAACAGCAATTTACAAACCTGAGATGTCATCCCCGTGTAAAGTCTAGGAGCTGAGGGGGATCTCGCGGGCGGCGTGAGAAACACTTCTGTTGCATATCACGGAAGTTAACCCACAAGATAGAAACTGTATTGTTGATGTGCCAGGCAAGCAATTGTCATTGAGCAATATCATATAATAGATAATTAATACATGAACATAATACATGACTTTAGCTGCACTTTCTACCTATATATCGTAGAGTTGTGACATCACAACTGTGCAGAAGTCTTGATAGCTCATTTAAAGGCACCGTTTCTGAATAAGAGCTTTGCGCAGTTCTCATGGTATCTAATTGCAAGAAAGAAGAAAAACAGATAATTATGTCTCTGTTCGGTCCAGAGGATCTAAAATTCCTATTTGGGTCAGAGGTTTTTGATCCAGAGGGAAGCAGGGAAGCGATTGAAACCTTGGTACAAACCCAACCAAACCCTGTAGAGGTTACACTGATTTTGTGCTACAGGGCAGTAAATCCTTGTTGTTGTTGTTGTTGTTGTTGTGTGCAGCGTACCCATTCCCAGATGAGTCCCTATGATGCAGTCGTCAGAGCTCCTTTCTCGGACGCAGCTGCGGAACGACGTCCCCGTCACGCGCATGGAGCTGCTCCGCCGGTGGTGCTCCGAGCCTACGTCAGGCTCCAACACGGCTGCAAAACACGCACATATTCAGCATTGCCTTTTTTTGGTCATTGGCTAATTATGTACAGCTGTTCCTGTGTGTCTGAGTTAATTAAACAACACCTGGTGGGTATAAAAAAATAAATAAAAAAAGCATTTTTAATTAGAATTGTTTTTTTTACCTCACATGGTGGAAATCATCAATCAAGTTATTGATCGTGTGCATGATGCTGCGTGTGCATAGTTTTCCACATTGTGTTTTTTGGCTCACCGCTGCTCTTGAAACCCAGGAAGCGTGACAGCTTGCCCTGGCAGCGCTCCTGTTCGTCGTACGTCAGTAGCTGGTAGATGAACTGCCAGATCAGCTGTTTGGCCGGAGTGTCCAACACTGGAAATACGTCTACTATCAGAGTGTCCACATTCCTGCGAAAACATATGCAATGCCTCCTTACACATCTTTATTTAACCAATATGTATTTGCTGCTGTGTTATTGATATGTGACGTAAGGATTTAGTCTAACTCTATATTCTTTACATCTGTGAAGACACGTGTAGCTGAGAATGAGATGCAGGATGAAAACAGATTATGAAAAAGGTGGGAGGATAACAGGGATGTCAGTTATGCCTTTCGGGTGTTTTATACTGTATGCACATACTGTTCAATGGTAAGTTGCTCATAATCCTGCAGCATCACATGTTTGCATCATCTGCAGAGCTATTGCTCCATCCATCTCTCCCTGCTTAGCTGTGTGCATTTGTTTCTTCACCGCTTTTTTCTCTCACCATCCTTTGCTATATCTCTCTCTTTCTCCTGCATTAAGAGCATCCTCATCCGCCTGATATATCGAGTATGCTAAAAACAGTTTCCCAGGCAACAGCTAAATTTCTGTCAGTGTAAGCCTGCAGGTTAATAGAGATACTGTAGTTTGACAAGTACTGAAAACTGAACTTTAAGTTACATTATTGTCCCCGTCCCACTCACCTGTGCTGGAAGAAGGTCTCCAGGGACTTGCAGACTGTGTACCTCTCCTGGATGGTCAGCAGGTGCTCCAGCTGCTGGCTGAAGGTCCGCCCGTGGACTTTAATGCTCGGTGGAAGAATCTCTGCCACCCACTGAAGGGAACTGAGGGCTGGAGACCTGCAAAAGATTATCATTATTTCCATTCATACATTTATTCTCACTATCAATATTCTTCCTCTTCTGATCTGACACCATTTCACAGAGGGGTCTAGTCAGATTGTCCCAACAGACCACGAGATGCTGGAAATGTCAAATCAAAATGTCAGGTTTGTTGTTGTGTATTGACCTGGAGCGTGGTATGTTGGTTGGAGCCAGACTCGAAGACTCCTCTGTGTCGGTTTGCTCTGAGGAATACTCGGACGGACCCTCCTCCACCACCAGAGTGGGCATTGCCCCGCTGCCCTGCAGCATGGACACCACCTTCTCATGGGAACAGTTCCTACAAGGAGAGAGAAAGAGATAAAGAGAGAGAGAGAGAGAGAGAGAGAGAGAGAGAGAGAGAGAGAGAGAAAGAGGGAGAGAGAGAGAGAGAGAGAGAGAGAGAGAAAGAGGGAGAGAGAGACACAGAGAGAGAGAGAGAGAGAGAGAGAGAAAGAGGGAGAGAGAGAGCAAACGTGAGTGGGATCGAGGTAAATCATGGAGCGTTGATGGGCTTATAGTTATAAAGCCGATAGATTGGAGCATTGAGACCTACTGCATGATGTCTAACAAGCTAACAGAATCATGTGACACTATATAAGATAGTGGTTCTTAGTATTTATTGACCTGTCACGCCTTAATACAATGACTCTAGTTGCAAAGTCTGCCAGTTGTGACCATAGACTGAATATAATGATGGACGGCTTGACAGCTCCTCAAAAGGGACACCAAAACATCTGGACCGTACCCTGGTGGCTGACTGCAGGAAAGGTCATAGGTGGTCCCGCCCCCTCCATGTTAGCGGATGGGACATGGGCCAAACTGAAAAATCAATCTAGATAGATAGATAATTACCCTGTGAAATTGCACTAAATCTGCCTAGCAACACAGTGACGAGTTGCACTTATTACACCTGTGATGTTATGGCACATGAAGTGAGAACATCTTATTCTCTGCATGAGATACTGTATCGACAAAGGAATCTAACAAGTTTAATACACCTGAGATGAGGACTGTGCACAATTTTTGAAAACATTAATATTACAAATACCTACTTTTGTAAATACACCATATCCTCACTTTGTAAACACGACACTGAAAGCTCCAACATATCTTGCACTCTATTTTCTTTCTCTCTGGTGAACAACTCCCACTGTGTTTGCCGGTCACCTCCTACTGCTGCTGCAGCACCATGTTATCAGGGAGAGCAGCGAAATTATACAGCACCAATCAAATCAGGAGATCGGGCAGCAGCCATGGGAACGGCTCTCTCTCTCTCACATGGCTATCAGGGTGGCAGAATGAGTAATACTGTTTGTTCACACAAAACTGGCTTATATATAACGCTTGATGTATTGTATTTGCTGAGCTCGTATAGGTATTCAGTTTCATCCACGGTGGATATCTTATGTGCACACCCACACTCACTCTCCGAAAAATCAAGAGGCAGAAGGTCAAGAAGTTGTAAAGTCCACACAAGAACAATGACTACTCCCACAAAAGATGTTTACATAAACGCCGGATTCACGTGCATTCACGTTCATGCTGGGAGTTAGATGAGAAGAGCCCTCATATCACTCATGAACGCGAGAGTAGTGTTGATCCCATATAACTCTCCATAACAAAGTGAATAAGTGTGTTTCCAAAAACGTTGAATGTTTCAGCCTATTTCCAATACACCCGTCCATGTGTCCAAATGCTCCCAAATCATTTTCCAGTTAGGTTTATGATGTACCGGTAATTACTTTTGTTTGTTTTTCAATAGAGATGTTCCAATACTATTTTTTCCTTCCGATACCTTTTCCCATACCTGAACATGCATATTGGCCAATACTGAGTTTCGATACTAGTGTGTTTTTTTAACAGCCGTGTACTTCTAAACCTGCATAGATGTGATATGATGACTGAATAAATAAAATAAATAAATACATCCAGGAATAAACAGCAATTCCTGTTGAAAAACTGCAGCCACAATTTACCAAAATAAAAGACTGACAGAAACTGAAATTGGCAACACATGTGCCGCCCCTCGAAACTGATTGCACACATTGCTTTTTTGCTGGTGGGATTTTCCAATGCAAAATATTGCCAAATTATCGACATTTTGTTAACGTTAGCTCTGATTTAAGTTACACTCTCTGCTCACAAACCCAACTGGTAATCAATTCTTCTTCGAAAAAAAGAAGCAGTAGTTGCCAGTGGCAAAAAAGTGCTGTGTACGCTACCATTTCTAGAACGGTGCAGAAGAATTGCCTTCTGGGGGAAACTACTGGCCACATTACGTGGCATCAGATCATTGCATAGACTCCCATACTCGCTGATACCTGATCCCGCATTTAAGGCGGTATCAGATCAACTCTATTTTAATAATATTTTAATTATAAACCTCCCATCCAGTCGGACTCTTTCCCCTGGATTTCCAATTCTTCCCAAATCAGGGGAGTCAGTTAAAGTTTGTAATGCGACACATTCTTTTTAGGGTTCATTATTTCATAGCTGAGGCTTTTCATTTTCTCCTGAGGCTGACTGACAGGAAGCAGATGCAGTGCAGCTCAGAAACAGTGAAATAATATCATATAAAGCAAAAGTATAACCAAAATAAACCCTTCATGTGCTCTGTGATGAATTATCTGGCACAGTGAAAGATGTTTTTAATAGTAGCAGCAGATGGATTCTCCTGGAGAAAAACAAGCCAATCTAAATATACTGCCTAAGTTCAAAAGCTTGGACAGCAGGCAAAGACAAAATACTACTCCAACTGCTGCTGCTGATAATTATAATAATAATGTTATCCATTAAAGACAAACCTCATGTCCAGTCCATTGAGGAAGAGGATGCGGTCACCTGTTCTCAGTCCACATTCCTCAGCGGGACTATCTGAGGGGGAGACAAAGATGGCAGAAAATCACACATCAATCAGAGGTTGAAAAGGGATGCTGGCGCAACTTCACCAGCTATCAAGGTGCACTGAACAGACAGGCAGAGCAGGGAAAGATAGTGACTAATGTGATGCTGACAATCTGTCGTCCAACAAAGCCTGTCAACCACCGAGACGATCTCCGCGCTAAATTGTTCTTACGTAAGGAAACGGAGCTGTCAAAACAATCCCCGATGGAATCTGTTGTGACTGCACTGCACCCACCCACCGTCGCCTCCACATCTGTCAACTCACTGCATCTTTTCTCACTTTTGATGACATGTCATTGTTTCTTTTAAACCCAAACTTTCTATATAGCGAACATGATAATGGCGTGTGTGCACATTCACAGGCCACGAGACAGACTTTTAAATCAGAGTTTGCGGCTTTCCTGGATGGGAGTTCAGATCACGATAAGAGACATGCTATCCACCCCCACTATCTCCATATCAACCTCCATAAGGCCCACTGAGTCAGTGCGCTCTCTGGCCGCTTCGGCACATGATGGTGGGAGATGATGGTGGGCGGGAACAGTGCAGTCATCACCTCACACACACGCACGCACGCACGCACGCACGCACGCAGGCACGCACGCACACACACACACACACACACACGCACACACACACACACACACACACACACACACACACACACACACACACACACACAACCACACACACACACACAACCACACACACACACACACACACACACACACACACAAATTCCCTCATCCCAGAGGAACCTGGCAAATTCCCTTAACAGTAATTTCACAGCATCTCTTGTCTGCTACTTTTATTTGGCAAAGCATGAACAGTTAATTAAATGACCTTTTAGTGCTGGAAATGTAAATAATGCAAGTAATTAACATGTTCACCAATGCCAATAATCTCTCTGGTAAAAAGCAGCTACGGATGTTTCATTTTGCAGTGAAAACAACAACTACTTGTACACAAACTGCATTGCTGACCCGAGGACATGTTCTGATGTAACTCAATAAAGGAAGCTATTTAAATTAACACCCGAATCTAGAAATTATTATTATTAACAATTCAATAACCTTTAAGGTCCCATATCATGCTATTTTTTTGGTTCATACTTGTATTTAGGGTTTGTACTAGAACATGTTTACATACTTTAATGGTCAAAAAACACATTATTTTTCTCACTGTCACTCTGAATATACCTGTATTCACCCTCTGAAACGCTCCATTTTAGTGCCTGTCTCTTTAAGACTTTAAGACCCTCCTGAAAAAGCCCAGTATGCTCTGATTGGTCAGCATTTCCGGGTCTTCCACATTTGTTTGTTCTCTCGTCGTTTCTGCACCAACACTGCAGCCGGGGAATGACTGTAACGGCACTGCACTACCTTTATATAGTATATTTGTGACATCACAACTGTACAGAAGTCCTGGCGGCTCATTTAAAGACACAGTTTCAGAATACAGGTCGTGTCTCTCTGTGGATCGAGCATTTTGATACTTTAACCTATTTATATAGCATCTCCACCTGCTTTATAATCAAAAAAGATATGGAAATTTCACATTTTACAATATGGAACCTTTAAAATATATATATTTCGTTTTATCTCTATTGAATGGCATCTATTGGTTGTCTGCTAGGAAGTTTGTAGAAGGATTACAGAGCATGCCAATGGGTGTCCATTCGATAAACTCGCTAAGTAATAAAAGCTAATCAAGCTGAAAACGAAGCTTTTCTGGCATTCAGGGTAAAAAAATCACAAGATAAGTCATGAAAATATAGTTTCTAACATTGTGATTAAATGTGTGTTAAGGTGTTAAATATGAAAAGTATGATCATAAAACTATTTCTAATAATCTATGTTATTTTATACATCATTTGAAAAGGTTTGAATTTGTGTTTGCTTTTCTAAATCATCAATTTCTACAAAACAATAATGCGTCATGACAATTGGATCATTATAAACACATCATGTAATTGTGTAGCACTAACTGACTGCATCAAGCGTCTGTTGCTCACAGAGCAGCCTGCTCTAAATGTTTTCCTCTTAACATTTCATTGGTGAGTCAGACTAATCCACTTCCTGGTACACTCACACACAAACACACACAAACACCTCCTGATCAACTTTAACCCCCAGCGGCTGGCACCACAACAGGCTCACCCACATAAAATACATTTGCCACTCCTCCCTCCTTCATCGGCCAACACAGAACAATGTTTGGGTCAAACCACCACACACAGAGAGGAGGCCTCTTTCAGGACTGTACTGTACGGGATTTAAGATAGAGGCAGCACCTGAGATAACGGAGTCGATGCAGACAGGGGCGTGACCTCGCAGCGTGAAGCCGAAGCTCTTCTTTCCCCTGTAGACACGAACGATCCTGAGGAAAGGCAGGAAGTGACATGAAGGGTTAAACAGAAGGTTTGCATCGTGAAAATGATCCTTGACTTATTATATTAATGACACGTTTGAGCACAAAAGTTCATTATAAAGAAATGTTTTTTCTAGCTCTGTACTGAAAGTATTTTGTTTTCCTACATTCAAAGCTTCTATTGATGTTTTCAGACGAAGCTTTGCATGTCTGCCGTCACATTTTATGACAGCATCACCCTAAAAAATGGAGACATTCAAATCCAATCCTCAGTTTGGTTATAAATGTAATTGATGGTGCTGCTAGACTGCCCCGTTAATACAGGTGCTTGTGGGGAGTGAACAAAAAAAGAGTTGTTTTTAAAATGCTAAAAGCCAAGAACTATGAATTGAAGCAGACTTTTTTATCTAACAAAATATTGTTAGATAAAAAAGTTCCAAATCTTTTTTCAATACATTTTGACTTTACAATGCCCTGGAAGTGAAATGTTTGAATCACGTGTCAGAAACAATCCAACGCAGCCAACGCGGAAATTCTACAAATAGTATAATACTGTTATTAGTGTATTACTAATATTAGTTAAGCCTAATCTTTATCTTTGCAGCAATACAAGTACAAGACAGAAAATAAATAGTATTTGATTGTTGATTTAGAATGTCAAAGTTGAAAATGAATGAAGCATTGATACTGACACACAATAAATCACAGTTTGTTTCTTGCATCATTAATGCAAAAATCTCTTCAGATTTATTTCGCTTTTATATGATAAAATCTATCAACATTTCTCCAAATTGCTTGATTTGTCCAACCAATATCTAACAACTGTAAGATATTCAGTTTAGAATTATAGAAAGGTGGTAAAGTCTCATTTTTGAGAAGCTGGAGCCAGAGACTGATCGGTATTTGTTTGATTTGATTTGATTGATGTCATTAATCATTTTCAGCATCAATTTTCGGACGCTTCACATCTTTTCTGTGAGGGGCCGAGCTGTCTCCGGATGACGGAGGATTCACTCGCTGCTGTTCACAAGGCTGTTTGTTTAGATCTGTCACTTCCTGCAGGTGGGAGACTGAACAAATGGAGGGATGACGCTGGTCTTTACTGCAGTCCAGCTTGGTGATTTAGACTGATAACATGGCTTTGTTTTTGTTTTTTTATGTAACAATCCCAACTAGTGAAGCCTCCATATCGCTCCACACGTCTTCCTGTGCGTTTTAATCTGTCTCCTGGCTTGAACAAAAATGATTCAACATAGAAAAAAATGCTTTGCTATCCCTGGTGCTTTGCTCGCTTTCACCCCGGTAGAGAGGTGCTCGGTGGAACCTCCTGTGACATCAAAGATGAGACACTTAGGGTGTTCATCCACGAGCGTTGCCATGGAAGCGACTCAAGGCAACACTGCCTCAATATGTAAACAGAAGGGAAGTCAAAAAAAGACGAAAGGAGGGGGGGTTGAAAACAGACAGATATGTTGTGATAGCTGTGGTTACTGGCTGTTATGCAAGGCGAGCTAAATGCAGATGGGCTCCATTTGTGTGTGTGTGTGTGTGTGTGTGTGTGTGTGTGTGTGTGTGTGTGTGTGTGTGTGTGTGTGTGTGTGTGTGTGTAGCGCAGCATCAGCCTCGACCACAATATTTATCTATATTTATCTTTCCAAATGAATCAATCAGTCACTACTTAATGACACCACCGAGGCATCAGCTGCTCCCTCAGTGTGCAGAAGCTTCAATATTGGCCTGAACAGACCATTGCTGATCTATAGTGATCAATTTTGAGTTACCTTAGCAAATGGCCGACACTTTAAACACATCTGGGGGCGGATTCATTCAAAAAAAGTTATATCTCTGTTTTTGTAATGTTATGGTCCATCCATCCATCCATCCGTCTTCCATCATATACAGTCTCTGTATCTGTTTCTCTGTTTATTTCTATATCTTTATATATCTAATCTCTCTATCTCTTTTTCTGTCTATCACTCCGCCTGTATCTATTTCTTTTCCTGTCTTTCCACATCTATCTATCCAAATTCTTTCTCTCTATGTATCTCTCTCTGTCTTTCTGTCTCTCCATCTTTATCTGTAAATAATTTCATCCCTCTCTATCTCTCTCAATGTATCTAACTTAATCGCATTATATTACTTTGTCTTTTCATCTAATCTCTATCTATTTTTATCTTTCTATCAAACTCTTCTCTATATGTCTATCTCTGTCATTTAATCTTGTTCTTCTGGTTCTATCTATCCTTCTATCTATCCATCCATCTATCTACCCATCTATCCATCTATCCATCTATCCATCTATCGATGTATGCCATATTCAGCTGCATGTTTTCACTCCCATGTGGTTGAAGATAGATCTTGAGATTTAGTTAGTTAGTTTGTGTGGGAGTGCCGTTGTGCACTGCCACCCCTGTAATCCTGCACTGCCTCCACCTCGTTGTTATTAATCGAAAAGTCGTGTTATCAGCATGGTAGTGGGTGGAGGATGAGCGGGAGAGGCTGAACGGTCAGGGGCTCTACAACAAAACAGGATGAACATGCTGAATCAATGAGGGGACACAAACAAGCAGATGGTAGTCTCAATTGTAAGGAGACATGGTTATTGCGGCTAAATGAAAAATGTGCCTGAGCAATAAAGTTGAACTTTGACGGCCGCATTATGTGTTAAGATAAACCTGTTGGTAGCCTGGATTACAACAGAAACAAAACTTAAAACAGAGCCAAAGACACTTAGTTACCGAAAAAACAACCTCATCTCATAGATGTGTGCTCACCTCTGATTAGGTCCGATAGGAGGATGTGCAGGAATCCCAGAGACAGACTTCCTAAAGCCCCTGTCTCTCTCCGCCTCCCCTCTCCCCCCGGGTTCTCCATCTCTGGGCACTGAGCTGGCCCGTTTGGACCCGTGGCGGCGATCGGAGTGATCCTCACTCCGACTGCGCCGGATTCTTCCCTGCGGCTCGCTGATGCTCTTGCTGCGACAGAGCCGGTTGATCACGTTCTGGGACACGGACTCGTCGAAGCGCTGCCGGTGCTTCTTGGGAATGAAGATTCTGGCGAACATGGTGGCATGTGAGGGAAATAAAGTGGTTGGTGTTAGTTTTTGGTCCACAAGGGTGGCTTCAGAAAAAAGAAAAAAGTGGGAAAGAGGATGGATCTACATCACAGATCCACCTCGATCCATTTGGAAAAACATAGAGTCCAGAACCAAAAACCTTGCATTTCCAGTGAAACAACAGCAGCAAGTCAAATATCCAGCATGAGCAGAGATTAAAAAGTGATCAACTCAACCGTTGCCGAAATATTCTAAGTCCACGCTTAGTATCAACAGGCTCCCTCCTTCAAGACTCAAAGAAAAAAGCTTTTGATGGACAGGTGATGGGTATTTTTCCCTTTGGATGAAACTGCTATCCCCGGAGACAAGAAAAGAAGAGAGGTTAAACGGTAAGCCAGAGAGAAAAGATCTTTCTCTGAGGAGTGAGACAGCGAGGAAATCTTGGCGTCACTTGCTGCTTACTGGAGTCTCACTGCAGCAGCGTGAGGTACCAGAGCCAGAATACAGCTAGAGAAAAAAGGTGTGGGAGTGAGTGAGCGAGCATGGGATTTCTCCAGTGCTTTCTCTCTCTCTCTCTTTCTCTCTCTCTCTCCATCTACAGGGTAAATGTAATGTAATTCCCACTCTCGTTCTCCTACACTTCCGTCCACGCTTCACCTCTGTGTCACACTGTCAGTGTGAGCACAGAGCAGGAAGCTGTCATCATCTTATCAACCTCAGACCTTGACATTTCAACAAAGACACTCAACGCACAACATGTCTTTGGTTTTTGGCTTCATGAGATAAAAGACAAACATAGGTTGATAGGTTTGAACTAGTCCAGTATTTTTTCCAAAAGCTTAATCTCCTGATAAGGAAGCTCAGAGTACATTTTCAATACATACTAACAATGCCAATTGGAACAAACGTCGTAACGTTGGTGGTCAGAATTGGTACAGCAGAGGCCGAGACATGCTGACTTTTACTCCATAGTATGGGTCCAAAGATTGTCCCTACAATTCCCATAATGCAACTAATGGCACTCATTTCTTTAATTGCACTGGCATGGTTCTGATTTCCGTTTTACTACTTTACGAGTAGTATTGATCAATCACATTTGAGCCGGTTTGATTGCATGCAGGTAAAAACCCAGTGTGGAGAGCAAAAAAAAAAGGCGTAACGCATTGGCTATCAATTTATCTTTATATTAGCCTTTTTTTTTTTTTTTAAATATATATTCATATGCAGATCTCATTGTAGATGTTGTCTCTCAACTCCATTGTCATGTCTCAAGTTGCTCATTGGACCCTCACATGGAAGAGGAAGTCTTGGTCTAGATATCAGATGGCTATACCGGAAACCCGAAAAATTTTCTATTTCTCTAGAGGCTAAATATATAGCAGATGGGTTCTGAGATTGCTGCCTTTCTTCTATCTCTGAATGGTAAAAAATGACGGTACAACCAGGAGACAATTAGCCCAGCTTAGCATAAAGACTGTAAACACAGGGAAACAGCTAGCCTAGCTCCGTCCAACAGTAACAAATCAGGCTAGCTACACCTCTAAAGCTCACTAACTAATATGTCTATCTATATGTCTATATCTCCTTTGTTTAATTTGTGCAAAAACACAACAATGAAAACAACCACTTAAGTTTTTAAAGGTTATGTTATGTGCCAGAAAGCAATGGAGCCAGGCTGTTTCACCCTCTTTCCAGTGATGGTGCTAAGCTTAGCTAAGCTAATGCTCTCCTACCAGTAGCTTAGTTTACAGTGCAGACATGACTGGTATCGATCTTCTCATGTTACTTTCGTCAAGAAAGAGAGTCTCCACAAATGCCCCTTTCTTATTTACCCAAAGAAGCCAATGTTCTTACATTAAATCCCATCTAAACACAAGCAGTCATTTGAGAACTTTACCAGAATAAAACTGTCTAAATATGTATATGTAATCTGACTTGAAAGTGTTTGATACGCTGTGTTACATATACCGTAAATTCCGGTTGGTACCAAAACAGCATTGAGGTTCAATACTTAGTCCATTAAAAAGACTAAAACATACATTTTGTGGCAAAATAAACTAGTAAAATGTCAAAGAGTGGGATAAGTGTGGACCGTGCTGTTTCATATTGAGTGCTTACTGTTAACCAAACAACATTGGCCACTATGAGAACAAAGCAAAACGAGTTGTCTGTCACACACAAGAACAACAGAAATCATTTCATTCAAGTGATCAGAACTGCTGCAGAGAGACAATCAACCACCCACACTGGCACACACTCACAGTATTTATAACTATAGCTGAGTATATCCACACTCTACCTCTCGAACAGTACTCTTACTTTGTTCCAAGACATGTCTAACCTTAAAGGATAAGTTCACCAGTTTTTAAGTTTTTTATGGTGGGCACAGATAGTGATGTAACTGCATTTCTGTGTGCTTTGTTTTGTCGTCAGTTGCCTTAAAGCACCCTTAGCCGAAATACAGCCCCTTTAATAGACAATATTGCAATGTAGACGAAGATATGATTGATGAGATCTGATTCTTGCGAAAGGGTTAAAGTCTTCTGGGAAAATAAATCGCTAGTTGAAAACCAACACAGTAAATCACAACATCGGTGATTGATTCACTATCACAGACTCATGACACCAATCTTCTTCCTAAAATGTCAAACTACTGCTTGAAGCCCACTAAACTAGCCCCTTAAAGAAGTGAAAATTGGCAAAAATCACCCCATTATGGAGGATTTAAAAAATGTGTTCTCATAAAAAGAGAAAAACAGAAACATACAAACACACAGTAGCCAGACAGCATGTCCAAAATATTGACAGCATCTGTTTTTCAAACCAGACCTAAATTGAAATGTGTATACCGCACTGGTTAATGTGAATTTAAGAAGAATAAATCCCAGCTGATTCATGAAGTGAGTCAAAAGTTAACTGATTCCATGTTTGGGATTAAGATCCAAGCCCCAACACAGATTTGCACAAACTGTTTTGATTCCCACCTACACCAGTCTGTTGTGTTCTGACAAGCTGATTCGCTGCTTATCTGATGAATCAAACGCAGTGTGTAGCGCAGCCGGTCTGTGAAAAACAGCACCAGTGGAGTAATTAGCAACAAACGTGCTGATAGAGACAACAGAGAGACAGCCGCTACCACTGCACTTGTCCTCGAGAAGCTAATTAAGCTGCATACAAACAAACTGATACCTAAGTGAAGCAATTAGGACATACTTACAGTACGGAGAGCAGGGGAGAGAGAGAGAGAGAATGTGCGTAGCAAACATGAGACCTTGCCACTGTTCATTTCATTATCTGGGAAAAAAATAGATAGATAAATATAGAGCACTTCCAGCCCTTTGCAGCTCCTGCCATGTGCCGTATAATGAAGTCTCACTCACATGTGGAACCTAAAGGTCACAGCTTCTGTTAGAAACACGTGGTCGCCTATATGAAGAGCTCATTTCAGGGGGGAAAACTACACACCAGATATTCACTCTTTAGTTACTGCATCTGTATCTCTGTATAGAGACAGAAAGGAAGTACTTAGAGTCTGAACAATCCAAGGCCGATACTGTAATGACATCACTATGTTTTAACTTTGAATAACAGCGCCATGTTTTATCACACTAATCTCTATATGAGTATGTAGATGCTGCCAAAAGGTCAGATGTATTCGTAGATTCCATACATAATAGACCATCGTCCATACAAAATCAGATGTACACTGCAGCTGAGCTCAAGCAATCTACTTGTATTATATTCTGAAGGTTATCAAACACAGACACAGGGGGATATAGAAATCTATTGAGTGAAAAAGCTTTATCAAAAGCATAGGGAATATGGACATTTCTGACTTTGGGTCCCCCAGTGGTAATATCATAAAACACACTGTCGTAGATAACAATGTGTGCTACTGCAGGAGCTCTCCATTCAGCGCCACAACACAAGACAAAAGACAAGGAATGTCTCAACCTGATTCATTTATCGCTCCTGCTGCTTGTATTATGTAACTTTCCTGACTATTTGTAGCTCACAGCAGGCCCACTGTGCTAAAGGAGCCAATTAAATATTTAGGGGGCACTAATCTGCCACTCATAAGCACCAAAACTTTATGGAAGCAATTTCAAATAACTGGCATGCCCCGAACAGCAGGCTGAAAGGCAATTTTTCAAAGTTGTGTTTTGAAAGTTTAAAGTCTATTTGATCTCTGATCGCACCCAGCAGTGAGGCAGCGGTGGCCAATGAAGCCACGCCTAACAGTGATGTCATGGCGTGTACATGTATAAATCCTTAGTCACTTTTATATTTTTCACAGCAATAGTCTAGTCGAAGGAGTTTGAGCATCCACTGATTTATAAATACTCGGATCTGCCTTTTTAATTCAATTAATGATGTTTTTGTTGAGTTGACAACATTAGGCTTAGGTTTAACTAACATTTCCTCACTTACGTATAGCCTTCCTCTTGTTAGAAAAACGTACAATTGCATTTTCTAAAGTATGTTCTCTTCAACTAACAGTCCAAGTTCAGTTGTGGAGAAGTCTTTCTTTTGACATTAGATTTCTTTGATACACGCTAAAATTAGATCAAATCACAAGATTGTGGCTTTAAAGTAATAATCTCAAAGACTTACATTTGAATAAATGTCTCTTGTATCTGTATCTATCGCCAGAAGAGGTAACAATATGGTGATTGAGCCTATGGCCCACTGATAAAAGCCCTTGACTTTTGCAGTATTAATAACTGGGTGTCTGTGGTGACATTCCTGGGAAAAAATGAGCTGATGCTCTTTAACATGCTGCTAAAAAATAAAACAACCTTCTGTCTGAATATCCCTGAATTCATCCTCTGTCTGAAACGCTCCGTTTAGCGTCTGTCTCTTTAAGACCCCCTCCTGAAAAAGCCAACTCTGCTCTGATTGGTCAGTGTTTTCGGGTCTGCGTCTCTTCCCTGTCATTGCAGCCGGGGAATGACTGTAACAGGACTGTAGCGTCACTTTCGTATATAGTAGAGTTGTGACATCACAACTGTCCTGGCGGCTCGTTTAAAGACAAAGTTTCTGAATACGGGCTGTGGATTTCTTTGTGTATTTCTCTGTGGATTGAGCATTTTGATACTTTCACAGTATTTATATAACACCTCGACCTGCTGTTTAACCAACCAATACATGGTAAGCTCACTTTTTATAATATGGGACCTTTAATGCCAACACTCGTTTAAGAGTAGCTGCCACTTTTAAGAAACGGTGGGTATCACATTTTTGGAACTAATCTGCTCAGTTAAATATATAGGCCACATATTCTTAGCCCGCTGTCACTGTCTCTGTAGATTCTGATCAGGTTTGAAGCATTCCTGCATCTGACTGCAGCCTGAGACAGTGTTGCCTGAGCACAGACTACTGGCTACAATGAGCAGACTCCTAGGTTATAAATAAATGTTTTGTAGAGGTGTAGGTGTAGCAACCCACATCGTTTCTCTCTGTTTGCTATTTTCACTTCCCTGCTATTTTGTCATCTATTCATATCACGGTACGAAAAAGTCTCCGTCTCTCACACAGATACAGTACCTGTCTGTGAAAGTGTGTTTGTGTGGAGCTGCTGCTCTCAGCATGATGCTTTTATAAACGCAGATATTCATCCACAACAAAACACACAGCCATCTGTTGAAACAGCCACCTCATCACAAAGTTTTCTGCGTCAACTCTCGAAAACTAAATGAGTGCTCGGATTTGACCTCATTTATAAAGAACAGAGATCTATAATTATCTGAAGGAGGGTTGTGTAGGAGGAAGCAAGCAGGGAGGAAGGGACGTTTTTCTCAAAAGGGAAGAATGACAAGCCGAAAACTACAAAAGAGGAGACCTCATTTCATTTCAAGTGTCCCGATGTGGCTTAAACGCACAAGTGAGGCTTAAAAAATGATGGTGAATGTGTTGGAAAGAATCAGTCTAACATGCTTAGTCTCCTGCTTCTCTTAAAAAAAACATTTAAAAGCCAGAGGAATTAAAAGATAATTCTATGATTTTAAATCCGTTTTGAGCATCGCTGGGTGCTGGGTCTGTGTCCAGGAGCTTGTCAAAAGTAGATGATTCAAAAATGTTGCTAGTAAAAAAAAAAAAAAAAAGGTCAATTATATCTGATCCACTGAATAAACATGAACACACTGGATTAATGAGGTTTACTATACGTGTGATCAAAGTATGAATAGACAGATAGAAAATGAAAAGGAAAAACTTGGAAAAAATGTGTTAGCATGCTGCTAACCCTCAACTGTATATAAAGATGGACAACTTGACAGCTCCCCAAAAGTGAAGACAAAACATCCTGACCCTTCTGTATAGGTCATAAACCCGACCCTCACCGTGTTAGCAGATGGGACATGGGCCAAACTAATTTTAATTTTTCACACAAGTTTGGTTTGAAAGTTTTTTGATGCTATAAATCCGGGTGTAATGCTAGGACAGCTGTAACTGACTCGCAATTGGTGGGATTTCGATAACAGGGCAAGCGCCCATATCAGGGATATTTGGCTTTATTACAGAATTTAATACAAGCCATCCAGTAGCAGTCTGAAAAAGCAAAAACTTTAATGGATGATCCATTGTGGTTTTTTCCTTCAGCCTGAACAAGCTGGTCAAATAAAACAGAACCTAATGCTGCCAACAACTATAATTAGACAACTTGTTCCATTGCAACTTATGAATGTACTGGTTTAGCACTCGCTTGTGCTCATCACCCACTTTAATGAAAACCATTTGCGAGGTACTTATGAGCCACTCGTGTTTCTCATCTCATGCAGTTCAGCAGCTCAGCAGTAGCTCCACCGACTCCTGCAGTTCAGACTAAACACCATCATTATCAGCACTACTGGAAAAGAAGGCTTTGTGCACAGCCTGCACTGAAGGGTCAAGAAGCTGATAATTGCAGATACGTCGAGGACCCATTTAGAGCCACCATGATCATCTTATTCTTTAATAGGGCTCAACTATAACTGCAGTAAAAAAGATGCCCTTTCAAAATACGATGCTGCAGTGCTGTGTTCTCTATTGTTTGAACAGATCTGAGTAAAAAAAAAGAAAGAAAGAACGTAACTGAAATTTTGCCGCCTTCCTATCCATGAAAAGGTAATTGTAACTGTGCACAAGTTGTTGTCTGTTTTGTTCGATGGAGCATTTGGACCGGGAAATCGTATTTTGAAAGGGTGTTACTTCAGACTTAACGGCCCCATTGGCAAGAATCTGGCAATATGACACGTGTCAAGACACAGGAGCTACAATTCAATATATTGCGATACTAGCAAGACCATATCGTGTGATTTTAAAAGTCTAATTTTAAACTGTCATAGTATAGAAAACACACAACTACTGGTGCAAGAAAATACTGATACACTTGAGTTTTGCAATATTGTTTCGTGATACTGTTTTTAATGAATTGACATGAAATGACTTATGGCAGTGGTTTATTTTGTGTTGTTTAAACCCCCGACTGTGTTGTAATGTATCGGTAACCCCTGTATCTGGATACATATCGCATTGCCAGATTCTTGCCTATACACAGCCGTAATGTCTGCCAGTAACTCCATAGGTGACAGTATCGTCACGGAGATGTGTTTCAAAGCAGGTGCACCTTTTTAGCTAAGTACACATTTAATAACAGCTGTATTACTACGGGGACATTTGAGCCCTGTATTAAGGAATCAGAATGATTAGAGGAGGATCATGGTAGGTCAGTAGTATAACAAAACATGATATCCTGATACTCAAGTGTATCAATATTTTCTTACATCCCTAGCAGACATCATGTGGAACATAAAAGCCAAACGCACCTGCTATATTGCGAGAAGACAAATACTCAGGGGCACAGGCAAATATAGTTTAAAATGAATATTTTTGTAATATGTGAGATCAACAGCATGCACAAACACACACTCAAACATGTGGCGAGAGATTACATATTCTAAAAAGCAGAGCATCACTCAACCTAATGACTTCACTCACTTAAGAGGCAGGCACAATTTCATGCCTTTGTAGTGTTACAACTAGCAGTGTCCGTCCTCGTGCACTCCCATCACATCAAACCAAGAGAACATGTGTTGACGGATCGCCTGCTTTTTATAAATGAAAGCTCGGAATTACCCTGAAGAAGGAAATCTCTTAAGGAATAAATTATTTCCGATCTTACAACATCCGATATCAAACATCAACAGCAGCAGCCGTCTTGTTCTGTATGAAAAAAGCTAACAACCAGCCACAACCACGTTTAACAGAACAACATAAACTCAATTGAAAAAGAATGGAAAGGTGTACTCACCCGAGACAATTCATCGTTTTAGCTGTCACCCATAGGCTCAAAGAGAAATAACTGCTAAGTTGCACCATCTAATAGTGAGCAGAATAGCAGACACACCTACAGCCACCGTGCTGCCTCTTTGAGCGGGATAAATAGATATGGTGGGACCTTGGTGCATGCAGGAGGCTGTCTTTACTAAGTGACAAGGGAAAACGGTCCCCACACAGAGGGGGGGCAGCCCGAGCTGAGCGAAAAAATGAGGAGAAAATCCATCAGTGAAAAACACAAAATCCCCTCAGAGAGAGGGAGCAAAAGGGAGGTAAGAGAGTTGTGAGATTGGTGGGGGGTGGAAAAACCACACGAGATGGCATTCATATTATTACTGGTGTAGATGCAGATAGAAGTACACAAATACCAATGAGGAGTTCTCAGTGTTTGAATTATTCATGACGGATTTAAGGCGGAAAAAAATCCTGTCGTCATTTCAGGTAATGAAACTACCTCAACAGTGATTTCGTACTGCTGGAAACTCTTCTTACGGTATATTAATACCACTAAAAAGACTTCTAATTGGTGTAGTAGTGGAGCAGAGCCAGTGTAGTAAGAGAATAAAAGGTTTGATTGGCTCTACTTGTGGAAGAAATGCAATCTGTGGACAAACTGTCTGGGGGTTTAGAGAAAGGCAGGAATGCTGGTCATTTTTGGCGTATGGACAACCACATAACTCTGGCTAAATGAGTGCTCTTTTTCACGTTTAGTTATCTGCCATTACTCCGCTTTATGGAAACACATACTTTCAAAAAAAAAAAAACCTGTTGGGTGCAGCTCCAGGTTTGTTTTTATGTTTTTTTTAGGGACTACGGATACAGAGCGGCATGGCCACCGGTATTTCATTATGTCTTCACAAAGCGACTACTCCACCAAATCTGTCTGTGGCTCGTCATCACAGACACCTCCATGCTGAGAATTTGATTAACGTTGCCAATTCTCATTTACCTCTAAAATACTCTTTGCTTGCCCCCCCCCCCCCTGTGTCAGGTTAGTCTCTCGGTTTCACTAACACTGATGGCGCGGAGGGGTCACTGTGGATTTACCCCCGGGTGGCAGATGGAGCCCATATAAACCGAATGAGCAACAGGAAAAGCCTGTTTACGTCCTCATTAGGACTTAAATCCCCTGCAGATTATTTTACTTTTCACTGGGACCTGAAAATGACAAGTGGGGATGTGTGCGGGATACAATACTAGGAGTGGGTGCAGGAGCGAATTATGAGATAATGGGTCCCTGGGCACAGACTTACAAAAGGCCCCACCATCTGTTCAACATAGGAGCAAGATACAAAGACTTTGTGGTGATTTTGCCGCCATTTTTTTTGTTGTTTTGCGTCTCTTTGTAGTTGCAATGCCTCTTTTTGTGATTTTGTGTCACCTTGTAGGCAAATTGTGTCTTTATTTTGGTCATTTTGAGTCTCTTTGTAGTCATTTGTGGCTCTTTGTAGTCTTTTTGCATCTGTTTCTATGTGATCCATATGCATCTCTTTGTGGTTTTGTGTCTCTTTGTTCCCATTCTCCCCCTTTCTGTAGTTATTGTGTGTCTCTCTGTGGTCATTTTGTGCCTCATCACGGTCTATACATGTCTCTTTAAGGGGCATTTTGAAGGTGAAAGCCCTGACTCTTTGGCCCCCTGCACTGTTGCCCAGTAGGCCTGTTCAGTAATCCATCCATAAGTCAGTATAATAGTTAAACAACATTAGAAGCTATGTAGTAGCACAAACTGTCCTTGGCTTTAGTGGAGAGTTTGGCAGCACATAATGACAGGGAACATGGGGGAGAGACAGAGGGGGATAACATGCAAGAAGGGACCTCTAGCAATATTCAAACAATGAATGTTTGGGTTACATTATATGTCTCAGTATGCCCAGAATACTGCTTTTTATAGTCAACGGTTGGCCACTTTGCACATGGTTCTCAAGCGTGGATTACAGAGGCCAAACCAGAAAAAAGAATGCAGCCATTTTTTGAATCTCTATTTCCTACCATCAGTTTTCTCTTTGACAGTTCCTCGTATTGGGAGCTGAAATGCCTGCCTCTTACCTGATGCTGGAGATGAGCTGCCGATGCTCGTCGGTGGTGAGTATGTCGGGCAGGACCGAGGCCAACCACTCGACTCTTTTCTCGGCCGCATACTGCTTCAGCACAGTGAAGAGTTTCTCTTTCACTTCAGGTTCGTCACCTAAAATCTGGTCAACCTGACGGCAAAAGAACAATGATGTCAGAGGCTGAGAGGAGTTTAAGGACTAGTGGGTGAAATGATGCTGTCACCTCATAGTTTTACATGGTGCCAGAGTGTTACCATATCAACACTTCATCTGCAATTTGAATACAGCCTTACTCAGTACTCACTACTTGATTTTGTTTTGGTCTTAGTCTGTTTTGAATTCATATATTGTCATATCCTTGCAAAAGGTTTCAACTCTGTGGGCAAAGGGAATGAACCTGAACTCAGCTGTGACTGTGTAATTAAACGTACCCTCCTGTTGAACTCCAGAGCTTTATGTTTACGGTCCAGTCTCGCCCCGTCTCCTCCTATCTGACTGTCCTCAATGCTGACGCTGCGTTTCTGCCTCGGGCCGAGACACAACACCCCCAGACGGAGCGTCCTCCCCTGGGAGGCTTTGATCAGCGCTGCGGCCGTCTCGTGCTGCCTGACGGGGATGCCGTTGACCTCCATGACCAAATCCCCGGCCCTTAGACCTGCGCGGCCGGCTGGAGAGCAAGGGGAGCAGTCTTCCACCAGCAGGGGGCAGTCTCCCACGATGGTGAACCCAAAACGGCCGTCTGGACCTGGTACGATGTCCATCTGTAATGCAGGAAAGAACTAAATATGAATTGTATTCACTTTAAGAATATACCTCCAAAATTATCTGGATCCATCTGGATGAACAGTTACTGCACTATGACATGAAACTCCACAGGCATTAACCTATATCATGCATTATTGACTTGATGGATTTAAAAGCTGTAAGACCTGCTGTATGCGGGACACCACTCCAATACTAGGAGGGATGTTCTTTTGAGTCTGGGCGATGGCGACGACAGCTTGGGGAACAAGCGTTGACACATTTTGACCCTCAATCTCCAGGACTTGGTCCCCAGCCTGCAAGCCTGCCAGGTGGGCACTGCTGCCCTCCTCTACAGACAGGATGTAGCTTGGTCCAACGCCACCCAGCTGGAAGCCAAACTCCTCAGGCCAGCCCTGGTTGGACGACGGCATGCTGAGGACTTGTGGGATGACAGGATGAGAGAAAATAAGTGAGGTTGGAGAAAAAAACAGATGTAACATTTGAGGATGGGGGGGCAAGTCCAGTCATAATCCAAGGATTCCACAGAGTGGGGTCCAACACTTTTGAGACAGAAAAGATAAAGAAAGTTATGCTAAAAAATAAAGAAAAACGTAGACAGAGACATTCAAACACAAGCACTTACCCACTGTGGCCAATATATTCAAGTCTACCGACATTGCAAAAGCTCCTTTGGATCAAATAGCTCCAATTCTAAGCCTCCGTGCCCCCGTCTTTTCTCCCTCCTGCTATCTGCCGTGTCTCAAGTTGTACTATGGAGTGCGGCTCTGTAACCCTCTACCCTGAACCATGACACACTCAGCGGTCCCTGACCTGGTTCACAAACTCCAAAGCAGCCAATCAAATTATAGCATTGAAGAGATTGTGACCCTAATTAGCTTGAGTTCCTCCAGCAATTTTTTTTCTTACGAAGCGCACATGCAAGTCTATCCTGTTGAATGGTCATTATGCAATAGACCACACCACTGGCTGCACTGATCATTTCTAAGCAGGTAAGAGATACAAAGTGGCATCAAATAACTAACTTGTAGGCCAAACTTTGGACTGAAATATTAAAATGATAATGATCTAATCCACAAGTGACAGTTGCCAAAACATCTCTAATATGACAAATACAGAATATAATCAACTATAAACCCTCTGGCTCAGCTGGAAGCTAATGATGTGCTCCACAGACGCAGCAGGATTCACACAGCGGACGAAGCTGATAAAAGACTTACAGAAATCTTTAGATGGATACCGAGAGCCCCGCCGGAAAGAGTATCTGCCTTTTTTGTTTTGCAAAAACTTCTTCATCTTGATTGTCAAATAGCCGGCGGCCTGCTAGCAGCCTGATATCCAATCTGTCTTCCCAAATGTAATGTTTAAAAAAAAAACCTAATAACAAGAACACACCCAAATTCAAACAGAAGGGGTGATGAACTCAAAACATTGCGCCATTCTTCCACCCTGCACCCGCAGCAGTGTCCTTGTGAACAAAGGGTGCATGTGCACGACAAGCGAGTGCAGTCAAGGAGTTCGTCCTGCGTCCCATCCCTGATTCATCCTAGGGCCAGCCTGCTTGCCTGCACAGTGTTAATCAGAAAACTGGGACGCATGCACCCGCGCACCTCAGTTCCTTAATAATTCTCTCTCCAAAAAGGGTATTGTGAGGCCTCATTTTTCTATAAATAAACCAATGTGTCTTTTTCCTCCTCCTCCTCCTCTCTTGTGCTAGGTGGCTCTCCGAGGGACCGCTCCTGGCCCAGAATCACTCTGCGTCGATGCAAGAAAGCCTGATGAGTACTAATTGGAGCGTCTGCATGCCTGGGATTCTGCGTGTCCATGTGTGTGAGCACACTGAAATGTTCAGTCCATTGAGAAGGAGCATGGGGGCAATTTAAGACTTTAGCCTGGAGGATTAGTAGGATTATGAGCTGAATCTTCAGTGCTCCTCCACCCCCCCTGTCATTAATACTGAAGGAGCACATGCTCACCTCCCTTAATACATACACTGACACTGTACATACCATAGCATGTCAGAATATGTGACAGAGTGAACACAGAGTAGAGACACAGTCTGCATCAGAGGCTGATTTTAGGTCAAATTTGAGTGACAGCCCACCACAGGTGCAACAGTTGTATATATTACAAACAAGGTCATTATATTATATTATATTATATTATATTATATTAGTGGGCCTGGGCAAATTACACAATAGATCAATGCATTTGTCCATCACACAACTTATTATTAATATTAATGTCTGAATATTGAGTTTGCTAAATTATCTTAAAATTTACCAATAGGTGGCACCACAAATCTTAAAATTCTGAGGCTCTTATTTTGAAACTGGGCTTTGTTTTTGAGGATATCATTGTGGCCTTTATTCCTTAAACATAAAGTTATGTGTATATGTTTGTTTGAGGAATGTTCTGTCACTCTACAGTTTTCAGTAACATATGAGTCAAAATGGAAACAATGGGTTTGAACCCACAGTTCAAGTAAGGCACCTCAAAAATAGTTATTATTTAATGTTAAGTCAGCAGTAGGTTTTTCTATAACAGCAGTTACCATGTTGCAGTCAGTGATTAATTTCATTGAGAATTCATTACAGCCGGTCCGGTACCTACTGAATAATTAAGCCCATGGCTGTTTCTCCAAATTAGACACTGCTCACTCCAATCAAACTCTCCTCTTACACTACAGCCAAGACAGTTACTCGTGTGTGACAAGACAGAAAAGTGAAAATTCACAGGCAATCAGTCTGATAAAACAGTCTAAGCCTTTTCGCTCAGTTAGTAAAAATCTAATTGTAATAAATTCCTCTGCAGGCAAGTCATTCATACGTACATTAGAGCATATCTACATTATAGATATAGCAGGCCAGAGGCCTTGGAAATAATACAATTATTCTTATTTCTATATTATTTATAAACAAGGGACCTGAAATGATGTATCATTTTCACAAGCAAAACTGGCATTTAATCAGTCATAGATGGGATGAAAAGTGAAGCCCAGGCAATTTATCGGTGTATCGTTATTGGCCTATCGCGGACATATCGGTATCTATTGTATCAGTGTAAATGTTTTCTGAAATTAAACTTTTTTTTTAACAGAACACCGGGTTTTTGTACTGGAGTCTAGTCTCTGTCTCTAGTCCACTTTTTGAAGTCTTGCACTTCATCGTCTTGGTCTTGCGTCTTGTTGGACTCTTGTCTTGGACTATTGATAACTGGTCAAGTTGTTTGTGGCTGCTGATTTGGGATCAGTTGATTACTTTGAAGATAGATCAATCTTGTTTATAGATCCACCCTAACTCCGCTATAAATAACTTTAATCACTAGAGCTGGAAAGACACTATTGCCTATAATGCAGGAAACACAGTGGTGGCGAAGTGTTCAGTGAGCCGAGGTCTGCGGCGAAGTGTAGCCAAACTAAACGTTGGGGAAAGGTTTAACTTTTAGCGACAGAGTGCAGTCAAATAATAATCACAGCCAATCCTGTGACATGTTGACCTATGTTTACAAAACACATTGCCCCTTTTAAACACATGAACACGACTCTTGGTCCCAGAAATGGGTAATTATTGAGGCGAGCGACACGTTTTTGGCATTATTGTCTTGAACCAAATTCAATTTGCTCTGCACTTGGTCTCGACTTGGTCTCTATTGGACCAGGTCTTGGACTTGACTTGGACCCACTTAAGTTGGTCTCGACTACAGCCCTGACATTACGTGTGTACATCATGTGTTGAGTGTTCATGTCTAGAATTGGTTGACAGTGTAATACATTGTGTGTGTAATAATGTATACTATTCTTTAATAAAAATGATTTGTAAATGAAAGCAGCATTCTGAGTACCCCGTTATAGCCATATCGGTGCAAGATCCACATAGAAAAGGTCTATTTTAAATGTTCACTACATCGGTAGTCAGTGAATTGTTCCCCTCTAAAATCTGTATCATTATTGGCCTCAGTAACCCATTATGGGTCAGGCGCTAATGAAAAATATTTCAATACCCATCTCAGAGTCAAACTGTAACTGCAAACACACTCAACACATTGTATCTGACCACATGTCAAACATAATAAATATCTAAAATGATCAACACACCAGCACAGCACATCGAAAAAACTCATACCTTTTTAAAACGCACCCATAGATGTACATGCAGAGCTCCAGAGTAATGCTCCCCTCTCCAGCACTGCAAGCTGTAATATGAGTGCTGGGCCATGTCGGCAACCAGATCCAACAGGTGTCTTGTGATGCCTTGTTGCATTGTGTGGAGCACTGGATGGAGAGAAAACAACACTAAGTGACTGCGAGTTAGTTATTTATGTTTTATTTATGTAGGCACTGAAGTCAAAATGTTGAAAAACGGAGCAGTTTTCTTAAGCGACCTGATTTAATGTTTGACTTGGAGGAGGTAATGTGCTCTTTGCATGTAATAAACTGACCTCCTGAAAGCTTAAGTTCATCAAAACCACTCATAACACAATCATACATTTTT
The DNA here is from genome assembly GCF_963691815.1 of Echiichthys vipera. Taxonomy (NCBI): domain Eukaryota; kingdom Metazoa; phylum Chordata; class Actinopteri; order Perciformes; family Trachinidae; genus Echiichthys; species Echiichthys vipera. Next base: position 16,703,125 of record NC_139843.1, on the reverse strand, counting down.
TAATCAATATATAGGAGACTGGTCACTTCTGAAGCCTATAGCGAAATTTAAAGGATTATCATAAGGAAACAGGCATTGAAGACACTCTAAAACGGGCGAAAAACATTACATTGTGACTAATTATTAAAATGTGTTTGTAAGCTTTAATGTGAATGTAAGGTTATGCAAGTGTGGATCTTATTAGCATTACGTATATGGGAAAACTACTGGACAAACTTCACATTTGTATCGACATGCAACGTTTGTTTTAGGCCAAGGACCCCTTAGCTGAAAGAGAAACAGAGCGGGGACCCCCTATTACACACTGTAGCCTATACGCATACCTTTTTATGGTGCATACTAATACTAAGGTATTAAAATAATATTTATTGACATATTCATACATTTAAACCTCATGTTTTATGTTGTGGCAAAATGGATACTTTATACTTAGTAGCTACCTTACTTCACGGCCAGTAAGCCTTTCATCAATGTTGTGTAAATGTTATTATCATTAAAGGATGGATATGGAGAATGAGCAGAACACCGCCATCTAGTGTCTCAAGATCGTAGTCGCAACAGAAGAAAATAATTCCACCACTCAGGTTGCCAGGTTGGTCAGACCCGGTCCAGTAGCCTACGGGAGACCAGAGTCTGTTTGAGCCTGTTTGAATCCATCCCCTCCGGCAAATCTCACCATGAAAACAACTATTGCAGAGGAGTTTGACTGACAGTTAGCGTTAGCCATTACAGCTAAATAAACATGAAAGTTAACTTAACGGTCAAGGAGAAACGTCACCACTTAGGCGTGTGTTTTAATGCTGTTGAACTCTTTTATCTCAGTCCATCGAGTGCTTGGCCTATATTGACTCTGGTTTTTGCCTGTCTCTGGTTACTCAGCTGCTGGGACAAATAAGCAGCTGCAGGATTGGCAAACTCCATTTCACCCAGTGCCAGCCTACAGTAGCTGCACCCAACAACAGACAACCCTGTAATGCTGGCCGCTATTGGCTGCTACAACGTAAACAGAAGTCATTGTCAAATCTGTTCTTTTTATTTTAAATATTAATTCCAATTTAATATATATTTTATTTTATTTATTTATTTTATTATATTTTATGGAAAAGCAATACTTTTATTATGTACCCCTGAAAACACCCTGTGGGTGTATTATGTATATAATATGTGGGTGTATTATATACATATATATTACGTGTACTATATATTTGTATATAAATGAAGATTCTACATATTCTTTATTTTTCTTTGCTAATAATATGTTGGATTCATGTTATTGCATATTTTGATATTTGGAAGAAGAGAAATACATTTTTCAAAAAGTGACCAAACAATATCTTTGGCGGGTCCCCGCACGGGTCCCGGACCCGCTGTTGAATATCGCTGCTCCAAGCTGTTAGCTTGGAGTTAGCTACATCGATGCTAAGGAAGTAGCATTGTTTACAGAGGGACACCAGAAGTGATGCTGGTAGTGCTAACCAAAGCTACCATGTTGACGTGAGATACAACACAAAAAGGCAGCTATGTGACCTCGACTAAGGTAAGAGGGGGATGAATGGGTATGTCTGGAGTAAAGAAAGCGGCATATATGCAGGCTAACGTTGGACACTAACGTAGGTTAGCATGCTAACGTAAAAGTTGTTCAACTGAGTCGTTTTATAAGACACACCCTAAGCTACATTAACGTGTTTTAGAAGTCTTCGCCATGTTTAAGCAAACCGAAATACTTATTAGTAACACAACAACCTCTTGGCGAATTCGCTGCCTGTTCGTGGTGACTTGTGTATACCGTGAACACCTGTTGTTTTGTCTCCACCAGGTGAGACATGGATTTCCTCACTCTGTTCGCCGTCTACGTCGTAGTTGTGCTGACATGTATAGTCCTAGTCTGCAAATACTCCGGTCAGAGGCAGACCCCCTTTAATATCCTCTTCAACTGTGCAGGAAAGGTAAGAAAAGAAGCATTTTAACTGTACTTCCAAAAACCGACACTGTGGGGCGCTGTTACCCTGCAATTACGGCTGCTGACTATTCTCTCCACAGGTAGTTGCGCCATTTACTCCAAAATGGCTCCAAAGGTTTTCACAGTGGGCCTTGCACAAACTGTTTCATCAAAGGTTTGTGGTTAAAAGTGTCCCCAGAAATAATATATGTTAAGGCTGTATCTGTATATGGTCTAATATCACATTTTTTTCCCATTTCAGTGTCAAATGATATTCCTGTATGTACAAAGTTTGTGTCATTTGCTTCTAAATGCAGGAACAACATGTTCATCTATCTGCATATTCTGCTAGAGGGCGCTGTGTACGCAGAGTTCACCTATGAGGTGTATGGCTTCTGCAGGGAGATGGACACCACTCTGACCAGCCTGTCTGTGCCTTACGTCCTGTTGGCCATCAAGACCTTTTTCTTCTACCTCTGCATCAAGAGGGATCCAGGTTAATATCATGTTTGCTGAAGTATCTCATCATCTCATCTTCATCCGCTTATCCGGGGTCGGGTCGTGGGGGCAGCAGCTTTAGCAGGGGACCCCAAACTTCCCTTTCCCGGGCCACATTAACCAGCTCTAACTGGGGGATCCCGAGGCGTTCCCAGGCCAGTGTGGAGATATAATCTCTCCACCTGGTCCTGGGTCATCCCCGAGGCCTCCTCCCAGCTGGACGTGCCTGGAACACCTCCCTCGAGAGGCGCCCAGGCTGCATCCTTACTAGATGCCCGAAGTATATGCTGAAGTATATTCAAAAATATTTTGTTATTGTGTGCATTGTTAGGACAGGCAACAGAGGTTAATCCTGGATTGTTGAGGATATGCAACATAGGCAAGATATGTAACACTTGTGCAGCTTAATTTATTCTTTGTCAGCATGCTGCCATATTTTGAAGTCTAATGAGTAATAACTAGGGATGTTGGTAATTACATCCATGCACATCAGTAATTTCATTTGGTCACCTGGAGGGTATAGCTTAAGGAGCAGAATTTGCAGCATCACCTGTGCTACAGTACAACAAGCCTCATCAGTCCATGTCTTGGGAAGTCCAGATGCAGCTACTGTGCTTATTTGTACTTGGCACCAAACAATGGAAACTGTTAATGGCCATCCTTGTAATCATTTTTTTAAAGCTGTTATTTTGTTTTCTCAAGAGAAACAAGATCATTAACTTGTTACAAACAAAAGATTGTTTCATCTACTTATTTATATTGTTTATCAGAGGTCCGAAGTTCAAACAGCCCAGATCTAGCTGACAGTGATGGTAAAGAAAGGATACACATGTAAATACGTCGTTTTCCATATAAGGTGTTAACAAAGGGTATAAACACAGTACATAACCTATTTGGAAATAAGAGTAATTTGATTATATTTACAGGAAGTTTTAAACATGCTACCTCTTTCCCTTATAAATGAAACAGAAAATACCACTAAATTCTGAAGGAAAGATACATTTGAGGTAAAGACATTTCTGACTATGTACAGACACAAAATCAAGCATTTTTACTGTATAAATTCAGAGATACTCCAAAATAAAACTCCTATTTCTGAACACTTGAGGTGCTTTTAAAACTCTTACCTTGGAAAATATCTTCATTGGTGAAGTAAAGACGCTTGATTTTCTCCCTTGTATCCTTCCCCAACTTTATTAAAAAGAATAATCGAAGCATGGCCGTTCTCGACTTTCATACCAAACTCAACTAAAATCTTCTCTCTTTTCATATTAGAAATGTTGTGTTCTTTACATGCGTTACGTTTGCTGCTAAAAGGGTGCATGTGCACAGCAAGCGAGTGCAGTTCTCCAACAAGGATTTAAATGTAGATCTGAATAGTGACATAGTAGTAGAACATTTTCAGCTGGCGTTTTACAAGAATAGCCGGAGAACATCACTGAAGTTGGCTGTGGACAGGATCACCCCTGCCTCTGAAATACTTGTGTTTTGTGTTATTACACAGAGTCAGTTTTTCTCTCCTCTTGACTCTGGCAGGCACAGTGACGAAGAAGAAAATCGCTGGCCAGCTGAACATTTATCCGTATGACAGGAGACTGTTTCACCCGGGAGTTTCCTGTGAAACCTGCCAGCTCATCAAACCGGCTCGCTCCAAACACTGCAGTGAGTAAATAAACATTAGTAGTAATAAGTATGCACCATAGTATTTTTTTCAGCAAAACACATTGGCACAAGGAACACAGAATCATACTCACTGTAAAAACTTTCTATATTTCAGGGGTGTGCAACAGGTGTGTTCAACGTTTTGACCATCACTGCGTCTGGGTGAACAACTGCATCGGTGCTCAGAACACACGTTACTTCTTGCTTTACCTCTTCAGCGTGTGCGCTATGGCGGGTGACATTGCCGTACTAACAGGAGACATGCTGTTTCATGCCGTGTTGCGGTCAGGGCTTTTGAGAGCCAGTTATATAGATGAATACGGCCAGCAGCAGCCAGCAGGGCCCATGTTTGTTGTACAGGTGAGACTCTGTCTTGCTGACATATCATATGATGCAGCCACGTTAATTCCCAATTGAATATCTCGTGTCGAGCTGGAATCATTTCCTTTTTTTTTCTCTCTGTCCCTGCAGCATCTGTTCCTGACCTTCCCCCGAATCGTCTTCATGCTGGGATTTCTGGTGTTTGTCTTCTTCCTCCTGGCGGGTTATGCCCTTTTCCATTCCTACCTGGCTCTCGTCAACCAGACCTCCAATGAGTGGTATAAAAGTCGAGGTTACGTGTGCCAGCACTGCCACCCAACTGCAACAGCAGACCCCCTCTGCAACCCAGCACCAGGCCACTCTAAAAGATACTACTACAGCAGAGGGCTACTACGAAACCTCAGAGAGATTTTCTTCCCTCCACTACCTGTTCATAAAAAAGACAACTGAAAAAAAAATGGATCGCAGTCTGTGTTGTTATGCTGCATTTACCATCCATCCCCTTGGTTTTTACTGTCCCAAAGAACTACTGCCGACTGAAGAAATAAAGTTTACGTTAGCAATCTCTTTATGGGCTCTGGTGTCTATCTACCATAAGCTGTCACATCTTGGAACGCTCTGACAACCCTGGCAGCAAACACAAAAGTAATCCTTGTTGGATTAAATCATTAATTAAATGTTCTAACTGCAAGCCTGGGACAGCATTTTTCATTATTTTTTTAACCTTTGCCTGCCAGCTAAAGCATGGGCCGTTCCCAAGCTGAAACATTACATCCTCCAATTGTAATCTTTTTAGGCATTTCAAATAAAGTATTTAGTGAAACCAGTATGGTACGCTGACATTCATTACCATTCAATAGTGGTATTAAATGCATCTGTGCTCGTTGGACAGCCCCGAAGCTTAAATTGAACTTGCATTCACAGACTATAGGATGGGCACGGTGGCTCTGTGATGCAAAACACAACATTAAATGAAACCGTAAGAAAAGCAAACGATATTTTACAAAACAAAAAAAAAACATTGCTATGTTGAGATGTCTGATTTGTTCATGTGTTCTCTATCTTGTTGTGTTTTCTGATATGGTTTTGTGTCATGTACTGGTAACTTTTCTACATTTCTTTAGCATCAAATAGGTTTTAAACATTTGCTCTAAAGGCTCATGGGAGTTGTAGTTTAATGCTAAGAGGATAACCTCAAATATCAAGTGTGTTTGGGCCTTTAGTAGTAGCTGTGTAGCTTAAAATACCTTGATATAATGTGTCGGGGTAAGTGACCGGAAATGTCCCTGTCCCTTTAAGCCGGTGCGGAAGTGACCGCAAATTTGATGCAACGCTCAAGTGGAAGCAAAGAAGGTCAGGTTTTTCTGTCCGGTGAATTTCACCACTAACATTATTAAAGCAGAAGCAACTGCCACTAAGGCAAAAGCTGGGCGTTTTCCAAATACAGTTAATACTGTACTTTATGACAGCCCTGACGTTCGTGACTTTGCTCGGTAGGGACAGCGACGTGCAGTGACGGTGACAGTTACCGTCCGTGTCAGGGTAGTTATCAGGTAGTTATTGATTTTTCAGACAGAGAGCACGTAACGGCTCAGTCGAGTTCACTTCTTCGCCGATATGTCTGGGTCTAAATGTACGCGGCTGAGCGGGGCGTTAGTGAAACAAGTGCTGGACTCGGTGGACAGCGTCCTATTCGACTGCGACGGGGTCATCTGGCGGGGGGACCAGGCCGTCCCGGGCGCCCCGCAAGTCGTAAACCTGCTCAAGGAAAACGGCAAGAAGGTCTTCTTCGTCACCAACAACAGCACCAAGACGAGGAAAATGTACGTCGACAAACTGTCCACGTTGGGGTTCAACGCGACGGAAGACGAGGTGTTCGGGACGGCGTACTGCTCCGCCATGTACCTGAAGAAGGTGTGCGAGCTGCAGGGCAAAGTGTACCTGATAGGAAGCAACGCGATGAGAGAGGAGCTGGAGGCGGTGGGGGTCCAGCAGACCGGGGTGGGACCTGACCACATAGTCGGGAAGCAGACCGACTGGGCCAACGTTCCTCTGGATCCCGAGGTGAAAGCGGTGGTGGTCGGTTTCGATGAACACTTCAGTTACATGAAGCTGAACAGAGCCTTGCAGTACCTGACCCAGCCGGGCTGTCTGTTCGTCGGAACTAACAGGGACACCAGGCTGCCCCTGGAGGGAGGCAAAGCCGTCCCAGGTAGGGACTCACCCACTGTATTTCTAAGCACACATTACTGTGGTTTAATGCAGATTAAAACACACTTAACCCACTTAAGACTCTCTCACACACTCAACCTATAATGTTTGTGTGGTGAAATACTGTATGAGGCCTCATTTTTAATGTCTCATGTCATTAAATACAGTCAAGGGTCATCTATGCACAAGTTTTTGCTCTGCTAAGATAGAGGCAGGGCCAGAGAGCTGAGGTGTAATGCTAATAAAATCATACGTTCAAACCTCTCGAGGAAATACTACTGAATACTTCCTGGAAATCTTTTTTCTTAAGGGCACACAGGTATGTCCTTAAAGGGCGTAGACGTTTTGGCAACTTCATGTCTGAACCTACAAGCTCGACCCATCTAAAATCCTCTCAGCATTGACAGTTCATCATAACTTTAAAGCTGAAGTCGGCTGATTTTTTTAAAATCATATTCACTGACATTAGCAATGGCTATATATGAGTAAGTTAGCCAGCCTACGTCTGTGTAGCGTGTACTTCATGCCGTTTTTGTTGATGAGAGAAGAGACGGGCGCGTTCACAAAAATCTGGTGCACGCGCACTTACGAGCACTCGATGGTAGGGAGCAGAGTAGCTCAGTGGTAGTGGGGGAAAAGGCGTGAGGGTTGTTAACATTTGAAATTTCACAGAGTCAATTCGATCTGCCAGACTTGCCGACTGCAGATTTAATCGTAAAACAAAACAAGGCCTTATCTTATCCCCACCCCCCGAAAAAAATGGTTTATCAAGGCCTATGGGAATTTTAAGGAAGTTGAAAAGAACAACTGTCTGCAACATAATCTGAAATAAAGATCCTATAAGAAATGGGAACTTGATTTATGTGATGCAGATGTCACGATCAAAATCAAGTTCACTAAACCTAATAAGTTTCCAAGTTTCACAAGAAAGTGGATTGCTTTCCACTATGAAGGGAAATTAACCTCAAGTGATAACCCAGGGCAGGGACAGAAAAAAATGAGCTGGGATCTGGGGAGTAACTGAGTAAAAGGTCCCCTCACTTCTCCTCCCAGGTACAGGCTGCCTGCTGCAGGCCGTGGAGACCGCAGCCCAGCGCAAGGCCCAGACGGTGGGCAAACCCAACCACTTCATGTTCGACTGCGTGGCCTCCCAGTTCGGTGTGGACCCCAACCGCTGCCTGATGGTGGGTGACCGCCTCGACACGGACATCATGCTGGGCACCAACTGCGGCCTGAAGACCCTCCTCACCCTCACAGGGGTCAGCACTGTGGCGGATGCTGAGGCCCATCAGAAGAGCGGCTGCGCAGAGAGGCAGGGGATGGTGCCCGATTATTACGTGGAGAGCATTGCGGACCTTCTCCCAGCTCTGCAGGGATGAAACTGCTGCAGAGACTGACATGTAGCTAAGTGATAGCTTAGCAGCTTTAAACCATGGATGTATTATTAGAACTGGATACCAGATCCCAAAATGTCATCGATTAAATTCAATGAGCATTGTTCTCCTGGCGCATACACTTAAAAAAAGTTTAAAAGCTTGCCTCCCTGATATGCAGCTCACTGAATATGCGCTGACGTCACAGGTTTTTAGATTGCACTTTTCCGACTCGAGGCAAGTTTAACAAATATGAAGTCCATGGATCAAAAAAATACAATAGAAAGAGTTATAATAGACCTTGTTTGTAGTTTGAGAGTTCCTTTCAACACTTTTACATACTGTGAGTGGCCACTGTAAACAAATATCTGCAAGGCTGAGCGGCAGTGCCCTGTCTAGTTCTAATCACACATCCATGTTTTATACCTGAGGACGTTGGTCAGCATGTCACATGCCAGGCTCCACTGTCTTCTAAAAGGGAATATTTTTCATTAAAAGGATAGTTCAGATTTTTTGAAGTGGGAAATATGAGGCACTTATCCATAGTCAGTTATGCTCTCTTCAAAGCCACTGGACTCCTTTGACAAAACAGTGATTTTACCCGGCAGAACTGGGTGTTTGCTGATCTCCCGCAGCCTTGATCAGTTAGTTTGTTTTATTGTGTGACTTCAGAAAATCCGGATGAACGTTCTAAAACACCAAAGTCACATATATCACAAACATAATAACCAATGGAGCAACTGTGCTCTGACAGGTAAAGTGACTGACCTTGAAGAGAACATATGTGGCTAAAATAAATGTTGCTGCTGCTGTGCTGCCCCCGTCCACAGTAGTACACTGCCTATCTTCTAGGGATAGGTCATGATTTTCAACCCTACAGGTTTCCATTTCAGTACTCCTGCCTGTTTCTCCAAAATGGGGGGCGTGCTATTCGCCGTTTACTGAAGGTAATACGCTGACAATAAGCACCTCATACAGCCCCGCTACAAACATCCGAACCACCATTTTAGATTTATATGATCAAAATCACCTGGACAAGAAAGTCACAACCAAGCAGCTAGCTGACGTATGACACTGGAGACAAAGACTCATTTATTTAATAAAAGCATTATTAAAACCCGCTAGTTTAACAGAATATGATTGACTGATTTATTATTAATAATATAAAAACAAGGAATTACGGTATATTTTTGAAGCGTTTATGTTCCTTTTTGGGGAAAGGATTAAGGAGAGTGTACTAAAACCCTGTCTGTGTGGCAATCTCCCCTTAAGCAACTGCAAGTCAGTTTGCAACGGTTTGTTAATAAATGTGTGTTCAGGTTTACGTCTGTTTTACAGTTCATAAATGACAGGCACAGAATAGGGCTGAAAGGCACTGAACTGGTCTGACTTGAGCTTTTTGTTTTATTAAAAATGTATTTTCACATCTTAGCAGAACATGCAAACATTTGAAGTTACATTCATGGGATGGTGCAATGATACCCAGTTTTGTCATGTCAGTTCATAAGTGAAACAGTGATTAATAGAATGGCATTCATGTTTTAAAGTATTCCAGTCTTCCTTTTACCTTCTGTGTTCACTGACTTGTCCTTGACTCCTCAAACCACTGAAAGCAACGTTCAAATCCGTAATAAAACCATTTTCTTCTCAAATCAAGTCTGCTGACTGTTTGCTTTTAAGTTCCAAGTGAACGCAGCAGACTCCTCTCTAAGTCCCGTGTTTAAAGTCACCTTGGGTTGTCATCGGCTGGATGCTGCAACAGTCAGAACCGCGTATCACCTCTCAACCGATGAGAGGCTTTCAAAGCTGCACCTGCCTCACCCCTTTGTCCATTGTCTGGCTGGGCAGGGTGGCCAATTCCTGTTGTGGAAGTGTGTGTTTGGGGGGAGGTTGGGGGGGTCAATGGAAAGATGAATGATGTTAGAAAGGCATATTAAGTCATATTAGACATGAATAAAGGAGGAAATTGCAGGAAGACTTGAAAATTGAGTTTGGCAAGAGTGAGAGTTTTGTGTGAAGTGGGTTGCTGTTTTGAGAGGGAGACAGTGAGACCAAAGAGGAGGAGGAGGAGCAGGGGGTGGTCTGCAGGGACAAAGAAGTTAGCCAGGTGTATTGAGTCTCAGTCATGACCGCAGCTCCATGCCGGTAGCTACGAGAAGGGAGAAGGCCGAGTGAGGAGTCGTCACGGGACACAGGATGGTGAGGTGTTGGAAACATTCAGAAAACTGTTTGGAGGAAGCACAGTGCACGGTAAGGACAAGACTTTACTGACTGAGGAAAGAGATGCACGACAGCCGGCAAAGGGGTCGAAGACACATGGTTTTTGCGTACATGCAAATCCAGCCAGTTTTATTACATTACAAGCCAGCAACAGCTGCAGAATAGTATGGGCCTTCCAGATTTAAAGGGGTATGTTGGATTTTTTTGAAGTGGGGTTGTATGAGGTACTTATCCAAAGTCGTGTACTACCTACAGTGATGGTGGTCAGCATGCCCCCAGTTTAGAGAAGCAGGAAAGAGGACAAGCACCAAAGCTAAGACATGTACTGCTGTGGACAGTGGCAACAGCTAAATGTTTTCTTATCCACCTAAAAAGTTTTAAGTTTTGTTAGTTCCTAACCCTTAAAAACACCAAAGACACACAATAACACGAACAAACTAACCTAGCGAGGCGGTGACAGACAACTCCTGTGCTCTAAAAGGTAAAATTACTGGTGGTGGCTTCTACTTCTGGGGGCTTTCTATGAAGACCACATCTTTCTATCATCCGTATTGTGAGTCCTTCCTTGTTACAGCTGATTGTTGAGGTGTGTATAGGTAGTCATAATGTACAGTACGCCCCATCGTTCAACCTCCAGTTCACAACTAGTCAAGAGCATCTATAAGACATTATAAGTCACATATATAATGTTTTATATCTGTTGATAAAGAGCGTTATGTTTGTTTATGAGTATAGTAATGAAACATTATAAGTGGATTATAAGTCACTATAGATTCAATACAAGATTCAAGATTCAAGAATCTTTATTTATCCTGAGGGAAATTATTGTGCAACAGTTTCAATACAAAGGTGGGAAAGGATCAGAGTAACAATAAGCATAAACATAAATCAAATCAAAAAAAGCTAACGTAAAATAAATCAAACAATTAACTTAGTGTGACAGAGTGCAACAGACATTGTGGTTAAGTGTAGGTTTATACAATATACAACAATACACAGCGTGCAGTTTAGCAGCAGATTGAAATCAAATAAGTACAAACTAAATAAGTGATAACAGTGTTAAAAGTGTAGCAGCATTTCTTACTGAACTAAGTTACAGTACAACTAAATAGTACAACTAAATAAACGCCCTCATAATGTATTATAGATGTGGTTTTCATATAAAATGTTACCAAATTATTTTAGGGGGTCCTTTTTAAGGTGGCTCAAATCTGTCTTTCTGTGGGGAGGCCCTGTTCACAGCTTTACATTTCTTAGCTCCTGGGCCTGTCTGCGTCTCCACACTGGGGGTGTGCCGTACGCCATCTTCTGTAGCTAGCACACTGACTGGATAAATACCATAGACAACTCCACTTCGAAAAACCCAAGCTATCCCTTTTAAGTACAAATCTCAGCAGCTGTGTGGTTTACCACCCGGCTACAGCTTGTTTACATCCAATACTGAGATGTGAAGAACTGTTTTAATAGCTTGTCACTTGTTGTTGTGTGTGGAAACATCTCTTCAGGATGGGGGCTCTGCTGCATCCGCCCAGTCCCACTTCCCACACAAGGCATTCTGGGTCAGCCTCTCAGCATCTCTTCTCCTGGTCTTCATTGCACTTGGCTTGACGGGGCACCTGGGGCTGTCGCAGCCTCCCCCTGAGGTACATGACTATCACCAGAGAACCCCTATGTTGTGCATTCTTCATCGCTGACGTTAACGCGTCTGCTTCTGCAGTCTTTACAGATTGTCCGAATCACAGTTCCAGATCAGACCGGAGTCCTGATCAACCAGTCGGCTGTTGTGGACCAACAGAATGACCTGGTGACCTTTTCTGTGACCTCAGCCGCAAATCAGACGTCCACCGTGCTCTTTGATATCAAACATGTATGTCCTGATGGTGATATGCACGTGATTTTATGCGTTTTTATTAAGCCACACCAGCGTCAGACTTTTCTGATTGTGTTCACGATGGGAGAGACGTCAGACCGTCTGCTGTTGTGTTGCAGGGTTTGATATGTTACAAACCTGTCAACCAGGAGAGCTGCTTCCTGCGAAAGATGGAGAAGTCCGACTACGACAACATGCACTCCATCCTGGAAGAGTCAACACACAAGGTAACAGGCAGCAACATTTCAGCATGTGAGAACTGAATGGTCATGTTATACAATAGGATCCCCCTCACTGCGTTCAGGATATGTGAGACTACAAGGCTTTAGATGCAAACTCACCTGGTAGAACGAAGAAAAAGAAAGTTGCCCTTTTAGGTGTGCCAGGTGTTTGTGAAGCCAATGCCTGGCTAATGTGTGAACTGGCATTTCTGACCGTGACTCATAACTTTATCCCTGAAGCACCACTGAGACAGGACCTGCTGGCTCTCAGAGGTTCTGCATGACTCCCTCACCACTCCATACAAAGAGTGGGGTGAAGCATACAGGGCCGTATGAAGAGTCGTATAGTCTTCCTCTCTCATCTCCACGGCTGAATTCCTCAGCACATCTGATCCCTCCAGGCCCCCTCTGCGTGCCCAGGATCTTCTTACAGGAGGCTACTGCAGCGAGCCCGAGCCCTGGAGCGGGCACAATGGTCACTCTGTGTGAGGGCTTTTGAGCTTTTAAGACTCTTCTGTTGGATTAAAATACAGCCCGATGCATTAGGTAGTGAGGGAAGGGCCTTTGTATGGAGACACAGGAGTGCCATTAAAAAATCTGTAAACTAATAAGAAAATAAATGTGGAACTATAAAGAGGAATGAACAAAATAATAAATATGTAAATAAAAAAATGTGGAAACAAAGACAAATAAAGCAATGAATAAATGTGGAACTATAAAGAGGAATGAACAAACAAGTAAATAAAAAATGTGGAAATAAAGACAAATAGAGTAATAAATAAATGTGGGACTATAAAGAGGAATAAATAAATAAGTAAATCAAAAATGTACAAATAAAGACAAATAAAGTAATGAATAAATGTGGAACTATAAAGAGGAATAAATAAATAAGTAAATAAAAAATTTACAAATAAAGACAAATAAAGTAATAAATAAATGTGGAACTCTAAAGAGGAATAAATAAAATAATAAATAAGTAAATAAAAAATGTGGAAACAAAGACTAAGTAATAAATAATTGTGGCAATATAAAGACCACCAAATTTACACTGCATTTACATTACTCAATTTTTAGAGTACATTTTTTAAAATGTTCTTTTCTTTCTATTTTTCCTTGAAGGACCAAACTGTTCATCACCTGCCTTTGGGCGGGCCTTCCTGCCCAGGCTGAGTAGTCGATTCCTGCACACATGAATCCAGCTTTGGCAGGAGGAATATTAAAAATATATATATGAATCAATTTATACAGAATTAAATGAACAAACAAATAAAATTGCTTATAAATATATTTCTTATTCATGTTATTTATAATTTATGTAACCAGGAATTGACTCATTGCCATGAAAGAAATCACCTTTAAAAATCTTCTGGGACATTTTAATAACTTTTATACTTTGTCTCTACATTTACAAATGTATGTTTTATTTGATCTATTTCTCTCCAAGTCTACATACACCTATTTATTATTTAATTGGATTACTTTATTATTTTTTTCATTCTATATTTAAACTTCGTTGTGGCACTCTTGTGACTCCATACTTGTGTATATCTGCTTTGTGGCAAATACCTGCATCTCTAATATTGATTTGGTTCTGAATTAAGCCCATTGGAAACGAGTTGTGCGGAACTATCTGATGCTTGATTGGGACCTGACAATATGAGCAGGTGAATAGCCGTGATGTGGGAGCTTGCAGGTAAACTGAGATGAGATTTCTATTTCTCTGTCTTATCATCTTTTTGCACAATAGCACCATTTCCACCTGGAGTGGAGTCTCAGGGCATGTTTTTGTGATCCTGTCTCATGGTGTCACATCTCATACAGCTCCCCACTGTTCATTGCAGTCATTTAATCTATGGGAGGAGGAAAGGGCCCTTATGGACGCAAAGTAGAGGTGGTCTGTCGCTTTTCTTCTGCAGCACAATGGTCTTCTTGGTCTTTTTCAGCGGAGAACAACTGGTTGTTACGTGACCCACTCGAGCATTACGGTACTTTAAGTGGTTCACTATCGCAGCCAATCACAGGTGTAAGTGGTGCAATTACACACGGCCTTTGTGACCAGTAAGAGTGCAAATGTGCAACCGCGTCGACCTCATCAGTGAAGATATCAGGCTAATAGCAGCTCAAGTTTCCATCTTTGTTTTCTTCCTCATATCTTCCTTGCTGTGACTCTAATTTATTCATTTTACTCTGTCGCTGTCAGTCGAATATGATTTTCTCACACTTATTAAATGACACCGTCGCCTCGGAGTCTCCATTCATTCCTGAAGAGGAGGAAAAAAACTCTTCCGTCTGTGATGCTGCTGTGATGTTGTGATACTGTCCTCAGCAGAGTCAGTTCCAGCTGTCCTGGAATGAGACCCAGAGGCAGACGGAGTTCCTGGGAGTGCTGGCAGCCAGTCAGGTGGATGTGTCGACGCTGGAGGAGCCCCTCCAGGCTCTGTGTCAGGACAGCTCCATCCACTGGACCAAGAGGGTCGAGGGTGAGAATCTCTATTTTACACAAGATTGCTTTGACATAAAAAAGCAGATGTCAAGTAAAAAAAGAAAGCTTCAAAGGGGACAGATTATACAAATTTTCAGGTTCATGCTTGTATTTTGTGTTTTTTTAATTTCTCTTTCAACCTATATATATATATATAGTTTAGTTGTGACATCACAACCGTACAGAAGTCCTGACTGCTTGTTTAAAGACAGTTTCTGAATACAGACTGTGCATTTCTCTGAGCGTTTTGATACTTTCACAGTATTATGTCATGCCTGGACCTGCTTTATAATAAAAAACTCACCTTTAACAATATAGGACCTTTACCAGTTTAGGAGAAAAATCTCATTTTGATCACCACCCTGGCTTTAAAGTCTCTGTGCCAGATCAGTGATTCAACAGTCACTGTTGCACAGGGTGACATGTTCCCTCAGTACCATGATCATGGACACTTAATGTGTATTAATCTGCCACTGAAAATAATCATCAACAAATGTCTTATTTAGTATTTAAGTATATCTAAGATTATACATCTTTGGTAGAAACAAGTAGGCTTCATGCTAACTGCCAGACACAGGGTAGAGAAGTCAGAAATTATAGACACAGACTAGCACGTAAAACATGTTTTTGTTTGGTCAATGCTGACAATAAGAAATGCCGGCCTTATCTTTTAAATTCTGGTCTAACAAGAAAAACAGACGTGAAGTCGTTATGCACACCTTGGGAACACGTGAGGAAAAATTGTGCTATAAAGATTGAAGAAGTGTCCAATGACATTATCTTAAATACTAATGGAGAATGCACAGTTATTTTACACACCAGACATTTTGCATTTACAGTATTTGTATCTGAAGGGTGATGTTTTAAACTGAGCCAGCTGACAACATAACAAACCAACGTGTCAGGCTGAAACCTACAACTATTCTCTGATGTTCAGTGACCTTTCCACTGTTGCAGCAAATGCACATACTCATTCAACAGTCTACACGTTTACATGGCAACAGATTTTCCACATACAGTAGTAGCATTGATATCAGATTCTAAATCAGGTTGCTTTTCAGAAATTGTGTATTTAAATTGTTAATTCATGTGAAAATGTTATTAATTATGCCTTAAAGACCATTCGATAGGGCATGCAGCGTTGGCTTTTCTCCAGCTATAGGGTGAAATTTAGGTAATGTTTGCAGAAAAAGAGGATAATATTTTACATTTTAACAGTATATGTCTCCACACTGCTGATGTGTAAATATTCATGTGTATTAAGTCACTGTGGTCTCCGTCTTGTTTTCAGGCCCAGGGAAACAGAGGCTGGTCTACTTCTGCATCGACATCTGCTTTCCCAGCAACATCTGCGTGTCTGTGTGCTTCTACTACCTGCCAGAGTGACTGTGTATTCTGTTTTTCTCCTCCCAGAAAAAAAAGATCAGGGACACAAAGTTGCCTTTTTAGCTCCCTCTACAAAAAAAAAGAAAAGAAAAAACAGAACAAAAGCCAGCTTTGACTGCCATACAGCCGCCAGTAAACCAGCAGCAGCCAAACCTCCCAGTCCATTTCCATCCTTCCGAGAGAGAAGACATGGAGACAGGCTGTCATGGTTATCGCCAAAGCCCCGTCGTCACTCTCTTCATGTGTAATACCCCCTCTGGTGGGACACTTCAGAGATCACAGAAGAAAGATCCCCCGTATTTTTGTATGTGCCTCTAATTGTATTTCCTGTAACCCACTGCTGCAGTACAATTATGTGTAACCGTTCCAGTTGCGATGAGTGTTTTTGATCTGTCCAATAAAGGAATGTTGTGTATTTGTGGCCAATTTCTCTTCATTAGACTGAAAAAAAGAACAAAACTTTATGAGGACTTCTTTAAATGACGTCTTTACTGCAGAATCATTTTCTCTGTGTGATCATTCGGAATAGTACATCTTCACTTTGAATAAAGAGGATCAAATGAATTATACATAAAATAAGAATAAGAAAATAAGAAATAATCCGCAGCCCAACGAGCTTAATGTGAATCATGTGGTCCTTTTGATACAATAAATACGGTGCACTATAAAAACAGAGAGTCGAAAAGGATCTCCTATTGTGCACAGAGTGTTGAAGTGATCAATGCTAACACGATAACAGGAGCCTGTGAGTGTTCTCATTTGTCCAGGTCATTGTTATCCCCAAGGCAATTTCAGTCAAAAGCAACTGGACTTGGTTATTTGTCTAGGAAGATGTTTCACCTCTCATCCAAGAGGCTTCATCAGTTCATGTACGCATCTGACCAGACTGGGACTGGTCCGACTATCTGGTGTGGAGATACACAGGCTCAAGTGGAAGAACGCAAGCACCAGAGAGGGGCCCTCACAACTTGTGGTTACCCCAGCTGGACCTTTCTGAAAACGGCAGCTGCTTCCAGAAAGACAACCAAAGTGGTTGAAAAAGAAATAATGTCCAACAACAATGTCCACATCCTGGACAGAGAGGACAGATGGTTTGATCCCTTCCCAGGAGATTCAACAATCCAGGGTTCCAGTGACATCATCAGCCTTGTGAGAGGTTAAATACCTGGATCTCCACACCAGATAGTTGGACCAGTCCCAGCCTGGTCAGATGCGTACATGAACTGATGAAGCCTCTTGGATGAGAGGTGAAACGTCTTCCTAGACAAATAACCAAGTCCACTTGCTTTTGGCTGAAATTGCTTTGGGGATAATGACAACAGAAGTTTACTGTACAACAACATGGTGTGCCTGACCCTTAAACGTGGATTTTGACTTTATCAATTTACATTTTGCCTCGCTGCTATGCTGAATACTTACAGGCATCTTGCAAGGAAGAGCACTGAAGATGAACACAGCTGAGATTCATCGTGTTCAAACACAAGCCTCCGCTTTCTCAAGATGATTATTTCTGGGTAAATGTTTAATAGTTTCCCAATTGAGGCACATCCTCCAAAGAGTCCATTGCTTTTCCGTCCTTGTCTCACTGTCTGCCACCTCCTGTCTCTTCACCTCTTTCCTCCTCTTCAGCCCAGCACACTGTCATTGAAAGCCAGACACACCACTGCCTTCTGGTGGCCGCTGTATTCCCTCTTGATCTCCCCGGTCTCCACACACCACAGACGGGCCAGGTTGTCTGAGGAGGCTGTGGACGGAAAAAAGAGTCAGTCACTTAATCTGGCGCCTAAATATACAGTAGTATTTAAGAAAAAAACCCAAACAAACAACCTCCCCCCCCACCACCACCTTTACTGATTAAATATAGGAAAGACATGCTCATAAGGCGACTGCTATTTTTAAGCTTTTCCAACAGTTTTTTCTTCCAAATTCTGTCTTGATTTGACTGTTTTTAACTCAAGATTATACATGAATTATAATCTAATATTTTCCAACAAATTTACAGTTTTTAAAAAGCAAATTCAATATATTTTCTAAGCGTGGGATCCCTGGGTTTATGTCTAATAGTGAGTAACTCTGCCCTTCTCACGCATGTATACTGACACCGTAATGTAGTGATTTTCCAGGGCTCATGTACTGACCAGTGACAATATATTGTGAGTCTCCAGAGAAAGCACAGTCCCACATCCAGCCTCTGGACGTCTCTCCGGGATTGTTGCTCTTGATGCTCAACTCCGTCATCAGTGAGAAATTGGACGTCCTCCAGATCTTACAGGTTTGGTCTGCTGAGCAGGTGGCCAACAGGCTGGAAGGCGACGACAAACACAAAAACCCAATAACATCAGCAACAATATCAGACAGAGAGATTTGCAGTGTGTAGAGGAGGAGGGCGGCACTCACGTGGAATCAGGGCTGAACTTGCAGCGAAGGGAGTAGCGTTTGTGTGCAGGGATCTTAGTCTTGGGGATGAGCTGAGTCCCCTCGTCTCCTATGCCTCCGGCGAGATTCCACACATAACAGTTACCCTGAAAAGGAAAAGAAAAAGAACCAAAAATGGGTGAAAGCACGCCAAAGTATCAATACACAGCACCCTTTTCAGACTGTTTGCATGGGCGGATTGTGAAACAGTGGGCCCCTGGTCGTATGACATGCAAAAAGTCCCACCACCTCTCCCAAAAGAAACAGGACAGACATTATAGTTCTTTAGCCTCTTGTTGCTGGTGTGTGTCTCTTTGTCGTTGTTACACATCTCTCTGTGGTCATTTTGTGTTAATTTGTAGTCATTTGAGTCTTTTTGTGGTTGGTATGCCATTATTCGCCTGACACTTTGGGCCCCTGGGCCTGTGCCCTGGTAACCCTCTTTAATAATGAATCCATGACTGTCTGGGTACTGACCGAGCTGTTCACCGCGGCCATGTAACTGGCATCTGGGTCAATGTGAACCGAGTTGACTGAAACTTCTGGCTCAGGAATCAGCTGTTCATTGTGGTCAGTCTTCAGATCCCAGACATGAATCACTCCGCTCTGGTCTCCAACAATCAGCTCTGCCTGAAAAAAAAAAAACATACAACACTGACTGTTGACTGACGTTTTTCAGCAGTGCACACATACTCTGACTGACAAACATACGTCATAGCAAGTTCATGATAATATTACCGCCAATTTATGACTCCGTCTACGCTGAATGTCTCACCTGGTTGGGATGCAGGCATACACAGTTGATCGGAGCATTGACCTGGAATATCCTCTGACACTGTAGATTTCTAGACCTGGGAAGAACAGCGGGGATCAATGTTAGGTTTGTTGAACGCAGAGGGAATGTGTTTTAGCACAGTGCAAGCTTCCTTTGCAGTACCTAAGGTCCCATATGCGAGCCATGCAGTCCTCTCCTCCTGTGTACATCCAGCGGCCATCTTCATGGAAGCCCACAGATGTGATGTTCTTGCTAACGCCATCGTAGTTGATCACCGGGTTGGGGTTGTTGGAGTTCAGGTCGTACATGCGGATGTGCTGATAACCTGAAAAGCAGAGTGGAAATGACTGTGATATATAGCAGCTCTGAATTTATTTATGCAATCCAGGATAAAGAGAAGGTTTGAGATTTTTATTTTTGGTTTTATACCAACCTGCAGCTGCAATCATACTTCTGTCAGGCGTGACCTCCAGTGAATTTACTTGCTGGTAGCAAATGTTAAGGAAGTGGATTGTTGATGTGATTTCTATAATATTGTACAGCTCGATTACAATAAGTCAACTTAAAATCCTGGAGCTGCTCTAAACAACAGCTCTTTTGACAGCATCCATGTTGACTTTAACAAGACATTTGTTTTTGATTGGATATCCAAAACACAAAATAAAAGCTCATATAGACACTTTTTTTACAGGAAGGACATACACAAACATCACATGTAAACTGTCTTTCTATTGTATTTATTAGAGCACACTGTTAGTCAGTCACAGTAAGGATACGGAGTCCTGGTGCTGGACTGTCCTGGTGCAGATCCCGCTGTGGGCCTGCCAGAACCGGACAGTGTGGTCGTATCCAGCCGTGGCCAGAATGACCGGGTCACTGCCCACAGTCCCCTGGTTCACATTCATGGTTGACTGCTGTCACTGCTCACACTGAAGCATGAATGACACTGCGGACAAATACAGGAGACACTCTGCTGCTGAAACTTTTTAGACCGTTACATGTCAATTTTAAACAGGAACGTGGTTTAATATATTGTCATACTGTGGAAATAAAAGATTCAATGTATAACGCGCAGGCTAACGTTAGCAACAGCCTGGCTTTGTTTACAGTTCAGTTAGTTCCTACTTCAAAAGCCGACACATGGGGACTGTAGCTAAAGCTCACTGTAGGATTTGATGTATGACCTTTTCGACTGCTTAACACAATAAATAAGACAAGTTTAGATTACCTTCAGTTGTTGGTGTTGACGACAAATCAGTACGTCCCCGTCATATGTCCCGCAGCAACATGCGACGGCGTTCTAAAGGTTCCGTTTCGATAAGCAGCGCTTTGCCGACATCTACTGACTGATTTAATCATTGCTGGACAAATGGACCCTAACCATAAATAATGATACGGTATAAAATAAAGTGTAGTAAGAATTACTAGGGTCAAATTTAATTCAGCTAATGTAAAAACTTCGTGGTCTCTAATATTACTAGTTGAGACAAAATATACATAAGGCAATGTAACAACAGTCACTTACAGTACTTATTTGTTAGTGTTGCGTTTAAAAACGTGGCTGCTCATGGAACAATAAAGGTTGATTTGACATAATAACATACAACATAAGTTCTGATGAGTTGGTTTATTTAACAGTTTCAAAAAGCAGTCATACCACCAGTACATTCTTTAATATATATATTTCAATAAATATGTTTAATAAATAAATAAATAAATAAACAACTAATGCTGAGAATGCATCTTTTCACAAAACACAAATCCCACATGAATGAAATGAGTATTGCCCTTGTTAACATCTCAATCAGAACAGTACTACGCAGAAGGTAAGTGTGTTCCTGCTCAGTCAGTGTGTGTTGTGATGATCAAAGCTGCTGCAGCAGGGCAGACATGTGCTGTTTCACCTCTCCTGGGTCAGCCACTGAGCAGGCCAGGACCACCCCCCTGATCCCGGTCCTCATTTTAGTGGAAGGGTTTATCTACAACATATTACAACACGTCTTTCAACTTATCATTTGCTTTTATAGCTAACACAACCGCATAAAATCAAATCAAAAGCTACGGTACCTTCACATAAATTTTGCATCTCTCCAAAAGAAATTTCCACTTCATTGCAGTGCGCTCGTCATCAGTCAAACTGGCAAACTCCTCTGTCTGAAACAAATGAAATAAAAATGCTGCAAATCTCATCTGAAGTAGAACAGCAAAATACAAAATTTTACATGGATTTAATACATTTAACTAACAGTAAATATTTTCTGACTTTCCACACCCTGCATAATTTAGACAGCCTCCAGAACAGCTTAGTTGTAGACACAAACATAAAACAGCAGTTGAGTGTTCATATTAGTTTCAACATGTACTGGTATTCATGTCGTTTCTATCATGTTCTTTAAGCACTACTCACTGGGGCTACTACAGTTGTACTGACCGTGCAGCCAAGCGTCTTTTCTGCCACTGTGCTCTTGAGGGAGCAGGAATGCAGCGTGCCTGTGTGGTCTGTGAAGTCCACCAGCAGGTTAAAGCCTGTGGTGGCTGAAAAGGCCTGATCCCTCCCTGGACACAATAGGTTGGTGCAGCTCTGTGCGTCCTCGCTCACCTGAAACGTACACCTGGAGCTGAGAGAGAAGGTAGACTGATCAAGGGATTGTCTATCAGCAATAGCTCATCATGAGTGGAAGAATTGATCTTATTTAGCATCTTCAAAAAATTAAAATACAACCTCAGTGTGGTGAGGGGGGGAGAAGCATTAAAGAATCCACTCTATGCACTTACCACTGTGTCCTGATAACCTTTGAAACAGAAGAGTCAAGGTCGAGCCTGGAGATGAAGCTGTATGTGATGCCAAAGAAAGCCTCAGGATTCTCCTGGACCTTCTGCTTCAGCTGGCTCACTGTGTACACGTCAGTGATGGACTCCACTGCAGAGACAAAAGCAGCACCACATATACAGGTCGGCAGTCTTTTTCTCAGGAAAACAGGCAATAACACAGGCTGCACTTGTCACATTGTCATCTGTTAACTCAAAGCGTTATGTGAGGAAAAATTAAGTGAGAGGGTGATGAGACACTTATCTTTTTACTGTCAACAAAGCAAGAAACAATTTATGAGCCTGAAAGGTCTCCAGGAGGAAATGTGTACAGTGTATTAAATTGAAGTATTATATTTATTTAAAACTGTTAATTCCACAAGTTAGTGCCACAACAACGACAACAAAGAACAGATGTCTCTTAAGATGTAAATCTTTAAAAATGACTCACAAAGATGAAGTCTAATTGTAATTTAGTGTTTTCAATTTAAGAAGGCTTAGTAATTTGATGGGTAGTTTTTTTAAGAAATGTTAATTGTGCTTATTCGTGTTAATCTGTGTTTGTTTTTGAACAATGATGGAGGCTCATTGGATTTGCTGACAGTAAGAAAAATATAGAATATCACAAGACTTATCCCTTTAAAGCAAAAAACAATTCTACTGTCTTTTAACATTATGACCCGAGAGAGTTCAAAAGAGAGAAAGAAAAGACAAAAACAGGAGGAACTAGAGACCATGTTGCGATACCAACAGTATCAGAATGAGGGGCGCTCTTCACTGTAACATACCGGGCATGTCTTCTGGCTTCTCATCTTGATCCAGAGCACCAGACTCAGATACTTCTTTAGCATAGCTGAACAGCAGACTGGCCTCTCTGGTGTCTGAGAGCAAATTGTGATTGACTTGAACAGCAACAAACTGACAATATTCTACTACACTGTACACCATGGCTGCTCGGTTGGTTTCAACCTTTTTGAATTGCACAGCAATTCCAGATCCTTTGTTTTTGTAAATGTTGCTGTGATATCTTACCAGGATTCACGGTGATAATGGTTTTTGAGTTAACGGTTGCTGTCATGCCGTTGCGAAAGCTGTCAAAGCTAATCTTTGCATCGGCTATGAAGAGCACTTTGAACGAAGAATAAAAGTTAAAACAACAGTAAGTCATCTTCAACATAAACACGCAGTTACATCTCAGATATCCACTTCCATGTTTCTCTTCAGTACAGTATGTCAATGGGATGTGACAGGCAGGAATAACAGTCAAATAAAGATTAATTTTGTGGCTGAGAATGAGCAACAGCTGTTAACCTACCCGTCTCCTTGGGTATCAAAGATTGCATGAGCTGAATGGCTTCTCTGTCCCAGCTGTGAGTGAAAAAAGAGGTCAGGGAGTTACACAGTGAAAATCAAACACACATGGAGTTCAGGAGGTTAATCTCGAGCTGCATGTCACTAAAGTAAATTTGCGGTAACCTAAAGAAACACACAAGTGACTCAAGGAGCCAATAAGATGGAATATGGCACAAAAGCAACAAAATCAATACATTTTGATTCATTTTCCAAGTGAATAAAGGAGCATGACACACCACACGAGAGGGAAGGAAGAGACAGAGTCATCAAAGAGCTTCACTTCCAGCCTCTGCCCGTTGCGTCTGTCTGAAGTGGTGAACTGCTTCGGCTCGCCAATCTGTAAATGTAAACAGGATCATTTGAAGTTCCTATCATAATATCTTCCATTCCTGTAAAAAAAATGCAGTGACATGAAGTGCAGGGTCTGGCCTCTGCCTGAACTCTGAGGCACGTCTTTAGGGCCAATATGGTAAGTTGGTCTGTTCCAGGCAAACAAGTGTACCACCATGTAACCACAAAGACAAAACAAGCACATTGTAGTCTATTGGGCAATTTATAAGATATGAACCCAGTAAATTTAGAAAACCAATTTGCCCAGCATCCATACCAATTTTCAAAAAACATCCCACTCCATGTTTATCAGGCCCCATGACTTTTCCATGACTGGCTTTCATATTGGTACATCTGACCACTTTTTAACAACCCTTCCCTTCTTGTTAGTGTTGTTTTAAAGCTACACAACTTTATCAGCCTATTTTCTACATACTTGAGCTTACTGTGCAGGTGAAAAAACACCATCTAATGCAACTAGTATGTCATTTTTCTAATAAGTTAGCTATAAAAACAGGCTGAAACTTCATGATTGACATCTGTGACTGACTACCGATTGGTCAGGCGGGTGCATGGGCAGGACTTCGATACCATGTCTCCACAGTCAGATCATTACTGCACAGATTTTGGCTTCACTTTTGTACACTGGGAAGAAGGCTACGCGCGCCGTCCATCTTTATATACAGTCTATGGTGTGAACCATGATTGATTTAACAAGGAACATTTAGTTGATTGCAAATCATGGCAGGTTTATTGAAATGTGGGCACACTATACAAGTAAAAAAACACTGAGGGGTCAAAACATGAATTTCTCCTTTAATACTATTAAATGTTGGAAGACTGTGAAATTAAGGTGCCCTACCCATTTCACTGCAGCCAGTATATTTATCATTGTACCATCCAGCGTCTGGCCATTGGCCACAATGTCTCCTAGTGAGTAGAAATCTCCGGAGTCCTTGGCTGGCAGATGGATCAGTGGCAGCAGCCTGTCGATGGTGCCCATGTCAGCACACAATAACACCTGGGAATGAGCCTCCGTCACCAGCAGCCTGTAGAGGCTGAGACAGCAGATACAGGCTTTTGAACCAACGAGTCCTTTGGCACCATTGACAGTGTCATTAGACACAGTTACATCATATTTTACACAGCATTACACTGTATTAACCTCGGGAGGAGTAATTATTGTGCAACATCATTATCATCAGCATCTGTAAGTGTCAATTACCTTGGTGTTGTGGGACAGAATCTTTCACCTTTCTCTGGGTCTTTGTTGGTGACTAAAGGATTTTCAATGATGACTGGAAAAATAATTTTAAAAAAAATTGTGCAATTTGGTCTATATGCCGATTAAAAATGTAAGAACTAGACTTATAAACATATATAATATATACACATATAATATATACACATTTCCTCACCACAGTCGCCTGTGCTGAAACTACTGGAGAGCCCGTTGATGTATTCATCGTTTCCCCAGGCTGTCACATTCACAAAGAAGTCAGGCGAGTCTTTAATGGTGAAGCTAAAAGTGAATCTGTCCACACCTATATCTGAAATTCAGATGTATAGATTCAGTGCATTATTTCTATACAAAAGAAGAGGACATAATGTATATTTATGTTTCTATTCTCCAGCAGAGGGGGTCAGTGTACAAGACACTGAAGTGTAGTGCTGTTAGAAGTAACAGCTTCAGTGCACTAAAAAGATACTTACTTTTTCTGTCGGGAAAACTTTTGACATCACTTTTCCCAATGACGATGCCTGCCACTTTCTGAAAACCATTACAAGGGCAATAATATTGTGCAGATGTTTGCATAAAAACAATCAAAACAATCAACAAAACAAAACCTCACAGATAAATGTATGCAACAATGCGTGTCTCCCATGTACGGCCAACTGTATGTCTGTGTGTTTTTCTGAAATATGTATGTGCTGTGTTTTTCATGGGGCGATAGTAGCTCAGTCCATAGGTGACTGGGCTGGAAACCGGAGGGTTGTTGATTCGAGTCCCTGTGTGGACCATGAATGGAGTGTGGACTGGTGGCTGGAGAGGTGCCAGTTCATCTCCTGGGGACTGCCGAAGTGCTGTTGAGCAAGGCACCGAACCCCCAACTGCTCGGGGCGCCGGTCACTGGCAGCCCCCTCGCTCTAACATCTCTCCATTGGTTGCATGTATATAGGTCCTGTCTGAGAATGTGTGTGTATTTCGGGCCTGTGTGTGTAAAAAATGGAAAAAATAATAGAGTGAAAATTTAATTTCCCCATTCGCGGGACTCTATCTGTCTGCCAGAAGAAGCCTGTACTGTGAAAAAGAATGTCCCTAAGGGGACAACTAATAAACTAACTAACTAACTAACTAAATTAATTAAAAGTTTAACACAGACAAATGAGCAAACTAAGAAAAACTGGCCTAAAATACTGTAGCACAACTAAAGACAATCATCCCTAGTTATAAGATGACATGCTGATCTCAAGGGCTGCTGTAGGGACAAAAAAAAATGACATTGATGTAATTGGGAGATAAATGATTATGAACTCACCGGATGAGAGAAGTTGGGACGCAGCTCGGAGATGGCAATGTAGGTTTGAGCGGCCATTTTATTTTCTATAACTTTAAATCACTATCCAGTTCAATGTGTATTACATTGACAGAACCTGTAATGTATGCAAATGCAAAATGCGAGTTACCAGTTGTTGTTTAATTCCACCTGTATAAACGTTATGAAAGCATTTCCCGTTTTTATACTAAAACACAAAGGAAACTAGTTATAACTAATTATAGTTAGTAAACTTACAGTGAGACATTAATGTTAACTTTAGCTAGCTGACTTGTTCACCGTTATCCCACCTCTAAACTGAGTGATAACATGCTGTGAATGTTGGTATCATATCGTATTCCATTTTTTAAAATGTAATATATTGAAGTAGCTTTATATCAGCAAAACTTAAACGTCGTTGTTTGAATGACTGTTATTGTCTCACCTGCGTCTGTTTTCCTCACTGTTCATTCAAGACATTCGCGGCACAACTGTTGCACGCGACAGAAGATGCGAGTTCAGATGCTGCCTTCACATACAGTCGGAATTTTTTTTTTTTTTTAAAAAGTCGTAAAAATGAATGACAATATCATGCTTTCACATACTGATAGACATTTTAATTTTAGCAAGTTGATTAATATATATTGTATATACTGTTGAATCCTAATTGTCAGAACAAAATAATACAGTTTCTAACAAATACAACACCTAGTCCTGTACACCTAGGACCCAGGACTAGGTGGAGAGATTATATCTCCACACTGGCCTGGGAACGCCTCGGGATCCCCCAGTTAGAGCTGGTTAATGTGGCCCGGGAAAGGGAAGTTTGGGGTCCCCTGCTAAAGCTGCTGCCCCCGCGACCCGACCCCGGATAAGCGGTTGAAGATGAGATGAAACCTGGTGCAAAGGTATCCTTATTCAGCCAATATAGCTACAAAATACAGTTTCAACATACACATTATAATAAATCAACACTTGGGCAAAATGGATAGCCATGGTCCTTATGGTCTTTTGTTAGGAGCCATTAAATGTAACCAATATACAGGCGGGAATTAAAAACCCTGCAAGAACTGATACAGTAGTTTGCCTCTGAACTTTCTTTATACAATACAAGTAAAACAACACTCAGTCTCTTATTATTTTGTGTCATGAGAAAGTCTGTTATTTTGCCATCGTTTCTTTCCTCGATAGACACACAATTTCAACTTCACACACACACACACACACACACACACACACACACACACACACACACACACACACACACACACACACACACACACACACACACAATTATTATCATTTACCCATACTTATTTAGTCATTAGAATATGACCCTGTTGTAATTGCATGCACTTAAATTATTGCTATTTTGTATAGAATATTTAAATGAGTTACCACGTACAACTAAAATCTATTTTGTAATGTAAAGAGACCTACATTCAGCCAATGTTTTGGTACACTTTGCATGATGTTGCCCAGAATGAAATCTACAATTTCAACACACAACCAGTAAACATCTGTACAGCTGCACAAACATGCATGAAATGGGACTGAACAATAGGCCACAACTGCTAGCACTGTTGGACCCGATGACTGGAAGCAACATCATATTTGTACACTGTGAGTCATCTCTTTAAAAGTCTCGATAATCCAGCCAGTCATCATCCACAGCATGGGATTTGTTCACAGATGGCTTTGTTGAGATGGATTTCCTGGATAGCACAAAGCTGTGTTTGACATGTGAAACTGTCTCAAACACCTATAAGCAGGAATCAAAAGGTGTAACAGTAAACCCTTATTCAGCTTCACACAGCATTGTTCCTCTTCCACGGTGACTAATCCTCTGACGTTCAGATTGGATATCTCATCCCTTTGACTAATGTCGATTTTCAGGCAGTAATATGTCTGTTGATGTGATTCTACGGTCAGTGTGATCCTAAACGCTGAGAGAAAACAGTGCAGTAGCAGCCACAAAGGCATTTTCGACACAATGACACAACGCTGTGGGATTATTTCAGCCGACAGCCTGGTGCGTAATGTTCCATCAATGTATTGACGGACTTTGTATAATGTTGTTGTATAATGGGAACTGATTAAATGCATGTAGCCACACAGAGGAATCGATTACATTTGCACCAGTGGCGACACTTATTCATATGAAACCGAATTTTAAATTCTAATTTCATTAGGTTTTTCTGACTACAGTTTGTGAGTCCATTAATCACAGCAGCACTGTAAAGCATCATCAGATAAATCAAGTGAAACTTACTTTTCCTTCAGTGATTTATCCATAATGAATTCATGGCCTCAGTTAATCTGTAATCAATCATACTTTCTTCCGATATTCAGTCGGTTCTCTCAGGGTGATTTGAATAAACGATTTGAATTTCTGAAAGGATAAGCAGTCACATCGGGTATTGCTTGTCGCTTCTCATGGCATGACTTTATCCAGAGCCAGGAAGTACCTGCAGGGTGGCGTACCTGCGGGGGCTGCAAACACAGTCACGCAGGAATGTGTTGTGATTAGGTGGCCTCTCTGCCGCGGGTCGCCTCCCTGGAGGGCCCTGCAGCCGTCTGACCACTCCACAACTATTAACCCATCATCTCACTGTGTGCTTGAGTGAGTGTGCCTGTGTGTGTGTTCTTTTCCATATGTATGTCAGTGCATACAGTAGGGTTATGTGTTGTGTGTAGACCCCTGCCATGTCCATTGTCACACAGGCATTATGCACGCAGGGCTGTTCTTAGTATCCAAGTACATTATGTATCTGAAATCAGAGGTGGCAGCCATATCGGAGGTCCTCAGCACTTGGTTAAGCTGATTGTGTTATGTCCATCCAATGTCCATCTTAGCTAAACTAAGCATATTTCTGTGCTGTTCTTCTGTAGGAGGGGGGTATCACTACATTTACACATACCTTTTTTTATTGGACAGTTCATAACTATTTGCTTTGCACAATACAAGCATATAAAACTACCCTTTTGTACATGAAACAGTTAAATTAGCTCCACCTCAGCCAGCAGATACCCAACACAGGTATACTCAACTTGCTTTGCCTGGGGGCCACTTTTACAAAATGACAGGAGGCCAGCAGCAAACAAATAAACTCTTTTTTGATGCTTTTAATTCATCCTGGCATCTTATTTGCATTCAAATTCCACCCAAAAAATCCCAGTGTGAAATAAATTACTGCCAGTGTGAATTAGAAAATGGCCGAATCTCAATCGAATATGAGCTACATTATAATCTTCCTTAATGTTTATGCATTATCGTAAGAAATCTACCCAATAATCCAATATTACAAATGATATTATATAACAGTGACAAGGCCGTATAGGTGCTTATAGGGACTACTTACATTCTACTTGAAATAGAGGATGTTTCACTTTGTGGTATTGCCAGTTGAAGGTCTGAATACTTCTTACACACTGTTCATATTTAGCGATGGCCCCTGACAGGAGATCTGTGGTTCAGCTACACACTCTTTGCTAAACATGAGAAGAGAGGCGCAAGCAAAGACAGCGGCGACTGCTTAGAGGCATGGCAGCACAAAGACAACACAGAACCAAATCCTTATAGAGCTGCAGGGATTGAAAGGATGTGACTGCTACATACAGTAGGGTAACCCCTCTTCGGTCTTCTGTGTGTTCATTCTTTGTTTAACAACAGAGCGGCACAGACTTATGGTTTGATCTAAATTACTATATGTAATCACAAAGTCTAAGAACTGCTGTTTACACTATATCAACATTTTATGTACCATAAAACCCTACACAAGAATACAGGATGTGGGCAAACAAGCTGGAATATTTAGGTCGGTGAACCAAAGGGTTTTTAGTTCACATGCAAGCATGCAGACAACAGAGCTATTGTTAATAATAATGTCTTTTTGAGCACACCAACTCCTGAGATATTCTGTAAGGATCTAAGGGAACCAATTATATTATTTTATTGAATCCGATCATTAAAACACAGTGTTCTGAATGGTGAGCAAATCTTGGCATGGCCCAAATGTCTACATCCAAGTATAGCTTTTGCAGTCGTTGGCAGCAGTCTGTGCAGTCTTTATTGGCTTCCAGAAGTGGAAGACGTCCAAACTACAAGTATGTGTACACTGTAATTTCCCTGCCACCTGTGTGACTAACTATGCTGTAGCTGCTGCACGGCCGGCTCTGCTCACAGCCATTGGATCCAGCTGGGCACTGGTGGAACAATGCAGTCTGTCTCCTCATCCCCGTGTCCAGTGAGAGGGGGGGTTGTACGACTGTGGAGGAAACCTTAAATGATGTTAATAATGTGCTGTTGAAAAGCAGCGCAAAGACAGAAATCAGTGGCATGCATGATGTCAGCTTCCATTATTACTGTATGCCACCATATTGAGGTAATGGGAGGAACACTATGGCAGTGGTCATGTTATTGCCATGATTCTTAACCTATGAGACATATGTGAGACAGGAAACATTACAATGTGACAAGAACATTAAAACTAAATGAGGGGAAAGTGACTGATTTTCGTTACAAAACATGAAACCATATCTTTTCAGTTGTAATGTGCTTTCAGTGAACATTCCCATGCCTTTAATGAACGTAAACATGAATGTCGTTTTGATGCTGCTCATGGTTTGGGCACTTTTATGTCAGTGTCTACACAAAACAGGTACCACCACACACCCAGCTGAGGCATGTTTTTTTTTATCTTCCTGTTGTCTGGCTTGCACAGTTTTGGCCTTAATCCAAATTTGCGGTTTCTTTGTAGTACACAAGTTAGAATGAGTGGGGGATGGGCAGAGAAATTCATTCTGTGACATTGCTCCACAAACCTCTCAGCATCCAAAGGTGGTGCCATCATGAAGGTGGAGCCAAGAATTGACTGGGCATAAATTTTGGCAATAAATGTAGATAAAAATAACTATCAAACATGAAGTGTCAACATTTAATCAACTTTGCGACTGACTGCGTGTCCCCAATCCAGACTAATTTTAACCTGATTTTGAGTATGCTGCATGTTCATACTGTGACAAAAGTAAGTATATTTAAACCATACAGAATGCATACTAAATACAGTTGATTTCTTCCAGTGTTGTCATTCACCAACAATGCAATGCACAATTTTCTATGCTGTTAAGTAGGCAATCATATTTTTTCTTTTGGTTTACTATAAAAACAGTAGCCTACACAATGACAATAAGAAGCTGTAGGCCAGGACTATTCAATTGTTGGCCCCCGGGCCGGATCTGGCCCGCAAGGAAATATTTACCGGCCCTTTGAGTAGAATCCTATGTGGAAAAGTAATTCATGACCGCTGTCCTCTCTTTGTATCTCAGCTCAACTGTCTGAGAGCATCAAATACCGGCACTCTGGGAGACTTGCTCCATGCGCTCCCTGTAGGCCGCGGCCACAACGCTCCACGCGCTCCCGCTACGCTCTTCTTCGCGGGTTTCTGAGTCCTCTCAACAACAGCTCGCCAAGCTCCTCTCTGTTGTTGTTCTTAATCGTTACAGTCTGGTTAAATCCGTGGTTAAATCACAACCGCAATGTCCCTTTCTACTTCGAAAAAAAGGAATGGGTTGACACAGAAAACCTTCAGTTCTGCAGTAAATGGGCAGAGGAGTTTCAGTTTCTGTCACTGTGAAGCCTGTGTTTACTCTGCAGCCGTATCTGTGTGTAAAGAGCATAAGTTGATAAGGCATTTTAATAAAAATCATGCTAACTTCAACACCACTTTCTCACTGAACTGTAAAAAAAAAAAAATGTTGTCAGTCAAGTTTTTAATTAAAAAAACAAAAGTTTCACATGTGCTTGTAAGCCTGGTGAAGTAACTAGTTACTGAAGTAATCACATAAATGTGGAATAATGGAGTAAAAAGTAGAATATTTCCTCTGATTTATGGTGGAGTAGAAGTATAAAGTAGCATGTAAATAAAATACTCAAGTAAAGTACAAGAGCCTTGTACTTTAGTCCGATAATTGGGTGAAAACCTCTGGTTCACAGGTTTGTTCATTAAACAAGGACTGTTTTTGACGAGGTTGTTGCACTTTGAGGCCATGACTTATATTTACATTGATAAAATGAAGACAATATATGCACCTCTATGTCGCTGTAGTGTTTTACAATATCCATTAATGTGATGCTCATATTTTTACGGCCCCTCCATATGGATCATTTTCGTCACCCGGCCCCAATTCCAAATTAATTGAATAGCCCAGCTCTAGGCTGTACCAAAGACTTAGATGGACAATGTGTCTCCCCTTTCTCCCACTGTAGAAAAATAAAGCCAAAATATCTTGTCATTTTGGAGCTAGAGTCTACGCAGTAGTGATTGGACGGTGGAGCTGCCCAATCACAGGTCCAAGCAATCGCGAGCCAATCATAACTGTCAATCATGATGTTTCACCCTGTTTTTATTGCATCAAATAACAATTTAGAACCAAACTTTTCAGAAAAATGAACACTTGAACAAACAACAGGGGGATACGTTCTACCTAAAATGACAGAAACCATCTTTGGGACGAATCTATTTGACAAGTACTTTTTTAATTAACTTGAAGGGGGTGGAATTTAAGAGCGATACTGCAGCCGGCCACCAGGGGTCGAGTGAGATGTTTTAGCTTCACTTTTGGGGAGCTGTCAAGCCGCTCATCTTTATGGTCTATGGGCTGTACTACACTTCTGAGCTTAATGCTAGTGTCTGCATGCTAACATGCTCATAATGACAAGGCTAACATGCTGACATGTGTGTGTTTGACATGATGTGAGCATGGCTAGAAACTGTGGACCTTGAAGAAAAGACTTCAAGACATTCACATTTTATTTCACATACGTCATCTCTACATGCACAAACCCTTTAGTTCCCAATGCAGTATATCTTTACTTTGTGATCTGAATTTGGAACAAGATGTTTAGTACGAGGTAGTTTATGGGCAACGCTGTGGTATTGTTTTACTCATCCTGAATCTGATTTTCAGTGTGTAAGTGAATGTGTAGGCTACATTCATATCATCTACGTTATGTGCTAAAGTGTGTACGTGCACGAGCGCATACATAGTTTTCAGTGAGTCGCAGAGTATCACTCAGTTCAAACTTTTTATCCAGTCTCAGACAAAAATCCCACCTGATATACTGCCGCTGTCAATTTAATGTTACCCAGAGCTGTTTTCACCCATTCATCATGTTAACTATGGAAGGACCCGGAGCTGTATTTCAGCTACATCAAAGCCCGCTCTGCTGTCCCAGTTTATCACAAACGTCTTCGCAACATCCACTGTTTAGGTAGTTCCCCTATGACAAGCGGTGACAGAAATATCCAGCTCCACATTTGACCTCAGGAGTCCTTTTTTTTAAGAGAAAAAAAAGAATCTTTGAAGAGCTTTTTCTTCCTCAAATGAGGGGAGAAACACATTTCTTCAATTATTATAGAGTGATATATGAAACAGAAGCTTTCATTTCTTTGCCGCATGTGTTCCACTGAACAAGGAAATCATTATATTCTGGAGCATCAGCCCTAAATGTACAAAGCACGACACAGTTTCACGCCATATGGCATTTATGAGCTGATTGTTAAATGATTTCAGTGTTGCTTTGTTTAGGTGCTGATTTTATGGTCGGCCTATGTGGGACTGATGTTCTGTGTAAAGCGTCATCAGTATGGCCTCAACATATGGAGACAAATAGCTTTTCTATTATTTATAATGGAAAATGGCCTTCCGAGAGTTTCATTAGAGAGTGAAATATGCAATGTTTGAATAACAATGACATCAAGTCTAGTAAAGTGCTTACTGTTTGGAATATAAAACTCATTAGGGTGTATTGGATTTATGGTAAGACTTTGACTTTCCACAGAGTAACAGATTGGGGCTTTGTAGGCTTTTTTTGTGAATGGACACACTGGAATTGTTATCCTCTAATTTCTAGTGGTCAGAAAGGTTCATCTCATAGTAACAATATAAAAACAAAACATGATTTTATTAGATCTGTATTTTTATGCATATCCATTGTCATTGTGTGGTTTAGAAGTGTCTCTGTTTTTAACTTTTAACTTCATCATCTGTTAAGAATTTGATAACACCCGATCCATTATTGTGATTTCTCAACATCTCAGGGCTATTCTCCTCATTAAAAAGAGATCTCTGCTGTTTGTGATGTTCACCATGTGCTGCAACCAAAACCTCCCTCATCTGGCTGTTAAATATGAAGCTACAGCTGGCAGCCAGTTAGCTAACAGAACAACAACTCGTGAAACTCATTTTTACGCTTCAGTTTTTGCAGAAACTCGATAAGATTTTGAAATTACATTGGTGGTCCCATAGCTTCCGCTACATTTGCAAATTGAGACACAGCACAGATAACAAATTCAACAAAGAGCGTGTTATCTGAGAGACACTGCAGTTCTGTGTTACCTTTCCTAATATGGAAGTGCAAATTGTACAGTAACCTAGAAAAATACAACCATGCAGGAAAAATGTCTTGAGTCTTGCATTGCAGTGCTTCATTGATGCATTATATTCTTGTGAGGGAGCCATGCTGCTCAGACCTGATATCGTGTTGAATGTTACTTAGGCCTTCCACAAACCAAACTCTGCCATTAGAGGGAAAATGCTCCGTCTCATCCGTCTCTCCCAGTCCTCTCTCCTTGGGATGGTACTGTACTAACATCACATATGGAAGACATCATGCTGTTACATAGCAGCTCTCCTCACCAAGCACTAATAACAGTGTGGCTATGGGTTTAATAAAAAGGAATGGAACGAATTATGGCCCCATCCCAGCCAGGGCCATCATGTACTGCAGCGCATAGTGTGGCCTCAGCAGCCAGCCCAGACCAGCAGAGACTGGGAGGGATGACATAAAGAGAGAGGCAGAGTGGGGGTTAACCAGGACGGGCCAAGCTTCCCAGCAATAACCAGTCAGGCTCTTAGGGTTGGACTACGTGGAGAGGGGGAACACACAGAGAGATATAGAGAGAGAGTAAGCCTGTGGGCAGCACAGATACAGGTTCTGCCAGGGGTAATGTAACGTCAACAGCAGTTTCACAAAAGATATTAAGCCAACCCTTGATTAAAACGGAAGTAAGTGAATAAATGGGAACGCAGGGAGTCTCTGGGGGATTTGTAGGTGAAAAACCCACTGAGTATGAGAGGAAGAGGTAGGGCTGCAGGAATGTAAAACTGGAGACATGCAGGATTAAACTGAAGGTGCAGTTGATTGATTTCCTGCATGAGCCATTGATTAATTTAGTGACATAAGATAATAGTCAAAAAGACAAGAAGAACAGGCAGTAGTTTTTGTTTTTATTCAATATTACTATAAGTCCTTTAGGCCACTGGTTCGCAATTTGAGGGTCTGGACCCCAAAGAGTCCGCAATAAAAATGATAGGGGTCATAAGATAAGGATGGAAACAAAACAAAAAGAAGTTTTGCAACAAAAAAGGTATATAAATATACATATATTCAGACTTATGTTTTTGTGACGTACTGGATATTTTCAACGTTTTATACCTCTAAAAATAGTCATTCAGCGGTATGGCCTTGCTATACTTTTATTTTTTAATCCATCATGCAATAAACATCATTAGACCTTGCACAGTGAGTCCAATTCATTTTATTATTCTATTCCGAAAATGGAGCATCGGAGATCTGGAGAAAATCTGTCGGCATATGACACAGACCTCGACAAAATGGGTAAAATATCTCTTCAGGCAAATGCAATATATGGTGTCAAAAACATATTTTGTTCGGTGCAGGCAAAAATCTTTTTTTTTTTATTTGTTGTCTTTGCCACTTACAGGGAGTTTCGCCCTGCCACTTAACCTCTCATGGGGGTCTCAACCCCACAATCGAGACCACCTTGGAGTGTCCCCCCATGATCACCACCTTAATGACCGTATTGCCTCTTGTCATTTATGTAAATGTGAAAAGTCATTCGAGCTTGATTAAGAGATTGACAGAACGGATGAAGACACAAGTTGAGCAGTTGGCGGGGAAAGTGGGTGCTGGTGCTTCCTGGGTGGCCCTAACCCTGGGCTCAGTATGCAGTGACATGTCTGTCCTTGGATCAGCTGCCAGTGCAGGGGATGACAGGTTAGTTTAGACCTACAGCAATGTAGGGAATCCTAATGGCTCCATCAGGTGCATTGTCCGTTATTAATTCCTCTGAATTTGACCTGTATGTCACGGCTTATTTTTGACTGGTGACTGTCTGGGATATTTTGGAGCTTAAATTCAACAATTTTGCTACTGTCTCCTTCAGCCTTTTACTGTGTTTGGTCACTGCGGACCTCCATGCCAGCTCATCGTCTCTGTCTGTCTTTACAACGGGTCTGTTTCATTGAACCTATACGGAGGTTTGTTATATTTGGATTAGAACACAACAGCTCAGCCGATTTCCTCTCCCACTCTCTTTTTGGGACATTTATTTTAACCTTTAAGTCGTTTTCCCCTTCACTGTCAGTGACGTTATACTCTGGACCACCAGAGTTGGACTTCTGGTATTTCACTCTGGCCCTGGGATTACAGTATAGTAGTATATGTCGGAATAATGACATCTAGAAGGATTTTCAGTGAAAGCGATCGTTGCTGCTCAGTCCTCCTACTGCACACTGTTTGGATGATAAAATGATACAGAAAATGTATAGAAAAAGAGAGGTGAAGTCCTTCTCCTTCCAGTGGACTGTGGAACTTTATTTCGGTAAAAATATGTATCTTACGGCGTGAGACAAATAATATTTCCATCCTGTTTAAATTGTGCAATGATTTACACATGTAATGTTTGAAAAGAACAGTTTGCAAGTCAAGAAAGTCACAGTTTGCTGTGAAACTGTTGAAGCATAAGACTGAAAATATGGAAGTAGACATTGCCAAACGCACGATGCCTATATGCTTGGCACCAGGATGTGACGTTGCTCAAATGTGCAACGGGTAATGCCCATTTTATCAGTTATCAGAGTTGCTGGGTAAAACACGTCAGGTAAGATAATGTGTGCATGGAGCTAATGCTAAGTTACCTAGCTAGCAAGCAAGACATATTTTGTCAGAGACGAGAGATGGAGTTCACTGAGCGGTTTAACACAACACGGTTTTACTACGACAAACCTATGACAAACTGTGACTTTCTTCACTTGAAAATGTATCTTTTACATTCAAAAACATCATACAATAGAGTAATTAATGGCACAATAAAACACGTTAAAAAAATTATTTGTCTCTCGCCGTTTATGACCATACCAATTTTTCTGAAATAAGGTCCCATGGGGGACACCCAAAGGGGAGGAACTTCCCCTGTTTATAGTCACAGATTGTTGTATAAAACTGAATATTAGTGACCTAAAAGCAAATTGATCTTTAAAAGATCATTTGGGGAATTTACCTCCTTTTTCAAGTTTTCAACAGCTATGAATATGTAAATGGGGACTCATTCATAAGTAGGTGTATTGCCTATCCTGATATTAACACCACAGTTGCTGTGCAATTGATTTCCTTTAGGCCTCATGATTTCTCCAGTGTGTCGCGCTGCTGCCTGAAGTGTGGCTGTTCTGAATGCATGACAAGTTGTTCAAAGATACATTTGTGTTGTAAAAAGATATATTAACTCAGACACACATGCATGCATGGGTGGCTGCAGAGATGCCACATACACACAGACATAAAATCACATACATCTGCTCACCATCCTTTTAACTGTGGCTCCATCAATACCATATTACCTGTTCCTTTAGCTGCCTATTGATCACGCCTGTTCATGTGCTGGTTACGATGTGCTCTATTACCTGTGTCTTAGTGTCAGCCTCTCACATTGGGATGGTGGGATTGCCTGTGCATCATGGGAGGGCTGGGGGTGGGGGGATTGTGGTTTGTCCAGGCGACACATTCATCTCTGGGAATGTGCAGTCTTTGGTACAGATGGACGCCTGTGGCATATGGAGCATGTTATGGTGGTCTGCATAGGATGTATGGATTACGTTTTGATGAGTATGGATTTGTAAAGGCTGCTCCTTAAAGTAATGGTGTTGTATTGAATGTGGCATTCAATTCTCACAATTATTATATTTTAAATTGGACATCACCATCCCGAAAACAATTACATTGTGTCTGAAAGACCATAATTAACACGCAATATAGTTTATTCTAATGTGAGAAGTAAAAATATGTTTTTTTGACATATTATCACAATTATTTTTGTCACTTACAGGTACAGTGTTGCATGAACTCATATGAAAAAGGGAAATTGTAATTTGTTTTTTTTGTAAAAAAAGATAAATAGTCTACAGTCTAGTATGCTATGTGGCGGTGTGCTTGGAGCTACAGCTTTGATTCTCTGCCCCAAACCCAGCTGAAATTTATCCTGGGCTTGAATTTGGTCAGATTTGCAAAAATGTCCTGTTTTTTATTGTTTTTTTTTTAATTTCACCTACACAGGAATGCTTTACGTTATAACCTAATGCCAAGCATAGTTTTAATATCGACACTTGATTGTTGTCTCATTGAATTTTGGGAGCAGTTCTAAAATCTTGTTACTCGCGGCAGCTGCCTACAACAGTCCTGAGACTCTTAACTCATAGCCTACCTCTCATTAATGAGGGGAAATATTATGCAATCTCTATTTAATATGGCATAAGACAGTTTTGGGGGAAATTAACAGTGGAAATTCAGGTTTTAATCGGGCTCAGGCCCAAAACTGCTGCTGTGGTTTGGGCTCAGGTCGAAAGCTTGGACGAAATGTTCAAGTAGGGTTGTGTTGTGGAGAAATTACCCCGGCCAGACAATCAAGTTCCCCAAATCACTATGTTTTCCCTTGTTCCATTTAACGTAAAAATCATGCCCCTGAGTGATGAAGAGCACTTTTGATAAAAACGAAAAAGTTATTCATATAATTACAAAACAGGCTTTTACTACATAGTGAACATGCTCCCAATTACAATTCACGGTTCAACATCTTAATTTCAGTTCTCGGCACGCTAGCATTTGTAAATATGCACTAAACACAAAGCACAGCTGAGGCTGATGGGAATGTCATTTGACCTGATTTAACCAAACCTTGACCTGATTGTTGCACTACATGAGAAGTTAAGGGATAACCAAAGTTATTACAATTCACCAAACTGGAGGCCTAAATGCCTGTATCAAATTTCATGGCAATCCATTCACTTATTGTTGAGACATTTCCCTAAAAATCACAATTGTTAACCTTATGATGGTGCTAGAAGAAAAGTCAGGGGATCACCAAAAGCACGGCCATGCTAACATGGCTGAAAACTTGTACATGCTGGCAGTACATTTTTTTTTTTAAACTGAGGAAAACCAGCTGAAATGGGCAATAGATTCCATTTCCCATTTCTACTAGATGAGTATGTGTTTATGTTTTTTTTTCTTCTGGTTTGTTACTTTCAACGTCACAGAGGTGCTGGAAAACAGGGTGAGTAAACAGAAGAAAACAGCACGGAAGCCAGTGACCATGTTCCACTGATTAATTCTGTTTTATACTATATCTTACTTATTCAGTCTAGTTAGTTCAGATGAACCTTTCCCACTTAAGAAAAGGGCCAGATGTAAGTGGGAGTTGGGTGAGTTTTTGTCCAGCGGGGGCTGACTTCAGTCAGAGCCCGGAACAACCTCTGAACATTACGTTAGACTAGACCGTCCACTAAAACCAAACTCTGTAGATGAAATCATTTATTTATTTTGACAGAGTGATGTCAGGAGATTAAAGTCATAACCCCCATGATATCAGTGAGGAATGACAGTGACAGGACTTACTTAAAGGTCCAGTATAGGTCTGGTATGTCAGTCTATTCTTGTATAGCCTGTTTGCGTGTGTTTCCGGACAAGACTTTAAGATCTTTAACATATCTTTTACAAGGTAGTATCAAACTGAACTTGTATTGTGGAACATGTGCCGCTGTATCACTACTTATGGTATCCCCGTTTAAAAAGTTCAGGAAAGTGCTGTGTGCTCTGATATTGATGGTCAATATCAGTCGTTTTATATATATCGAAATTATAATAATACCAGTAGTAATGTTTGTCTTGCCAACCTCTTGTCACGTGCTGAGTGCTAAAGTCATTGGGATTAATGGCAGACAAAAATGGCTCTGTCATTTTTCCTCTTTGTTAATTTCTGTTTTGTCTTTGCCCTCAAACCAAAGGATGTCATTGTGATGTCTGAGCGTCTGCATCAGAGTGACACAGATAGCAAGGACAGAGACAGAACTGCAGTGTATGGACATTATGGCTGGAAAACACTACTATTTTGGAGTAGATAAAGAGTAATTACGTCTATACTGTCAGTGCATTCGTATTATTTTCTATTGATTTAAATTGTAAATGATAACCACATCTGTTTGCAGTTATAGCTGGTGATCCTCTATCACGGCTTGTGTCTTTCTTATTGTGACGGGAAGGGGAAAAGAAAGATGGAAAGTCCGTGTGGCCAAGGACTTCTATTTTTCTTGGGACCTCTCGTCTCATTTCTCTCCCCGGTGCTGAAGGCCTGACCTGGTCGCTGGACTCGTTCCCTCTTTCTCCATCCTTGTCTAATCGCCCTCATCCCATTTTTTTGCTCTCCCTCTCTTTCTCAATCACCATTTACCCATCTGAATCTGTCTCTCGCTCCCTTTCTCTGTATCTCTTCATCGTCTCTGCAGCGAAACCACTGTCTGTAAATTGCCGGCTGCTGTGTGCACCGGGTTTTCTCGCAGTTATGACATACTTCTTATTGAACACTGACCATAAATCTCTGACCTCCTTGCAGCCTCTGAGTAAAGCACTCTTATATTAAATAATGAGAGTCAGGGAGGTGATCTGGTCCCCTGTCAGGCCCCCCGAGGGATGAGACGCGATATTGTTCCCCTCTCTGGCTCCAAAGTGGGAATTAACTGTAGCCAGGCTCTCAGCAGTACACAGGAAAAGGACACTGTCTCCAATGTGCTCGGGTAATCACAGGAGATAATAAAGCTTGATGATCTTTTCTCATACCTACAGATAATATTTGCTCAGACTGAGCTTCTGACATGCAGTGAGAACACAGTCAGCCAGCATAACACTTTGTTCAATATGTTTTTTTGAAAGAAAAGAATACCTATTTGTATTATAAAAAGCACTGATAGACAGTTTTAGACTAATTCAATCCATAGTGGTCTTGAAAACAAGAGACTTGAAAATGTAGATAATATTGTGAATGGAGGCATAGCGTTGGTGAATGTCCAAGTAGCGTTAGCTAGCTAACATTAACATTGTTCGCTGTTGTTAGCTTATCGTTACGAACGATACGTTACGTTAAGAGTTGCGATGCAGAACACAGGATACGGATGATTATGAATAGCCATAATTTTCACTGGCAGGTGCAAAAAAATAAAAGATAGATTGAAGATTTAAATAAATTAAGTAAATCATCACGGGAGACTAAATTTCTCATCTGAAACGCGTAAATACTGGACAACTAAAACTCTTAATTAAATAGACAATAAACTGAAACTGAAAAGATGCTGAAAAAAACAAAACAAAACAAAAAACCCCAAAACAATTCAATCAAACAATAAACTAATAGTTTAAAATACGTACGTCTAATGAAAACAGCAATACTGTTTTTACTGTTGTCAGGTGTGAGCCTCTAATCATTTATAATTAAGACGTAACCTTTAATATATTTCCAATAATAATCATCATAAAACTAATATAGGTTGGATTGCCTCACACTCTGCCTTATAACCTGCAGAAAAAGTACAAATAAAAAATAAAAATCACACACTTGTCTAATAAACTAAAAAGAACTAAACAACAGCAACAGCACATTTTCCATATAAGCAGAGGCGTTTCTGATTTTCCTCTCTGCGGCGTACCCCGTGCTTCTGAAAGAAGATCGGGTCCTTGAGGACATTCTCCTTCGCCTCAGTCGGAGTGAGAGGAAACCTGACCATCTGACCCGAGAGAGCCTCCTGAGAGAGACTCCAGTGCACAAGAGGAGACCTGACTCCCCAGACATCTGTTATGTGGAATGGCATCTAATTTACCTTTTGGTGCAGAGGGAAAAACAAAGGACAGGAGCAGAGGGAGGGAGGGAGGTGGAAGGGAAGTATAGGGTTGGGAATGGGAAATAGAGGTCTTTATGTGTATGTGTAAGGGTCCATCTCCGCTACAGCCTGTAACCTTTTTTAAATAAACTTTAATAACTTTAATAACTTTAATATAACTATAAACCTCCTCATGAATTCAACCTACACAGGAAGGGATGGATTTTGTAATATCTGTTTGACAGGAATAAGAAATACAGATACCATAACCGTGCATAAAGACGGGACACTTTGGCAGCAGACAGTCACACACTTTAAATTACAGTCCAAAGACACAACTGCAATGAGGGTGACTGCATCTTGCAACGTGTGTTCTGACTAAAACCAACGCTCCCATGTTGTCTGTGAAGTAAAGTGGCTTGTCAGAGTGCAGGATACAGAAACAGCTGTTCATTGTCCCACACACAGAGTTACACTGACACAGCAAGCTACTGAGAAAACTATACTGATGAAGAGAAGTGAGCAGGCGAGGTGGGGGGGCCATTCATGGTTCTTAAAGTGTGATTCCAGCGCAAAATCATCACATGGTCTTTTTCGGCACTTACATACATCAAATAAACCATTGAGACATTTTTTTTAGTGTATGAACTATTAAATAATAGATTATTATAAATATAAATAAATGTATAGAAATCCCGGAGAGTCTCTAACAGCCGGGCGTGGCTAACACTGATTAGCTTGGGGCAGTACGGTGAAGGTATTAAAACGGCTTTTTTAACCACTAATACTGCTTATAATAACACCAAACCTCTGCAGTAGCACGAAAAGAGTCCCTACACATAAAATTAAGCACCAGTTTATTAAAAGAGTGTTTTGAAAGACTTACCAACTGGCCCTGGTACCAGCTCCTCTCGTAGTAAAGTCCATTCAAGTGGATTACCAAATGCAACCCAAAAGGAAGGAGCCCATTGCTGCTTTGTTTTCTGTGCAGAGATACTTATCATGCTGCTGCAGAGGTTTGCTGTTATCATGAGCAGTATTAGTGGTTAAAAAAGCCGTTTTAATGCCTTCACTGTACTGCCCCGAGCTAAACAGTGTTAGCCACGTCCAGCTACTAGTGTCTCTCTGGGATTTCTCCGTTAATAGTTGTTGCATGAAAAAAACTCTCAATGGCTAATTTGATGTATGTAAGTGTCGAATAAGACAATGGGATGATTTTGTGCTGGAATCACACTTTAAGTCTCACAATTAGCAAAACCTCTACCAAATCTTATGTAAAGCATAGCTTTGCTTGGTTGTAAGGTTTTAATACCTCATTGGATTGTCTTTGTCAAGCTGAATATGTAGAATATTTTATTTTATGTATGCTATGAGTGTATATCATAGAGAATAACCACATATTTTGCTTAACGTTCTGGTTAAGGGGCTTCCAATGAGATTATTTTGAATCATATTCATATGCAAAACAAGGCTGTGTTAGTTCGTTTACACAATTATTCTAGAATTTTAGCAGTAATTGTTTATTATCAATCATCAATTTATTATAAATCCTTAGTTAATTAATAGGAGTTGTTCATTATCAAAAATAACTGCATATCCCCAGTTCAACTAGACTTCTCAGAAAGTGCCTGTTTCAAGAGTTTGATATCGT
Organism: Echiichthys vipera; assembly: GCF_963691815.1. Lineage (NCBI taxonomy): Eukaryota > Metazoa > Chordata > Actinopteri > Perciformes > Trachinidae > Echiichthys > Echiichthys vipera. The sequence continues at coordinate 16,659,068 of NC_139843.1, read as the reverse complement.
ACTTTACGGGTCAAAGGTCATCCATAGATACCCACTGTGGGGCCAGCTACATTAGGTGTTAATGACTGTCCCTGAGGGCAAGTTATCGGCGGTGCTTTAATGCCTATATCTTATAACCTCATCTTCTTTTTCTAAATATCTTATTCCCTGAGATATGTTCATCTAGCCCTTTCTCCACTTTCTCGGTATTCTTCTTTTCCAGAGATGTTAAACGACTGAACCACCAAACATCTTGGATCCGAAACAACACGAAACCTCATTGAACTGGCTCTGCTGAACATATGGTGGAATCAATGAGAGGGCCCATTCATTAAGCAAACTGTCATCAGGAGGCCGCTCAGATGGAAAATAGCATATACGAGCATGTAACACAGGAACTTGGGTTTATTCCCAGTGATTTGTAATTAATGTTTGGTACATGTCTTTGTTCCTCCCTTGATCTGCTAATTAGAGAGGAAACGCGGGTGCAAATCCTCTCTGCTTTGCTGGAGGAATGTGCCTCTTGCAGCCAGAACCAAGTGTTTTCACCTAATTTGAAGCTTTCTTGTCAAAGGAGAGAAGGCCTCACATTAAACAAATCACAGACTCTATGATTTGGCATCCACTCAAGTAGTTATGATAAACAGACAACAGCAGGACTGAGGGTTTGAAGGACTCTCACACTTTGATGTTCAAGGCTTTGAATCCAGTTCCCTTTTGAGCTGACCAACGTCTTGTTAGCAGTGTACAAGGAAGATTCAACTGGCTTCTAGTTTAATCACTCTAGGGATGTGTTTAAAAACCTTTGATTTAAAAAAAATATAGCAAATATGCGTAAGGAATCGCTGGTTCACTATAGAAACAATAAATGCTGTTTGGAACTAGGGTCCCACACGTCTGCATAATAGGAGCAAGGCACCAAGAGAGTCGCTTTGTGTATCTTTTCATGTCTTTGAAGTCACGTTGCGTCTCTTTGTGGTTGTTTTATGGTTTTATTGCGTCTCTGAAGTAATTTTGCATTTCTTTGAGGTCATTTTGTGTCTCTTTTTTTTTTTAAAGATAATTTTCTTGGCAGTTTTTCAAGTCTTTTTAGTACAGAGGACAGATATAAAAGGGGTTGAGAGAGAGAGAGGGAGACATGCAGCAAAGGGCCGCAGGTCAGAGTCGAACCCGTGGCCGCTGCATTGAGGACCTTCAACCTCTTTACATGGGGCGATTACTCTAACCACTCAGCCAGTCATTTTTCATTTTGCATCTCTTTGTCATTTTGCATCCCTTTGTTGTCATTTTGTGTCTCTTTGTAGCTTTTTGCATCCTCTTGTGGACATGTAGCATCGCTTTTTTTTCATTTTATGTTTCTTTGTAGTCGTTTTGCATCTCTTTGTTGTCATTTTGAATCTCTTTGTTGTCATTTTGCATCTGTTTGTTGTCAATTTGTTTCTCCTGGTAGTTTTTTGCATCCTCTGGTGGACATGTAGCATCTCTTTGTTGTAATTTTGCATCTGTTTGTTGACATTTTGAGGCCATTTGTAGTTTTTTTGCGTCTTCTTATGGTCATTAATATACATTTTGTGTCCCTTTGTAGTTGTTTTGCATCTCTTTATGGCCATTTTGCATCTTTTTGTTGTAATTTTGCATCTCTGTAATAATTTTGCATCTCTTTGTCATCGTTTTGTATCTGTTTTTGGTCATTTTGTTTCTTTGTAGTCATTTTGCATTTCATTAAGGTCATTTTACTGACTTTTGAACTGGAAATGTCAACACTCACCTCATACAGGGGTTCTGGTCCAGTCCCATTTACAGTAAGTAATCCATCCATAATACTAACAAGCCAACTGCCTATCACCTCCTGACTCTGGTAGGCGGGGCAGGACATGGTTTCTACAACAGAGATGCATGTTTTGATGCTTCTTAGCCAAGAGTCCCTCAACTTGAGACAGAGATCTAATAATTATCTGAGAATTGTTTCAGCCTGTGGTTAGTCCTGAGCATTCCATGTCCGGTGGTATATCCTGAGAAAGATTCTTTGGTTTCTGGCAAAAACACTAAATAAGGAACTGGATAGTTATGTGTCGGACGTATACATGTTAATAAAGGATCTTTGTGTTGAGAGTGATAGAGTTAAGGTGTCAGACTCAGGTATGTCTGGCTGACAGCAGATGCTCCCTCTTCCCCACACTTCCATACTTTGAGGTCATAGGGCAACAGATGACTCCTCTATCAAATGACCATGGCCCACCCCACCCACAAAGAAATTACTCTGGTAGGCAGTTGTTTCATTAAATCTATGCTTCTTTTAAGGTTATGTTTCATTGGGTGATCTACATTTCAGACTGATATATTATTGTGAAGCTGATTGAAATCTCACCACAGTCCCACTTCCCAATTCGCAATCTGGCAAAACATAAGGGATCATTCATAATACTGTCAATGAAAGGGTTTCTCCCTGAGCAATTTCCTCAATAATGAGCAATTTAATGCAATCATTCATAGTTAATGAGTCCATTACACAGGGACGGTAACATATCATAATCACTTTCCCCTCATCAGTCTGAGAATAACCCTCTGCATGTGAGGGTCAAATGACCATCGGTGACCCTGGTGGTGGAATGCACTTTGAACTCTAACCTCTGCAGGCCAGAGGACGGATCCTAACCTCCAGAGAGAAAAGCGAGCCATGGAGCGGAACAGTGACCAGTTGCTTAAGTCACTTCAGAAGTGAGAGGCGTTGTTGTTGATTGGGTCATTAAGGGGAATGTGGACAGTAGACAGGCTGTTTGGTTATAAACGAGTATGTGCATTTAAGTGCATATTCACTGGGATTTCAGAATACAGCAGTGGCAGGATTTGTTAAAAGTGCAGTCGGCAACATTTGTTTGATCATATTCACTGAAGCTGACACAATACTCCAATAGAGCAAAATAAGTTCTAGAAAAAGATGCGCCTCTACGTGCATGCAGAGCCGGTTGTTTGTTTTGCTAAACTCCACAGTGAGTATGTTACGATATCACAGACACACACCTCAAGCTAGAAATACGCTGAATGATGTTAGCCAGCTTACCTCTGTTTAGCGTGTACTCCTTGCTGTTTATTGATGAGAGAAGAGACAGGCGCGTTCACAGGAATCTGGTGCAAGCGCACTGACGAGCACTCGATGGGAGGGAGTGGAGGAGCTCGGTGGTAGTGGGGGAGGGGCGTGAGAGTTGTAAACAATCGACATTTAACCTGATCTGTCCATCAGTCCACCTGATCTGCCAGACTTGCCGACTGCAGCTTTAATTGAAGAACTTAAAGTTGCAAGTTTTCAAAGAACCTGGCCACCAGTATTTCACTTATGGTGTGTTCCATTTGAATTGTGAAGTGTTACGTACCGAGTTCCCAGTTGGAATTCCATCTGGAACGCCTCCTGAAGGGAGATTTCTGACTCAGAGGACTTGGGAGAACCTCACCAAACCTGATGTGTAGCTGCCCCGCAAGCCCCCTCTATCTTCCAGCTGCCCCATTTCTGACTGAACCAATTCAGTGCCGTTTAAGCAGGCTGGCAAACTAGTGGGCAGTCATCAAACAGCCCTTTCTCTTCCGCCCGGGCGAGGACACTTGACCTCCTCAACAAGGGTCACAAGTCACTTTCATTAGGGGTGTAAAGATTTGAAGGAGTAACATTCACCCATCCATCCCAATTTCCTGGTTGGGTCTAATCCATGCGTGTTTGGATCCTATGCACCCTCAGTGGAGCCAGACGCTCACATGGACCATTGACAGGGAGGTCATTGTCTGAGCGATGGAGAAATGTATCAGGAGTAGAGCCAGAGCTTTCTGGATAAAGACTCGTTCTGCAGACCTGCAGCTGAACCATCCTGTTAGCATATCAATACCTTCAGGCCTGGATGACTTCAGTCAGCTGATGAATGAGAGATTTGCTGCTATCTCAAGTCTCAGGGCTCTTTGGTGCAGAGACATAAAGGAAACTTTTCACCAGCGGGAAACTGGACGACATGGCTGGCTGGTTCCCTCAATGAATGGAGTTGTGTTGCTAGAAGATATTCTATAACTGGAGAGTATGCAGGGTGGAAAATGAACACCACCCACCTGTCAGATGTTAACAAGATTTAGTAAAAATTTCATCTAAAGTCTATTCTGTAAATATAGTTGGCTGTGAAAGTGACTGCTGAGTTTGAATTAAAAACTGAAGCTATATGGATATTGTAGGTTTTCTAATTCTGTTTTCAGTTATTTTGCTCTTTGGGGGAAGTGGGAATAAATAATCCAGAAGATAATGGAGCAACAATAGCATTCATTTGGAGCCGTGTCCCAGATACCTGACAAATGTATATCAATTATTCACAATCCTTTTAGCTCTGTTTTTGGTCTCCACTAAAATAAACTGCTAAATGTCCTACAATGTTCACCTGCTAACGTTAGTGTCTGTCTACAGTAGCATTGTGCTGGAAAAGGAGCAAAAAATTAGCATGTCCACCAGGTTGTCATGTTTCAATAACTGCCAATTGGAGCTGTGCTGATAAATACCCGTGACTACTTCACAGACATTTGTCCCAGGAATAAATGCAGACTGTAACCTTTTCCCTAAAGGCAAAAGCCAGATGTTAGTTGGTGTTAGTGGGCTTTTGGCCAGTGGTAAAGGGGCTGTTTAAAGTGGGCTCATCAGAGTTTTTTTCCATGTGCTTTTGCTGTGTTGCCTGCAGCAGCCAGAAACACTATGAGCGATAAATCGGAAACATCAAAAATTGCTAATTTGTTGCGGGCCGGAAAAAACAAAACCGTAAGCTGAAAGTTGCTACAAAGTAGTCCCGTGGTGCAGGGGGGAACTGCAAAGTTAAGTGATAATTATGAATAATTTCGTAGAAAAAAAACAACCAAAAATTTACAACACTACTGGTTTGTAATGAAATGAAATATGAACTTTTACAATCGCATTAATAAAGCAGAAGATGGAACAGAAACCACAGAAAGATTAAAGTAATTCCCTGGTCCAGCATCCATGTGTGTAACTGTGTTCAGTCCTGCATCGATTACAGATATATGTAAGATATATCAGGTATTAAATAATATTTTACAAATGTAAGATAGCGACCCGTGCTCGACCCCCGAGTTAAATCAAAGTGACAGTGGGACATGGTACGTATAAGCACATATCCCCGCCGCCTATAAACTAAACAGGCAGTTATTGATCTGGACCATCTCCCTTCAGTGGCGGTCCGAGAGGTTGAGAATGCAATATTAATGGAGCAGGGGGGAGTTGTCGTATGCCTGTGTGTGTGTGTCTATTTGTGTGTGATTGCGTGCATGTGAGTGAGAGCATGCACCCATGCTCATAGCTCATGCAGGGTGACTCCATTAACCAGCGCGGCGGTAGTGGTCAGCAGTTTATGGCGGCCAGGCTCACAGGTCAAGGGAGAGCAAAGAGGTCAAAGATTGTTCATTCCCAAAAGGTCTCCAATCACTGCAGTGAATTGATTGCTTACACATCGGAAAAGCCACTGCCTTGTGTTGAAGTCAGAAAATTTCAGTTTGCTCTGCTGTTGGCTCTGGGCAATCTCCATTGGAACTCATTAACAATGCCCAGAAAATCCTGGAGCACAAATCAAATCGTTAGGGGAGGGCGTAGCCAAAGATGACAGTGACGCGTTATCGTAGTAACCCCTTCGATAGCTCAGTCAAAGGTAAACAACAAAGATGGCTGTGGATGATGAACAGCAGTTGTTTGAAACGTCTTTGGCCTTGACTCTAAACCACTTGGACTTAGCTTCTTCTTTAAAAAATGAACAAAAGACGGCACTCAAATCTTTCGTTTGCAAAAAAGACGTGTTTGCTGTTTTGCCGACCGAATACGGCAAAGGTTTAATTTACCAGTTAGCCCCACTGGTTGCTAAACTTAGATACCTCACCTTGTTCATTGCTCTGGTTGGTCGTAGTGCCATCCATATGCATGCAGTGGTATTTTGAACTGCATGCGTTGTTGCCGCCTCTTGTGTTGGGGAGGTCTATTGATCGTTGCCAGACCCTACATCTGAATAGATGTGGGTCTGGATTTCAAGGCTATCACAGAGGCGATCCCAGCCCACTTTTTCTCAAGTATTTCAAGTAGAGTGCCTTTGAAGGAATAGCTAAACATTTGTGGAAAATCGCTTTCTGCTTTCCTCACCGATAGTAGGAGGAGAAGATCTCTGTCTGTTTAACATGGCTACAGCTAGCAGTCTATTAGCTTAGCTCAGCATAAAGCATAAATAATGGAAACAGTGGCAAAGCTATTTTAGCTCTGAATTAAACAAACAAGATTTAACATTTTCATTAGTGAGTTTTAGAGGTAGGCTGATTTTGTTACCATTGGACAGAGCCAGGCTAGCTGACTCACCCTGTCTCCAGTCTAAGCTAAGTTAGGCGTCTGTTAGCTGTAGCTTCAAATTTAGCATACAGACGAGAGTGGTATTGATACTCTCATTTAACTCTAAGCACGAAAGTGTTACGCTATGACTTTTCCAACAAGGCCCCCTGTTGCATTGAAAACAGCTTTGAAAACTAGACTTTCTTGCTGTTTGTATTGTACTGGTATACTGATTTAATTAGCGGATTGTAGCTCAATGGAATGGAGTTCATGTCAGAAACAGGGAGAAATCTTTTTAAAATATGTAATCACCGTGACATTGAGGTGGTTAGCAGATTTTGTTACTTTTGGACAGAGCCAGTCAAACTGTTTCCCTGTTTCCAGTCTTTAAGTTAGCCTTGCTAAGCTAGGCTAACCACATGGCTACTTGCTCTAGCTTCAACTGTTGATGTGAATAATATTCCTTATTTATTAAAATCCTTAAAATAGTTATTGACTCTTTATGCTATTTGTGAGTTTAACACTTAATTTTACAAATAAGCAGAGATTATACAATAGATTAAAGTAACAAGCCCCAGCATGTTCATGATTAAATGTAAATAAATATCAGCTTTCCTATCCTTTAAAATCACACAACAGTGATTAAATCGCATTTTCTTTTCTAATCATCTGGTGTCTGGTAGGTCTCTTCCAGGAAAAAAAATCATCTGCTAAACAGATGCATTTTATTCCCGGCAGCAGCAAAATTGGTTTGTTTGGAATACATACAAAGAGGATAAACTGAATGCTTCTCAAACATGCAGTGCAAAAATGAGCCTAAAACACATTTAGGAGACAAGTTTTAGTCAGAGTTTCCAACAGAATTTCAAATACAAAAGTCTCAAAAACATCTCAACAATAGTTTGTCATCTTATAAATTAAGCTTGTAAAAATATACAGTTGCATGTAAGTACCGTTTGTGGAGGTGAATGTCAATTAAATGAAGTTCAAAACAATCACAGGTGTTTTAATACATTTTATACAAGCATTGTATTGGTGACATAAATAACAGCAAATTTTCATCACATAGTGGACCGTGTTTAACATTTCTGACACTATTTTCACCAGTATCAGATCATCTTATGCATATGCTACATCTGCAATTTGAAAGAGCTTGTATTCAAAGAACTGAAAAAAAAAATAACTTCCTATAACTGCTTACACATATAAACATTTACTCAGAGGTTAAATGAACAATGCTGATGGGACTTAAATTATTTGAAATGATTAATTTATGTCCCAGCAACCCACATATACATTTAACTTGATTGTGCCATTGTGCATAATTCAAACCCCTTTGCCTCTTTTCTTACTTTCCTCCTGTGTCCCTCTCAAAGCTCCAATATGTCATTTGGTATATTGTAGCTTTGCCAGGCTGTCAAGGCTCGTTAGTTTTTTACTATTTGGTTTAACTTTAGGCACATCTCTTTGCAGTGTTGGCATCTTTTGATGGTTCTTTTCAATATAGAGACATGTGCTGTTAAATATTTGGGACAGCAATAAGAGCTTAGCATACTTCTGGCACTCAGGGGGGCCAAGTGCAAGTATGCTTCAATCTGGATTGTGCTTGTCACGATGCCGCAGCAACCAGCACTTCTCAAGCATTTCTTTAGCATTGCTTGCTAAAGTGGCTCAAGGGATTGAAGCTCTCAATAATAATAATCTCTCTTGTAAATCTGGAGGAAGGCAGGAGTTTTCATAGTCAGTTTTCATAGCTTTAGAAACGAAGAAAATGCGTATTTTGCACAGTAAAAGCTTGAGTAAAAGATATCCCTGTCTGGTTTTGGTAGTTGGCTGAACAAGAATGCTACTAACAGTTTTTAAGAGCTTTGGCGAGTAGTCGTTCAGTCCCAGCCAAAGTTGTGGCCGGTCATTTGGTAAAACTTGAGATTGAAGGGTCTGTAGAAGTCTCTGAGCCTATGCAGGACTTCAGAGGGGATCTGGGGATGGGGCCTGCCCTTCGACTTCCCCAGGCAGCGTGGCCTGCTGCTCCCCTCGGGCTTCTTTAGGCAGGGGAAACCTTTGGTCTGGTTGAAATAGAAGTGCTTATCTGTCACCACCCGTTTGAGCCCCAGGAAGTCCTGGACCCGGCCCATCTCGCCTGCTGGGTCCGTCACAAGGCGTTCGCCACTGACAAAGAGGAGGCGTGAGAGCGGGAAGAAGCGCAGCCAGTTCTCAAGGTGTTTGGCGTAGATGCCGATGCGCACAGCACTCCAAGATGTGTCGATGAGGCCTGTGGTGGCGTTGCGGAAAGCCAGGTTCTGGAAAGAAGGGAGCCCGGGGGATTTGGACAGAGTCTGGGTGTAATCAGAAACAGCCCGGGTCACAGGGTCACGCACAACCACGATGAGCTTGGTGTGGCGGCTCATGGAGAATACACGACGAGGGGCTTCTTTCGTAATAAAGTAACTGGGGGTCTTCTCCATGGTAATCTGACCCTCCAGAGTACGAGGCATCAGGTTCCTGAATGGCGGAGAAAAAGAAAGACTACCGTTAATAAAACTGAGCATACTTGAGAAAACGCCCACTTACTGAATATTCTATATTACAAAAATAACATTGTTACATTCCCTTGATTCTCTGAAAGTTCACATAGCATTCCTTTGATAATGCCTCAATTGCCTTGAAGGTTTTTTGATTTTACTTTGTAATTAGTGGGCTAATCTGTGATTAGAGGGAGATAAACATGACATTAGCCGCTGGCATTGATGGAGTGACCATGTCAGCACAGACTGGGAGGGAGTCTGTGAATGGCTACTGTACAAAACCGCAAGGCTATATTAACCTCAGGAAAGTAATTTCCTCTCATCTGCTGCTTCCTAAACAGGCTGAACTCTCCCTCTGCTCTTGGTCCATGAAGCTGGGAGACCATCCCAGGACTGAAACAATAGCCACATTACTGTCATACCACTGGTATTTGTATTATTACAGCAGGGTTGGAAATTCCTTGTGTGTACTACAAGCTAATCAGTATCACAAAGCATAGTTGGACAAGTTACTTGAAAAATGTAATAAATTACATTTTACTCATTGAAAAAAAATAAAAATAATACTTTGCAAATTACTCAACAGAAAAAGTAATTCAAGTTATCTACATTATTTGTTACTCAGTTCTGCTCCAAGTGCCTTATACAACTCCAAATCCTCAACAACCATCACATATTCTGTATTGAACAGGTGTAGAAATAAAACAAAAAACAAACAAACAGCTAGCCTTGGATATATTTATTGACCATCAACAGCTAGCTTAATGTTAGCTCCAGTGACTGCGTTCCAGCCCTGAGTTTGCAACGTTAGCAGGCCACCTAAGAACACAATAGGCCTACTTGAAAATAAGTCAAGCAGACAGTTTTTAAAAGTCCCTTAGTCAAAACTAGGAAGAAAAACACTTCTAACTCTAAATAAAGTGGTTTAGATACTTTGGCAAACTACTTGCTTTAGCTTATTTACAATCCATCTGATGAATTGACTTGGTTAGTACAAGGTCAGATCCCTTCGATAGCTCAGTTGGTAGAGCGGAGGACTGTAGTGGTTGTATCAGGCATCCTTAGGTCGCTGGTTCAAATCCGGCTCGAAGGAGACACTTTTGGGTCGCTGGTTCAAGTCCTTGTGTGGACCACGTACGGTGGACTGGTGGCTGGAGAGGTGCCAGTCACCTCCTGGGCACGGCTGAGGTGCTGTTGAGCAAGGCACTGAACCTCCAACCGCTCAGGGCGCTGGTCACTGGCAGCCCCCTCGCTCTAACATCTCTCCTTAATTGCATGTATAGGTGCTGTTTGTGCATGTGTGTATTTCGGGCCTGTGTGTGTAACACAATAAGAGTGAAAAAATTCAATTTCCCCATGCGGGATAAATAAAGTAATTCTTCCTCTTCTTCTTCTTCTTATCATTACAAATAGAAATGAAGACCAAAGTTGATAGAAGTAATCCCAAGTTTTTATACACTGGAATTATTCTTTAATTTATTAAATATGTTGGCTGCATTAGCAGCACTTATTAGTAGCCAACAGAAAAAAACAGGCAAAAGTCCAAAAGTCTCCTGTAACAAACAGGTTAGTGAAGTATTGTCTTATCGCAGTCATGTGTTCACATTCAATCCTGGTTGTTGACTTTGGCCCTCTGATTGTTATTGTCATCAGTGGTAGAGGTATTCTAGGCAGAATCTGGCTCTTATAGGACTGGGCTGCCCGCTTCCTCTGGATCTTTACCCTACTTAGATGACTCAGAGGCTGAGAAGATGAAAAATTAACAAACCCTGACCAAAGAGAGTCATTTGCTGGAGCAGATTGTATATAAAACGGGGAGAATGGGAGGGAAAGGAAAACGTATTCGTCACGTCATGTCCTTTATTTCATTCAAATGCTACTGTAACTCTAAAATGGAATCTATCACCCTCGGTTGTAAAAACAATATCATGCCAAATATTGATATATAGATATATAAAACAAAAACACTATAGCCCCTTTTATTGCGTTTAAAGGAGATTCAAATCTCAGGCTCAGTTTGTGTTATAGAAATCTATGCAATGAGGAATGCCAGTGTTGCAACTGGGAAAGATCCCTCAGCTAATTTCCATGCCCTCCCTTCTCAGCAGGCATGTGGTGATGGTTGGGTCGGAGTCTTCGTGGTTGGTCTGTACAGTAAGTGAAGGGCTTATGGGGCTCTGATCTCTGGTGTGTGGTGATGAGGCCGACTCCGATCTCCTTTCTCTCTGAGCAAACACATAGTCAGCTCCATGTCCCCTGGCACGAAGCTACGAGGGTAACACCAAATACACAATTTATGGTATTCACGAGAAACCCCTGATTTGCATTACAGGGCCTGGCTAAACAAAAATCGAGAGAAATACAGCAAATACCAGAGGGAGAGGAGTTTGGAAAAACAATCCTGTTTCTATGACTAGTCCCAGAATTGGGATGCATTACAATGAGTATTGCAGGCCAAAGCATTAGCTGCAACCTATCGCTCTGAAGCCAAGTTTCTGAGGGTGTGGGTCGCGGGCTTACTTCTGGTGACCACATGACGTGAGTGGCAATACAGTTTTTATGAATCTAGAGCTAAACTTTTCATTTGAATCCAAACGCAGTTTAACAAGTCTGGCTTTGGGACGGAATCCCACCCTACGTTAATCTGCGGCTATTTTGTAGAGATTGCATGCTGGTTTGGTAAATGTACTGTACTTCTCCTCTACCTGCCTTTTCTACCTGTGCTTCCTACATTTCAGAGACTGACTCCCAGCAACCCTCACAGGAGTGATGTGAGTGAGCAATTATGTATTTCCAGCACAGAAATAAGGGAGAGTTGCTTCATTTAATCAACATATTTTTGGCTACAATACACTTGGGCCCCTCGATATAACTGTCAGTGAACTCTCAGTGCTTCGTTTATGATGAATCTTTCCCAGTATGACCAGTGAGCATTAGTGCGAAACAGTGGCTGCAGAAAAAATCCTTCTGCTCTAAAGGGACTGGAACTAAAAACTTTACGGTTACTGTACTGTACAGTTTTGGATTCTACAACAGTGGTATCCTATTGAACATATAGAAAAACCACAACTAGCATCATCTATTTTTCAATCCAAAGCAATGTAAGAAAAACACACTACAGAACATCCACGTGGGCCCAGAAATGCAAGATGCGAGGAATTTTTGTGTTGTTTCTTTCTGTGGGTGCAGGCAATGACATCCAAAACCCCACAACCATATTTGAGAGAAAAAACAACTGAGGTGCCAGTGTGTTTGCGCCGTTTGATGTTTCGCAAGTGTGTCTGTGGCACTAAATGGATGTTTGATTTCATCCAATCAGTCTAATGGAAGCCATGGCGTTCCATTCGAGGCTGAGTGGGGCTCCCATTGACATCATGTTTACATTTTGAACCACTAGCCTGTAATCACGGAACAGCCCGACTACAACAGAAAGCCCAGGAGGAGGCCACACAGCGGTGGAGTACAGGGGGGGGGGGGGGGGGGGGGGGGGCATAAAACAGACGGATAGAAAAAGAGAGAGACGGGAAACCTGGGGAGCAATAAAAGTAAAGAGGGAATGAGAAGAAAGCACAGATGGAGAGAAGAAAAACAGCAGCAGCGTAATCCTCATGGAGTCGATGCACAGAATCTATTTTTCTCTGATGAAGATAAAAACATAGTTTGATCTCTTTATCTGATATCAGCCTCTGTACGCTTTCCAAAGAGTGTTTAGCGACCTGATGTGTGCTTTCATCACACCTTTACCCTTAGCATCTGGAGCAAAAATGCTTTGAAAGTGCGCAGATGTGCGTTTATCTGTGCATACAAATGTGTCCAGACGCTCTCACATGCTCACATTCAGCTGTGCTCTGTGTGGGTGGGCTGAGCTTTATTAGGGCCTGCATGGCAGGCTAATAGGCCACTGTTTATGACTAGAATATGAGGATACTGACCAAGCTCTCAGCCAAAGCAACAAGAGACAAGCAGCGAATACTTTACATGTAGACAGATTTGTTTGAATGGCGTTTTCAAATATCTGCCCTACAAGCCGAGATAACTTCTAACATTTAGTAAATGCCAGAATTTTTAAGACATTTTTATTGCATAAAAAAAATCACTGTGTCAAAGAAAAGTACAATTTCTACACACTATATAGAATCTGCACTATAGTAAAACGCACACTCTGCAAGTAAGTGAGTGATGAGATGGAAACGGCTAGCTTTAGATAAAGGTACATTTACAGTAGTTGTTTTGCCTACCACTATAGCAGTTTTCTGTCATGGAAAAATGTCTACTTTAATGACTCGACATCTCAATAACACAAAGTTACTAAATCCAACCATGATTAGTTAAGTTTAGCTAGTGCTGCTAACGAGTGACTAGCCTAGTTAGCAGAGTAGGAGTAACTGCTAACTCCCCACTATTGGATCTGGTTAAAGGGGTATTTTATCAATTTTTTCCACATAAGGTTGAGTTTACCTGTCATTGGGAGAGTGACCCAGCTCTCTGTGAGTCTGGAGGACAAAAATAACCCTAGTGATGTCATCAAGGTTATATTGGCTTTAGCTTGGACACGTGTGGTGGGGCAACAGGTGATTGTAGGATTAAGTGCAGGTTATTGGGAGTTGGACTTCCACTTTTTACAATCTCTCTTTTGCATGTCTCAAAAATGTTGAAGTACCCATTTTGAAGAGCTGCAAAATCCAAATAAAATGTTTTAAACGATTGAGTTGTGGAGGAAAATGAAAATGAAAATGTTTTATTACAAAGGTAGTCTGACAGGCACATAAAAACAGATACTGTACATTTGATTTTATTTTGATTAACTATTATGTATAAAGAATGAATAAAGCTTATTGTTCAAAAAACAAAAAAGATAAAAAAAAACCATAAGATTTATAGATGTTGCATTTTCAACCCTGTATGCCCTGAAGACTGCTTGGGAGTGAAATGAACTAAATACCAAAAGCATTACAATGCATCTATTTGTTTTGCAGCAATCTTTTTCTCTATCAACTTCACCGTTTCTGTAGTTACTGCCGTGACTTTTTAAGGCATAAAAGGGTTCACCCACTAAAGTGCCTCCTCGAAATATGAGTGTGTTTATTTCCAAGTGAAAAGGCACCTGCAGGTATTGAAACACGGTCGCTATTATCGCTTTTTTTAGTAGGAAGCACACACTAACTCCAGCCATTTTCATTTATGTTTGGACACCACCCATCTCTTTTTCTGTACTTTCTGCTGTGAAATAAACACATACACACACACACACACGCACACACACACACACACACACACACCATCTGAACATGCCTTTCACAGGATGGATCCACATCTGGGAGTAATGAAGTCCGCAGTTGTGTGTGTGTGTGTGTGTGTGTGTGTGTGTGTGTGTGTGTGTGTGTGTGTGTGTGTGTGTGTGTGTGTGTGTGCGTGCGTGTGTGTGTGTGTATGACAGAGATGAGGGAAGTGTTTCTGGGCTAGGAAGTTTCCCCCTGGTGCCGGGTTCAGAGCACCGAAAGCCGTGATCCATACCGGCTCTGCTCGGCACAAGGCCAGACCCCCGGACCCTCTTAATCCCCACCAGCCTTCACTGCACGGAAATGGACTCTTCCACCCTGAAGGTCAGAGGCAGATGGTTGTGATTCAGAGGGCGAGACCACCGGGGATCACGGGGGATCATGTAATGCAACATGTCATCATGTGCAGATTTCTCTCTCGTAAATGCAACGTTACCCGCTTCTTTTCTTTCCTCTATCCCCCCATTTCCCCTTCACTCACCTTTATTTTTTCCCACTTTTCCCCATCTCCCTCTTCCGACTTCAAAGTCTCCACTTGGCCTCTACTGTATCCTTAAAAGTGAGATTGTTATGAATACATTTGACACGTGTGAAGGAATTTTAAAACGCAGCGACTTCCTCAACCACTACAGAGGGACACATGCAGACAGATACAGTCTGCCTGTGTGTGTTCAAAGATCTGTAAAAGCTGCTGCTGAGGGAGAGGTTTTTCATTACTGACAGCAAATACAGGGCTCAGGAGCTTCTATGGACTGATTAGAAGTTAGCTTGGACTGCAAGCAGCTCAATAAAAGAGGAGGTAAAGTAATACTTATTTTTGTGTCTGTTGGAGTTTGGCCATTACATTAGTTGGATAATGTTTCTGGCCAAAACTAAGCTTATGGTTTAATGTATCCATTGCTGTGTAAAAATAAGGAAAACTTATTTCTTGGACATTTTTATATTTTTTTTGTCAGGTATTCTGGTTGTCAGGCTGCCCAAAGCAGACTTTTTAAGGCTAAAGTAATTAATGATAAGTAATTGCATCTGGTTTTCATTGCGGAGTTTTGTTTCTAAAAGCAGTTTCCGAGGCTTTTTCTGTAAAGATGAAAATGCAGGTGGAAAATTTAGGAATGAAGAGTAAACTTTTTACAGGGTTTCTGCAGTGCAACAAAATTAAATTTAAAGGTTGCATATCGTAAAGTGTAAAGTGAGATGTCTATGTTTATTTCATTTTATTATAAAGCAGGTCGAGCTGTTAAAATACTGTGGAATTATAAACACTTTCAACCCACAGAGAAATGCACACAGTGCGTTTTCAGAAACTGACTTTAAACGAGCCGTCAGGACTTCTGTACGGTTGTGATGTCACAACTATCTTATATATAGGCAGAAAGTGCTGCTACAGTCATTCCCCCGGCTGCAATGATGGTGCAGAGACACAGAGAGTGCAGACGCGGAAGACCTGGAAATACTGACCAATCAGAGCAGCTTTTTCGGGAGGGGGTGTTAAAGAGACAGGCGCTAAAACGGCAGCGTACAGGTATATTCCGACAGACAACATGTTTTTTGGACATTAAGGTATGTAAACATGTTCTAGAAAGCAGTAGAATCCTGAAAATGAGCATACCATTTAAAAACCATTTAAATATCAAGTAGAATGCAATTTAATACCTTTTTCATGGTCAAAGAATAGCAGAAAATTAGTGGCGACAATAAGGCTTACATTCATTTATTAAGCATATGAATTTTTTGTGTCACATTTTTGAGTTCTGTATAACAATACTTCCTTTTAATTAGGGATGTCCGATAATATCGGCCCACCGATATTATCGGCCGATATTGAGTTAAAATGTAATATCGGGAATTATCGGTATCGGGTTTTTACAACCGATGTTAGTTCTGTAAGCTTCAGCATTTCCGAGTGTACCTGAATGCAACACGGGCCGTTTACAGGCGCGTGCTTTATGACGTATAACAACAACAACACGCTCACTCGTAGGTTGCTAACCGTGGCTAACAAGCTTCAGCTCTCCCGGTGCATGAGATGTCCGTGGTTTGGAAGTATTTCAAAGTGTCATCTACTAACAGTGAATGTGCGCTTTGCAATGAATGCAAGGCGTTAGTTATGAGAGGAGGAAACAAGGCGTCTTCCTTTAATACAACACATTTGATCACCCACCTCAAGAAGATTCATGCGGAGTTATACGCTACATTTGTGCAGCAAAGTGATGAAAAGAAGCAACAGCCGACACCGAGAAACAAACGTTTTCTATCGTTCAAGATGCCGGATTCACCAAACGTGTGGAGTTCCTCGAGCCCCGTTATCTCGTGCCCAGGCGCAAGTATTTCTCAGACCAGTGCTGACCGGAATTGCACAGCATTGTTTACAGTCACGTCGAGAAGGTAATTTCTGGTGCTGTATCCGTTAGATCCAATACAGGTTAGCATGTTGAGCGTGACTGCTAATTTATTGATTGTATTATTTGCCAAGTTCCGGCCGGTTACTCAGTCTGGAAAAAGAAAACTAAGTTTGTTTACTACTCTGGACTGAAGCTATGCATCTTCCTTGTTGTGATGTTGTCTGTAGTGTTGTTTGAGGCAAAATATTCTCTCTAAAAACACAAACAATTAAATGAATGGCACTTTTTTCAATAACTTATTTTGTACAGACTGTGTTTACATTTGAAAAGCTGTGTTGCATTTATGTATGCATCCAGTGGGGCATCACAATACAATTAGGCATAATGTGTTAATTCCATAATAGGTGATATGTGATTAATTTTGGTGTAAAAAGGCTGCATATATCGGTATCGGGTGATATCGGTATCGGAAATTAAGGGTTGGACAATATTGGAATATCGGATATCGACAGAAAAGCCAATATCGAGCATCCCTACTTTTAATATAATAATTAAATTCATGTGACTTGGACCCAAATAAGCAGCAGACTTGATGGATCAACCAAACATGTATACCTAATGTTTCAGTCTATTCAATGTTTTTTATAGCAGATACCCTGTTCCACACTGAATATATCATCCATCAGCCCCTGGCACTGTATCTGTATTACATGAACTCATCTTGCCCACACACCTCATGTTACTGTATATTGCTTCAGTTTGTGTGTGTGTGTGTGTGTGTGTGTGTGTGTGTGTGTGTGTGTGTGTGTGTGTGTGTGTGGCGGACTACTACACACTTCGAAGGTTACCGTCTGGCTGACGCACAAGGGTAGTGAGGGGTATTTTTACCAAGGAGGTTTGCATCACTGGGGTAGGTCGGTAGGAAAGAGCTGAAGAATGTGTCTAGCTGAGGGGAAAAATAGAGGCGTAACAGTTAATAGAGACATCAGAGGGTCTGAGAGCGGTGAGGGAGTGAGAAGTGGTCAGTCAAAGTTTCCTCTGAGAAACCGGGCCTAATGACAGAGGGAGATCTCACTCCCTTTCTCTCACTCTGTCTCACTCTCTCTGTGTGAGCGAGTGAATTTCAGCGAAGCTACCAATTCTACACCGTTAGAACCATTAGCATTAGCTTACAACCGTTTAAATGATATCTGCATTGCTGACAATAATGTTTTGTCTTAAAGGAAAGCGCTTTTGCTTTCTTGGTGAGAGTTTGATGAAAAGACCGATACCACTCTCATGTCTGTACTCAAAATATGTAGCTGGGGCCACCAGACGGTTAGCTTAGCTTAGCATAAATACTGTAAAACAAATGGAAACAGCTAGCTTGGCTCTGTCCAAATGTCGACACGTCATATCTAGTTTATCTGAACAAAAACCTGAGTAAAAAACAGCAATTTGTCATTTTATTGGGACTTTTGTCCAGCCATAACCCCATAAAACAGCATAAAACAAGATACAAAGTTGATTAAATACCAATAGTGAGCCTTATAGAAACTGGTATGCTGTTTCCCCTCTCAGTCTTTATGCTATGCTAAGCTACCTGCTGGCTGTAGCCATATATTTACCATACATGAGGGTGATATCCATCCTCTCATCTAACTCTTGGCAAGAAAATGCATAAGCTTATTTCCCAACCCTGAATAAATGATGATTAAGTGGCACGTTATCTCTGGGAAGTAAAAACATATCACAGTAATGATAATGAGCGTATCACTGACATACTTAATACTTAAAAATGACCACCATAAGAAAAAGGAAGAGAAAATGAAGGACAGGAAGAAGTGATTTTATCTTTCTGATAGCGTAACAACCTGTAATGATGGTTGTGTGTGCTTGAATGTTTATGTATGAGTGTGCCGTATGTGTTCATATGAGCGAGTGTGAGTGTGTGTATGTGTGTGCGCACTGATTGCTCCCACCCCTCCTGACTTATCAAATGGGAAAATCTTTAGTCATGTTCCTGCCGGGTCTACAGTGGCCTACTTGTGTGGCTTTATCTCCATGCTGCCGGGGGCCCCAGGGGCCCCACCCAGCCTTCACCCGATCCCCTGAACGCAGGATGGAGGTTAGGGATGGACAGATAGATTGGGCAGATCCTGATCCCAGTGATGTCATGATGTCCTTGCCACAGTTACATAACTGGGCTGTTGTTGAGATGAATGTATGTGGACGGTTTAGTTAACTGTTCATTTACAGCAAAGTTCCCCAGGAAGATTTTGAACAAAACCTCTTTCAAGTCACTATCAAATCAGCTGAAATTAAAGATGAAGCAATTAGTCAGTTACCCAAGTTGATTGACAGAAAATGGATTGGGAACTTTTTCAGTTTGAATTTGTTGAAAGTCTTTGTTTTCTAATATGCTAAACTTAATATATTTGGGTTTTGCTACAGTTTCTGACATCTTATTGACCAAACAATCACTTATTTGAGATATTTTCATTGTAAGCTGCAGTTCAAATATTCATATGAACATGCATTTAATGGTGGGGCGGTTAGACAGACAGACAGATGGACAGATTCTGTTTGGCCTTCAGTTCAGCCAGTCCAGTTAAAGATTAAACATGAGTCAACATGTACATGTTTTAATGTTTACCCTCCCCTCTGAGTCTGCACAGGCGACAGTAAACAACCACCTTTTCACTAATTAAACAGCTTTTCTAAACGAGTACAGCCACCCACACAGACACAGACACACACACACACAAACACACACACACACACACACACACACACACTTCAGAAACACTGTAATCGACTCAATATGGACTTTTCCTTGTCTGGCAACTCCCCAGGTCCCAACCAATAAGAACACTCGATACTGTCCGATGCTAAAAACCCACTTCCGAGCAGCCTGCCACTCCTTGTGGTTTCTCAGCTCATTGTTAGCAGCGTCTTAAGCTGAAAACGGAAATCACTGCTGGCAGAGGCGCGGCTTTAACAACTGGAAACAGTCCATTCAGCGGTCGGCTATTAGTGCCATCTATCAGGCTCATCAGAGTGGACTCAGCAGGCCTTGGCTACGTTTACACACATCAGACATACAGGACACAGTCAGGTTTGGATGGACATGAAGCGGGAGCTGGTGTCGGTTTCCAGATTTCCTCCCGTCACAGCGTCTTGTTTGATGTTTTGCTTGTCCTCAAATTGAGCTCCAGCTCTCTGTGCCAGAGTTTCAGGCATAATTAATCTCATTTCCTCTCCAAGCCAGAACAGACATCACCGACAATTAACCAGCTCAAGTTGTTTAAGTTAAATTGACGGGAGTTTTCTAAGGTCTTGACAATGGAAGGTGTGTTTTCTCTGTGGCACATTGGGGCTGCAGGTTCTCACAACCCCTCCCACCCATCCATCCAGGCAGTCAGACATTAAACAGAGATAGACACCAGTCAGAGGTTCGCACACATACACACACACACACACACACACACACACACACACACACACACACACACACACACACACACACACACACACACACACACACACACACACACACACACACACACACACACACACACACACACACACACACACACACACACACACACACACACACACACACACACACAGAGTAATTACCGGCCTCTCCAGACAGACCAGTGATGGTTAACTGGGTGTGGGTTCGAGCAGGAGCAACGATCTATGAATGCAACTGTCAGTATGTATCTCTTTTCATGACAAAAATAATCAATTATCTGATGTAAATGGAGAAAGTTAGTTGACAATGTATTGGGATCCTTTCTTGAATGTATGGAGCTAAAAGACAGAATTTAAAATGGTGACTCAATCCTCTGCGCCTGAAATTATCATCTTGACTACATTGTATTGTGGGGCTGAAATAACTGATAAGTCGATCAGCTGATTCCCATTCAACTAAAATGAAATTGTTAAATTGTTCATCAATTATTATTATGATTTTCTATGTTTTTTATCATTGCATACTGGGTATCTGGGGCCTACTGATTATCAGTTGGACAAAACAAGCAAGCGATGACCTCATCTTGGGCATTTTTCGCTATTTTCCTTATATAATCTGCAGATTAATGAAGATGATGGTTAGTTCTACCACTAATATTTTGTCTGGCATGAACACAGGTTGTTTTTTTCCTATCCTCTAATATGACCAACAGGAGCTTTTCCTAAATTATATGCCCTACTTAAAGGTCTTAAAGTCGCTAAAAGTTGCCATACGTAACTTAACTTACAAGTTAACTTACCGACTTAAGTTAAAATAAGTCGTACAGCGGTCTCCTGGGTGAAAATCCTGTTTTTGTTCGACCCATCCATCCACCTCGACCTCATCCCTACGCAGACGTTGGCGCTCTTTATACTTCATAAAGTGATTTCCTCCTTTACTCTCGTCATAACTACAACGGCCACTAGAGGCTGCCACCACTATTAACGTAAATATGGGTCATAATAGGCTGCTTGTCCTTCAGTAATGATATTGGGATGATGTAAATAGTTATTCTATTTAATTTCTGCATCTTAATTTAAGATTACAATAACATTAGATATATTTAAAATTAAAATTATTATAATAATTGTAATAATATTATCACTGCAAATGATTGGGAACAAAATCCACAGTCCTCGTTCTGCACAAGTTCAATGAAGGTTCACATGAAGCTTCAGAATTCTGAGTTAGGCGAATCAAATCAACCCAATCAAAAAAATTCCTCCTTTGTGTAACCGTCCTCTGCTGGAGCTCAGCAAGGAAACTCACATTGAGGGAATGGCATTAATCCCTTAATGGACAGTGAGGACAGGAGGAATGATCACAGTGACCAAGAACTCTTTTAATGTAAATAATGAGCCTGTGAGTGGTGTTTTGACACAGACTTGAAAAAAAATGTGAATGTTTCCTTTAAGTACTTACTGAAAGTGTTCATTTGAAAAGTGACTGGTACAAAGCATGAATTGATATGATATGACTGGCCTAGTAGTACAGCACTTCAATAAAAGTTACCTTCCACCACACAACATAACTTATACACTCGGATGACTGGTATTCTATTCCTCATTTACTTCGTATTTTTCTTATGAGTAAGTACTTATTCAAAAATGACAGATTTCTAGAATTATGCACACTAGTCTAAAGCAAAATGCTGATGAGTCAAATTGAAAATGAAAAAGTTGCGAGGAGAAAAAAAGGCAGATAGTGGAAGAGATGTCTGTTTAACGAGGAAAGGCAGACTTTGACGAGTCTGCGGCTGAAGTAAAAGTAACAGTATGTCTCGAGTCTTTCACTAAAAATGCACACGGTCAGTCTGATAGTCTGGAATTCAGAGCCAACCCAAAAAATCGGTCTCGGTGATCGACACAACCCGCCTCTTTCTGCACGCCGTAACTATGATTGAAGAGCGGCGAGGTTTCCCCAGCGATCCTCTCATCTGTGAATCTGATTCCATTACTTCTGATTGGATGAGACGCGACGCGCCGAGAGTCAAAAGGTCATCCAATGACGAGCTGTCAAAATATTGATGACTGAGTTGGATCAGAGCTTTTTTTCCCCCCTGTGTAAAAATCCATACCTGTCCCTCACCAATTTATCAAGTCATGTTTGATTATATCCTCATACAGTTATCTCATCCTCATTTACATGCTGTATTAAATCTGGCACACGAATTCCCTTTAACATGTAAATAGCTGCACATGTCATGTTAAGTTTATGAGATCTGACAGACGTGCCGTATAGTGTTGCTCATGTTCATGCATGTAACTGACTCATTTTTCCATATGTAGATTCGGCTTCAAATACTCGCAAAGCACTCGACCCTGTCTTCCGCACAAAGCCTTCTTTCTTCCAGATAGATCTATACATTTCCTATTTTTCCCAAATTCCTCCCCGAAAGCTTCTCTTTACCCTTTTGTCAGTCTGGAAAACGCTCTCTGCAACATGGAGCTTCCAGGAATGCAAGCAGCAAGGAATTCAACGGGAGAATCCCCTGTGATTGGTAGAAAAAGTCTTACAGGAAATAAAACCTGGACATTCCTGTCTAGGTAGCTGGATTATAAAACATTCCTGAGAGAGAGAGAGGTGACTATGAGACTAAGAAATGAGTCGATAAGACGACGCTACTCTAACAGGAGTGAGGGTCCGTCCAGTGGCTTTACATTACACAATTTGAGTGACCAGAACAAGCCAATAAAATCCGCCCCAGCAACACTCAGGACTGCGGGGTGTAAATGTCAGCGATGGAAGGGAGTAACAGCCCCTTGTCAACAAGATTGAATATTCAGAAGTGAATTCATTTCTGCTGCAACAGCGAGATAAAGGTAGAGAGGGAGGGATCAATAGAAAGAACCTATTTCAGGTGATCGATATCGGGAAATGACATTTATATCTCCTGGATATTTATAGTGTCAAGAAAAGGCGGAGAGAGACGCCGAGAAGAACAAGGAGGGGGAGCGAGGACGGACTTCCAGGTAGAGCCGAAGCAGCGTGAATGAATCAGAGCTCACACACACACATGCTCACACTCACCCACTTTGCACACCATTGGTTGTCTAAACCCTCATTCCCTACCACGAAACCGCAGAATCATTTCCAGTCGATGGTAGAGCCAAGGCTTTTCCACATATAAGCATTTTTTCTAAAACAATTTGCCAAATGCTTCCTTTAAGGATGTCCATGTGTTTTACTTGGTTACCAGCTGAAGACTGGGGGCCAAGGCTCCCTCTCCGAGCTTAAAGACACAGACGCGCTTTGAAATGAGGAGAATAAATGTTTAAGTGATACTTTCCAGCTCAGTTTTAAATGATATTGTTGGCTTCACATACAACGGCTCTGTTTCAAACATGATATATGTGAAGCACCGGGTTCTTTGAATGTAATTACGGTAAATGAATAATATTTTTAGGACTATATGATATCTGGAAGTATGGAATAGGGGGCAGGAAGGGCAGGAGAAGGCACAGGGAAGTCTACTGTTTCGACAGATTATTCATTAGCCCCAGCATACGGGGACAGGTCAATATATCAATGTTCAACACATTATTGCACTATAGTTGTAGTATTTTCAGAACTTCGTTTGATGTGTGAAGCGTTATGTGCAAGACAAAGGAAAGGCAAGAAAAGCACCATTTATCGTTACCTTGTAGCTAAATAATTGAACCATGTTTCCATTAGCCTACTTTGAGCTAAATATTTCAGTCATTTATCCAAATACACTTAGCCAACAATTTGACCACAGATTGTATATAAAGATGGTAGCTGCAGTATAGGTAATAAACCTCGCCCCCTCTATATTAGCGGTTGGGAAATGTCAAATAAGATTTTTCCCAAAGATGTTTTCTGCCGCTTTAGGTAGTTCTTATCAAGTGTTCATTTTCTGATTCATTTGGTGCTATAAAAATGGTGAAACGTCATGACAGCTGTGATTGTCAACCAGCGGGACAGTGGTTACAGTAAAGAAATAGAGCCGTCGCCCATGTAAAGAGGCTGAAGGTCCTCGTGGCAGCGGCTGCGGGTTTGATTCCGACCTGCGGCCCTTTGCTGCATGTCTTCCCCTCTCTCTCGCCGCATTTCCTGTCTGTCCTATGTAATAAAGGCTTAAAAAAAGAACACAGGTAAATAAATGAAATAGTTAAAAATAAACAAAAACACTCAAAGTTAATAATTAAAATAAATAAATATAAATAAAAACACACAAAAAACATGGAATAAAATAACGAGGGAAGGTTAAAAAAACGGGTTATTTGGGTCCATGTTAACACGCTTACGTGACACGCCAAAAACAATACGGAAATCATGGGTAAAAATGATTACCTCGTTATGGTTCTGGGACCTTCGTCGTTACAGTAACAACCACGTGGTTATGGTTATGCTTAGGGAACGGTCAGGGTCATGGTTAAAAGAAACCAAAGCTGACTTCGGTTTCCCATGCCGACAGCCGACATTTTGTGGAGCCGCGGATCCATCCTGACTTCATCCCTCTGTGGACCACGATGGAATAGAGTCTTACGGCCGCTAGAGGCTAGTGTTTGGCACTTGCTGAAACAAATCTGTCATTTTATTGGAAGGACAGCCTGTGACTCAATATGTGGATATAATTTCTGAAATCAAATCATAATTTCTGGGGGATTCTAATAAGTTGAGCTACTCCACAATCTTTCCACACAAGTACTCCCCGGACTATTGGTTACTTGCACATGCTTTCAACATTTACATCTGTCTCATATAAAAATAAAAAAAGTCCCAGTAAGTCTTGTTGCTTGTCTGTACTCCAGTGAACTACAAAGCCCCTGGGTGCAATAAGCTTCCCCTACGGCAGTAAAGGTGGAGGTGGAGGAATACAAAGCACTCATCATACAGTACACCCGTGCTACGTGATGAGAGGGTGGCTGGGTGGGGGTGTTGAATAATGCTTCATAAGGCCTTGTTTAACTGCGACCGGAGGGGGGGTAATCCCTCTCAGCCACTTGGCTTGTCCCTGAGCTGTCCATGTTAATGCCTGACCTGTCATTACACCGGTCCAATTCACACAGTGTTGACACGAGCTGTCAGCGGATTAGGACGGAGCGAATAACACGTTTCATTACGCCTTCACAAGAGAAAAGGAGAGGAAGAGAGAAAAAAAGAGAGGTGAATACGTCACGTCTGTGTTTAGACAGTACAAGGTAAGGTCAGTTTACCATCAACAGAAAGCAGTAAAAGGAACGCGTAAAGGTCACAGGTTTTCTCACCTTTAACCCTTTCTAGTGTTCTGCTTTGTCACCTTCAGATAACTGCACATCAAAAGGTTTGGGTTTTACCCACACAAAAAATGCAAAAAGACATCTTGTTTCCATCTCCGTATCACCATGCTTTTTGACAGGTTATGCAGCAAAAGTTGAACTAAATTCTACTTTGATCAAATACACGGACCACCGCAACGTGCTTCTGATGGGATTCTGGCACCGAAAGGGTTCGGAAGTTATGATGGTTAATAATGTTACTGAGGAGAAGACAGTGCATCTTTGAATTCACACAGTTCTGTAGATCTACTATCGGAGCCTATCGAGGTTTGGGCAAAGAATCTGATGCCTGGCAGAAAATATCAAAGAGGATGGGGATACAATTATAATAAAATTTATTTTGAGACGATTTAATATTCTGACGAAATCCATTCATGGCATCCAAAAGCTGCTGCTTTGAAGGATTATTTCCTGCCGATTATTTTGGAAGAGACATGACAGACAACAGTAATGACATTTCCAGTATCACAGTTAACCTGTTGAACCTTATTTCCCCCTCTAAATATCCCCTTACATCTGCTAAGAATAGGACAGTGATGATGGGAAAAAAAAGGACATATTTGGTATAAAAAGCAAGACATATCATACTTGTTTGAGGTCATATCTCCACGGTCACAGTCCCAGTCCCCGCAAATACCAACAATTTATATAGATCTAAAAGAGCTCGCCTATTAGAGCTGAAACGATTAGTCAATTAATTGATTAGCTGACCTACAGGAGATTCATTATTTTGATAACGGATTAGTTATTTCAGTGATTTTTCCATAAAAAAAATGCATTCAAATTCAAATGTGAGGTATGATTGTAAACCGGATATATTTGGTTAAGACAATCGAATTAGAAAACATCATCTTGGATTATAAGAAACAAAAAAATGTCAACGTTTTATGACAGTTTATAGACACAATTTTAGATCGTTCCCTCTTGCTTCCTACGTTTCCCTCTCTGATTGCAAACAGCTGTTTTACAGATGTTTCAACTACTCAGATAAAACTTTTGTTGACACTCTTCCAGGGGATTCGGTTTTTAGAATTTTCATAAACTCAAAAGTTAAACTGCTGCCCCGCATCACTCACGACTGTACCATCATTCATCTCGCATGCATCGGACATTTTGATGTAGCTTGCGTGCAGGAAAACCCTGGCCTCCTCCTCTTCCTGAAAACCATACTGAGTAATAAGAACCAATGCTTGCACGCACACACACACACACACACACACACACACACACACACACACACACACACACACACACACACACACACACACACACACACACACACACACACACACACACACACACACACACACACACACACACACACACACACACACACACACACACACTTTGATCTCTGGTGTCACTTAGTGCCGTTCCACCTGAGCCTCACAGTGAACTGATCATTACCCGGCTGTATTGATCCCCTCCCCGCGACTCTCTTCTCTCACACCACATTTTTCTCCAACACCTTCATGTTCTCCTCTCTTGTCTCCATATCAAACCGTCATTTACTCCCCCAGATCTTTTTTCCTCATTCTCTGTAATGCTTTCCCTCTGTCCCTCCCTCCTCTGTCTCTCTTCCCCCTCATCTCTGCTCATCAGATATCCATCCAAAATATGAAGGTTCTTTTGCAGCAATAGCTGAAAAAAACATTTAAGTATATATATATATTTTCACCCATTTTATTGATCAATTTTAATGTTTAAATTTCAGTTTGACTCAGACTATAATGTGTCTCTCCGCATGATCCTGAAACAAACTTATGAGTCTGGCTTTCATTGGGAACAATTTCAAATGGAGGCTATATTTGGGACTAGAGAAATATCACTGTCAATCTTCAAAAGCCGGCTGATCCTCAAGCAAACACCTGACTGAAGGGTCATCCACACTACCACCATCCACTAAAACCCATCCTCCCCATCCCCCCCCTGCCTGTGATCAGGCTGCTGGTGGCAAGGCCCTCTGGGGACCAACGAGGACACTTAGGGAAGCAGTGTGTCAGCTCAATAAACAGCAATTTATTGGCAGGGGACTGAATCCTCTGCCATCTTTGGAGGCTATCAACGGAGACTCTTATTGGTGCTGAGGGATTTTAATGAAGAGAGGAGAGGGACTGATGATCGCAGCAACGCATGAGATGGTGTGTTCGCCTGCACCAAAAAACATGCTTCATGTAGACCAATAAGAGGAAAGCGTATTTGGAAAAGCTCTCTTCTTGTTACACCGCGCTCA
The DNA here is from genome assembly GCF_963691815.1 of Echiichthys vipera. Lineage (NCBI taxonomy): Eukaryota > Metazoa > Chordata > Actinopteri > Perciformes > Trachinidae > Echiichthys > Echiichthys vipera. Next base: position 16,631,586 of record NC_139843.1, on the reverse strand, counting down.
GTCACTAATATGCCATTATTTCCTGTTATAATGGAACTAAAAAAATACATGATAATAATCTGAGGACTGCACATAAAAATGCCACAGAAAGTCCTTTATCCATGGCATTAAAAGGCGTTTAAAACTCATTCCCTTCTCAACTTGAAATTCTTATACTGTGCCATTTCTAAACACACTTTTCAGTTGAAGGTTAAACAGACTCCAAAGACAAAAAACAGAATTGAACTGAGTGCCTGAAGACATCATCCACCCCCATCAGACCAGTTAGACGAGATAACACATGTGCAGCTACATTGCAGATAAAATAAATATATGCATGAGCACATTTGACATTACAGAGAAAAATCCCTAATAATGTAGAAGAACTGGGGACTCTTTTTTTAGGCACTTGTAGGGGGAGGCCCAGTCTAATTTCCCAGCATGACCTGATTTTAATTCTGCACTATTAACTAATACAATGTATAACCTATGACAAGAATTGTATGATTAAATATTTTGCTTTGAATGTATCCTAAATCCTTCTTTTATTTTCATAGCTTCAATGAAACAGCGCATCTACCCTGATATAAAAGCTTCTGCACGTTTATACATGTGTTCTTTAGAAGGGAAAAAAAACAAGTCTCTAACTTAAACGTACATTTACAGACATTTTTTTCTGTGCAAGTGCAGCTTCAACTCCGTGACTTTTGCCCTGAACTTTGACCCTTCGGTTCAAACTTTATTCTGGTCCTGCCACTTTTTTGGAGACAGCGGGGAACCTCATAATTTTTCTAATAGATATTTAATGAATGAAATGAAATTGAAAACAAAAGGGTGCTTACCTGTACCAGTCCAGTCCTTTATCGTAGAAGCGGTCAAAGAAGTGCGGCTCAGAGCCCACGGCTCTCACGTCCGGATGGATGCGCAGGAACTCCAGCAGAGCCCTCGTGCCACCTTTCTTCACCCCGATGATGATGGCTTGAGGAAACTTTTTGCTGCCGAAATTATTGGCTATAGAGATATTGTTAGATGGAGCGTTGCTGTTGGACAAGTCCCTCAGCTGTTCCCGGACAAGCGACACCTGAGACGCGCCGAGCTCCTGCTGCTGCTGCGGTGACGCTTCATGTCCATCATTTAAGGTGATTTTGTTTTGAAAATGACTCTGTTGGTCATACACGGGCCTCGGCAAGGAGTCGCAGTATCCGTTGAGGCAGTAAAAGAGGTAAGTGAAGAGAACGATCATGGTAAAGAAGACGGACAGCTTGGACTGCACCCTCAGGTGTCCAAAGTTGAACGCAGCTCTCCATTTACTACATCCCATGAGTCGCAATCCTGAGCATGAGGACACAACGCAGGAAACATGCCACATCAAACGTCATACCTTTTTTCTCTTTTAAACTCAAAACTGAAAGAACGCTTTCAAAGAATCGTCGCGCTCGTGCCACAGCGGCAAGTGGCGCAAAACTGGCCCCCGGCGCGTCCAAAAGCTCCGCATGTTTCAGTTTCCTCTCTGGCTTCTCTCACTCGATCCCTCTGACTCTCTTCGTCAGCTCGTCTCCAAAAAACAACCTGTTGATGTATCAATAAGTTGAGCCGAGTCCACGCGAGGCTGTGCGGATGAATGTCCCGCAGCGCTCCCGTGCCTCCTGTGCGCTCCCGTGGCTCCTCTATAGGAAACTTCTCAACACCCCCTTTCAAGTGTGACTGCCAAATCCACGCCCAGTTTATCAAACACACACGCCCCTTCCATCCTCAGTCCGGACGACACTAAAATGACAGTGAGAAATAATTAACATTGCATCCTCTCCAAGTTGTCAGAGAGACAAATTCTCATTTGAAATGATGATTATTTCAGTCAAACGGCAGTCATTAGTTTCATTGTATTTAATGCATTGGAAGATGAGGGAAACACCTGACATGATGAAGAGGGGATATTCGTTTTTGGATTGCGGACTGAGGATGCCACGACATCCACTGCGAAAGGTTCTGCCGTTCACTGTCTCAGCTCCAGGGTTGTTCTTGCCCAAATAATTCGCTGTGTACGGGACAGTAGAGGCCACCTGCTGTCTGCTAGCCCTCCTGACCACACCCCCCATGGAGCCAGCTATGACACACACATTTAACCTTTACACTCGAGCCCATCACGGATAGACAGGTGTCATGGGCTTTCTCTTAATTCCTTTCTTCTTTTTATTTGTGTGTGAGGCCATAGTTAACTAAACATGTAATACATTATCCTCCTCCTCACTGTTTTATTAAATCATTAAGACCAAAACATTGAAAAAAAAGAAAAAAAAAAAGCAGTTTAGAAAAAACAGAGCTGATGGTGTAGAGGTTTTTTTTTTGGAACAAAATATTTATCATGTCCTTGAAATCTACCCATTTGTTCCTGAATCTTGGCCAAGAAAGCCTACGGACACAGATTATATTCTCAGCAGCGACACAGATGGATAAAATGTCCGGATCTCCCTTTCTCCTTTTGATACTGCTGCACAGGAAAAACAGCCCTGCTTTATTCCTGCAACCTGAAGATGCTCAGTGATGAGCCTCGTCGCTGGTTTCTTCTCTTGTAACCAGGCAACTCTATTCCTTTTAATTGTATGAACCCTTACAATCCCAATAGACTATTTTCCTTAAAATGACATCTCAAGTGGCTTTAGCAGGTGTTTTTTTATGCACCAGTAAGAAAAAACAACACCGTTTTGTCATCATTTTGTGCGCATTCTCTTGTGCCATATTCGGTTTTACTTACTTTTGGATCCTATAGAATTTCGAATAGTTCTGTGGATGTGCAGAATCCCCAATTCATTCATTTAAAATGTTTCCATTGAATCTAATGGCTCCCCATTTTTTTAGGCTATAATATGAAGTTCAAATAAAGATCTATCTTCCGAAGGGACTCTTGGTAAAGACCCTGTATTGGATATGGATCTAGTCTCTGTGACTTCACCCATAGGTTTCTGATGGGATAAAATTAAGCTCAAAGTGGGTGGCTTCCGTTGGCACCAGCCGTCTCCATCTTGGCAGCTCCTTACGTCGCCTAACTACCGGCTAATCCAAAGATGGGCAAAGAAGTGGAGCGTGGATGGAGCTGAGGCGGGCTGAATGAATGTCTACAGTTTATGCTCGCCTCCTGTGACAGCGCCAACTGTCACTCAAAGCTGCCATGCCCTTAATTATGTACAACTTTAAACCTTAATATAATTTAAATGGGAGAGTTGTAAAAAACATGTTTGTTTCTGCTGTAAAGTTGGTCATTTTAACATGGGCTTCTATAGGGACTGACTCGGTTCTGGAGCCAGCCTCTAGGGGCAGCACCAGCGGTTGGTACAGGTGGTGTCTGCCCACACTTTCTAGACTAGAAACAGCTGAAGTGTTTACTGCACTCTATGAAGAGAAACAGACAGCCATAACTTTAGAGCTACACTGGTGAGAAACAAATGGCAAACCTTAGGTAAAGCTAAAAATAAATGAGCCTACTTATTGATTTTTTCCTACCGTTATCTTACAAATGATACATTTTGAGGGAACAAAAATGGGAGAAAATGTCATCAGTTTCAAATCAGTCTTTTCAGGACTTATTTTGTCCATTTGACACTGATGGTTGACAATCATGCAGGGAAAGATCCATCACAGAAGAGACAGACTAGTTCCAAAACCTACAGAAACCTTAACAGACTGGACTGCAACACAGCCTCAGCTCTAATCTTTACAGGTTTTGTTTAGATTTTATGTTCTGTTCTGTTCTGTTCTTCAACCACACATAGGGAACCACATTTGGGTTCCTTGTCCTGTATGGCTGAGGACAATGCACCATCTTAGGCGCCTGCACAATCTGAGGTGCGCATGTGCAGCTAGCTACGGTTACACCACTTGGACAAACCACATAGGACCCGGTATTCCAAGTATAATATTTACGATAAAACATTTCTTATGAGGAGTTGACAGATAGTATTTGATCAGCAGAATGGATCTTAATTTTATCCTCAACTGAAACAATACCTGGAGGTGAGAACGTTTGACGCCGGCTGGGGGAAAAAATAAATTCATCAGCTCGTTCGGCGAGTAACTACATCCTGAATAACAAGTAAACAAGTCAATGACATACGTTACACTACGCATGAACATTATACAAAACAAAGACGTTTGTACATTTAAAGCAACAAATACATGAGAGAAACTAGTTAAATAATAATGAATAAATATAATAATACATTGCTCAAAGATTTTATTAGATATGTATCTAGAAATTCAAACCAATCATCAAATTTTATTCTATTTAAGTGTAATAAAATGGTAGAAAGATGACTTTGTTGTTCATTTTTAATGGTAATAAATACTTGATGATTGAAATGAGCCTAAATATATGTGTACATAGAAATTTACACCAAATCAAATTTAATTAAAATAGGTTTAAAATTAAGCAAGAGTCGGCCATTTCTTGTCATTAAGTCTGCATTTCTCACAAACACTTTGTATCTGCATACTAGCTGACTTTTCGTGTATTGTTTCTTGTCTACCTGGTTTATCCAAGTGGTGCAGCTGTAGCTAGTTTTCAAAGATGGCCGACCATCCGCACATGCGTACCTCAGATCGTGCATTGACACCGGGCATTTGGACCGTACTCGGCGAGATGCGGACTATTGAATTGGAACAGTACTTGGGCTGCGACTGATGACGCTTCACAAGTCCAACAGAACACAAGTACAGACAACAACGCAGATTGAGAAACGGCTTATGCCTAATGTACTGTGGAGTTTCAGGTATCCTGTGCCGACCAAACCCATAATGAGCCTTCAGTGTCAGACTGTACTGAAATGGATGCTTCGTGATACCAAACGCGTTTTCCCCAAAATAGTTTTTGACAATATATGTGTTACAGTATAAATCACATTTTATTGGCACTTTCACCCTATATGTTGAAGTATAAGTGAGGTGCTACATGGCAGCACATCCATATGGATGATAAATCTGAAGGGGATGACAATATCTATCGACCCTGGCCTCCTCCAACCTGGCAGTATGTCAATTTCCACAAGTCTCTAAACAGAGAAGGCATCATTTACCCTTCTGTACTCTCCGAGCACTCCTCCATATTGATCTGCCGTGATGTTGAAAAACAATCGGAGACGTGCCACTCTGTAGTCAAAGTGATCAATAATGTGGGTTTGCTTTGTTTTGTTTAATGTGTACCATGCAGAGCTGCTTTTTCTTCACTTTAAGTGCAAGTTTAGGTTGTTGGAGGCATCACAAGGAAGTTGCTTATATGTGTTTATTTGTCTGTGAGATATTGTTTAATGGCACTCTGCCTTTGAATAATCTATATGGGACAAACAAAAAATTGTCATAATTTTTCTCCATTTTGACTTTTAAAAAAAATGTTCATTTGATTTTGATTATTTACATACTAGCACATATATTTAAATATGTGATATTAATAGATGAAACACCACATTGCATAAATTCCACTTAAGTCAAAAGCTGAGACGGCAGTTTGGCCTATTTCTTCCGTGTTAAACTAGCCTTTTGCCTTATCAGGGCTTTTAGTTCGATCATAATTGGATTTAGCTACTGGGTCATGAATTATGTGAAAAAAAAAACTAAAATTCATTTTACCAAGATATCATTTAATCAAAATGTATATGTGGGGGGGAGCGTGGTTGGTTCAGCTGCCGGAGAGAAAGGTGTGTGGATGGCTCATGAGAGCAGTGCCAAGTGAGGGGATTGGCACAGCTGGTGCTTGTTAACTAATTATACTCTCCCTTTAAATGCAGGAGGGGGCTCGAACTCAGATGACTGCCACACACGCACGCACACTGATGTTAGCTAATGTTTTAAGGTGACCAGATTTCTGAGACAAAGTCCGGGGACATTTTCGGTTCAGAGGCGTAAAAACCTCCAAAACATGTAGTGTTTTTCTCTTTGAAAATCGAAAACGGGGACACAGCCCTTACCATTCATGAGGTATTTTCCGTCACACTTTTTCTCCTAAATTGCAAAGGAATGATTAACAATGAGTTTTTTTCCTCTGATCAAACTAGCTGAGATCAAGAACATCCATAAAATCAGCTGTGATAAACAGGTATCAGCCGAAACTTCACCCAAACTAAGGCCTCCTCCTTACACCACATGATTTTCACAAGATTTGGGGAAAGGTTTAAAATGGAAAATCCGGAATTGCAAAGGAATGATTACCAATGAGTTTTTTTTCCTCTGATCAAAGTAGCTGAGATCAAGAACAAGGTTTAAAATGGAATATGCCACAGTTCATTGTTAAATAAAAACTTGGGGTATATGGTTTTAAAAAAGATATGGTTTTAAGGTGGTTGAATCCGTTTTCCATTAGTGTGGGTGGCAAATAGCAAACAGCTACAACCTAGTATGATTTATCTCTTCTTGTACAATATCAATGCCTTATATAGTCAATGGTCCCTAACTTGAAATAAATAAATTTTAAATTAAAAATGGCAAATGAAAAGCAAAATACCTTACACCTGATTTACCTAGCAAGATGTAAAAAGATATTCAATGTATTAATATCAGTGTCTAGTCATGATTTAACATTTCTGATAGGCCTGGAATATAGGCCTATGCAAGCCAGTGAAGAATAAAATGTTCAAAAGGACATAATGGAATTCTGTCGTTCATCGACAACCAAACATATACATTGCTTTCCAGTTTACTGTCATCATCAGAGCCAAACTAAACTGGAGATAATATGTAGCCTACCCATTTTGAACAGAGTACTTTTAAACTTTTGGTACATCCTGTTGCTATTGGAATATTATTCCACAGATTGTTAGCGTTAAGCATTTGAACCATGCTAATGCGACTGGAGGACTGGAGACGTGTTGTCAGGGCAAATACAACTCAGCTCAAGAACATACACAATTAAGAGGCGGGTAAAACACAGGGACTTGGATAAGTGACTTTAATCTGACTACTGATATTGAATAGTAACGTGTTAGACTAGCCTACTGGTTCTGAAACAAAGTAGTCAGATTAGAGTAGCATTACTTAGTAGGCTAACTGACACTGACAGGCTGGCACAAGTTTGTGATGAATAGTTTCTAGTACATTTCTGGTGGTTTTATTTAATGACAAGTTACTAAGTACCTCTAAGGAGCTAGAGTGACACTGATTTGTCATAATAATAAAACTGCGTGCCGTAGAATAGTGCTAAACAGTTGTTAGCTGCATCGCTGCTAATAATGTTAGCAATAGCTGTGGCTGACAGAAGAACAGATTTGTTTTATCACACATATTGTAGATAATAAATACACATATACTGTAAATCAAACGTTAAATAACGCACGAATCTCGTACCTGTCGCTGCCTCTGGCAAAGGGAAAACAATATTCTACCGTGCAGCTATGCTATCCCACTAATCAAAATACCAGAACTAAAGGCATTCTGCTCTGAGCTCTGGGATGGCGGCGCTTGTTCTGGCTGGCTTAAGCCTTCGCGAGTTGTAGGGTGCGCAACTATACATGTTGTTTGGTCAACATTTACGTTTTTTCCCTGGTCGGATCTTTCACAGTCACAGTGAAAACCGGGGACATTTCCAGGGTCAGTAGTAGCCGGGGACAGGTCACTGAAAACGGGGACTGTCCGCTTCTGGTCACTTTGCCCTATGTTCCCCAAAAGGGTCCTATGTTCCCCAGTCGGCAGAGCTGGAGGGCAAAGCTCTCGATCTACCGGTCAATCTTGGCTCTTCGTTCCTACTCTTCCTCACTCATCTAGTAAGTATGCCCCCTGGGTGCCTCCCTAGGGAGGTGTTCCAGGCATGTCCAGCTGGGAGGAGGCCTCGGGGAAGACCAAGGACTAGGTGGAGAGATTATATCTCCACAATGGCCTGATAACGGCTCGGGATCCCCCAGTTAGAGCTTGTTAATGTGGCCCGGGAAAGGGAAGTTTGGGTTCCCCTGCTAAAGCTGCTGCCCCCGCGACCCGACCCTGGATAAGAGGCTGAAGCTGAGATGAGACATTTTTTGACTGAGAAGAAATAAGGAAGTTATTTTGTGTCATTACAGTTATTTCACTGAATACCAACAATTATAATAATACAAATTCAAAAGAACATTTTCTGTGGACTGACATGACTGTGTTTGGTGCTGGGGGAACTCACAGTAGCTGGAGACATGCTAGTAAAGTAAATTTAGTTTTAGCTTGGCTAGCAGTGGCTATCTCACCAGCAGGCTATTTTGCTTTAGCTGTTTCATTGGTTGTTTTGTTCTGTGGCGGAGAGAGCAGTAAATGTGGTTTCCAGTCCAGAGATGATTCAGAAGGAGCACATTTACGTTTGGCTTATTTAGTTTTTTTAAAGATCATTTTTTGTCAGTTTTCAAGCCTTTATTAGATAGGACAAACAGGAAGTTGGGTGAGAGAGAGAGGGGGACACATGCAGCAAAGGGCCGCAGGTCGGAGTTGAACCCGTGGCCATTGCCTCAAGGACCTTCAGCCTCTTTACATGGGGCAGCTGCTCTAACCACTCAGTCAAAGGTCGCCCTTTTTTTTTGTTTTTTTAAGCAATTAATAGCTTTTCCACATGATATTCATTTCAATTACATAATATGTTTTGAAACAATAAGAGAGTTGTCAAAAGGTTCATGCCATTTTTCTCCAGGCAGATAAAATATGCATGTTTTTTGTTTGTGTAATTGCCAGGGTTTGACTCTTGCAAAAAAAAAACATCTAAACAGACAAAAATAAACCGCCATGTCATGTGTGTGTTATCTAGACCAAATCAGCCGTCATGTACAGTAACTGTCTAACCCCGACTGATGTAATCTTATGTATGGGAACTTTACTCCCTTTGACAGTTTACAGTGGAACACCTGAAGTAAGGCCTTCCCACACCCACATACTGTATACACACACACACATACACACACCCACACCTGTGTCTGTGAGTGGCATCCTCTGTGTTGAATGCCTTCCCACCTGTGTAAGGTCTGCGGCTGTGGGAAGGCAGACAGCTGTACAAAGCTAAGCAGGGACTGTTTTCCTTTGTAATCCTCAATCCCTGTGACAACCTGAGGCAGTCGCTTCAAAGACAGGAAGCCTTTCTCAATGCATAGTAACCCAAGTTCGGACTTGCATACATGGGAGTTTGTACTTGGGTAGTTCAACTTTGTCCAAACCATTGTACCTTACTGTATTGTGCCACAATAAACTCAGCTCAAATTTCCTGTAACAAATTTCCTTGAGATGCAGATGACTTTCCGTTAAAACTTTTACCTTGGCTTTACCCTCAGACAAACTAGCATGGCAGCACCAAATATTATATTTCATCTCTGAAAGTGAGACCAACCTTTATCTTTCAAAAGGAATGATATCATTTATCAAAATACTATGGAGGCATCGGGGCCAGCTCAGGGCTGGGCGAGATAAGACTGTTCTTCTTGGGACGGCAACGGATGTTGACTGGCTGCTTGGCCACCGTGGGACCTTATGTTGGAAAAAATGTTTGCGGCAAATGCATGAGAAAAATTTCCCATTTAAATGGTACAATTAAAGTCAAGAAAGTTGCAGTTGGTAAGAAAACTGCAACTTTATAATGTATAAGACTGAAAATACATAATTAGAAAGACTACAAGTGCAGGTAATGTCTCACTAAAACAACAATGCCTGTGTGTCTCGTTCCTGGATGTATTGTTACTTACACAAGCAACAGGCCTTGTTTGTTCTTTAAGCTTCTTAAAACGTGAGTGTTAAACGGACTGATTGTATCTTATTTCCTGGGCTGAATTTCCACAGATTTGAAATCACGGACAGTTAATTAGCAGGTCAGTGGAAATGCAGCTATTTTTCTGAGGCTCTGCCAAGATTCAGCCCTGACAAAATGACCGTGACTCGCAATGATCTTAAACTGACACACAACATTTGTGTATTTAATGGCTCATTACAAACGAGATCAAAATTATTTTGAATCTTTCTGAATTATTATTATTATTTTTTAAAATAAGGTCCCATAGTAATCCACCGGAAAGGGGGTGACTTTGCCTCTCTGCAGACATAATTTGGAAATCTGAGAATACTTTCTCAAATGAAAAAATTTACAGTCTCCCTCGAAATTATTATTTTTTTTTTTGAACTTTTTTATTTTTAAGGTTAGTTTTTGGCAGTTTTCAAGCCTTTATTATACAGGATAGACAGGAAATGGGGTGAGAGAGAGAGAGAGGGAGACATGCAGCAAAGGGCCACAGGTCGGAGCCGAACCCGCGGCCGCTGTCCCAAGGACCTTCAGCCTCTCCAAACTGTGTTGCTCCAACCGCTGTGCCACCGGCCGTCGCTCCACTAAAATTTTTGTCACGAAAAGTTAGTGGTGAGATCCCAATTTCCCTCAGAGGTAAAGAAATTCAATGCATGTGGAACTAATGCATGTATTTCTACTAACTCTCCGCTTTGTGTCTCTCCTAGAAGGTTTTCGGTTTTGGTCTTCCTCACAATAGCTAATCCTCTCACTGTTTCATGTCAAAGTGAATACAACAGACTTCTCAAGTTGTCCTGGTGGGCGTTGCAGCCATTGTCCTGCAGGAGAATACAAAGCATTGTCCCTGTATTGTACTGGATCACTGAGGATACAATATACGCGACTAGCTACTGAAGAGCTGCTTTTTATACAGCCTGTTAACTCACCTGGATGGAATGTGTCTCATATACACACCCACACACAGAAACGTGTCACCTAACTCTCCCATTGACATCATCATCATTAAAAGCAATACGGATAATAGAGCTTTGCAGGGTCTTTTCGGTCCAAGTGATTTACTCCAAAGTTCAGGAAAAGCTGTTACACTTTCCAGGCTGTGATCCTTGTGTGCAGAAAGCGATTTTACATGTCACCAGCAACCAGATGAGAAGAAAATTAACTTCATTATCAGCAGTTGGAGTCACATTAAACTGCTTTAAAGCCAGATTGGCAGAATGGGAAGAACAGTCCCGTTATTCTGATTTGGGTATCCGCAATTGCTGGTCTGGTCATCTCACCAGACCAACGTAAATAAGCCTTAATTAGCAACACATTTCTAATAGTTTGTTAAACAATGAAAGTATGCATAATAAGAATAAGTAGTTTAATTTGCTGAATTGATTGTATTCATTTTAATACCGGATATCATTTTGATGGTGGCTTTGCAACCATTTGACACTGTTTGTTGACACTACTTGATACTTCTTTTTTTTAAGTGGGAGATAAGCTGTCAGAATTTTTTGATATCTCTGACTCAGAATCACAAGTACCAGTCTGACATGAAAGATTTTTTTCCTCTGAACCACTTGTAATTATGGTATGTGACGTGAATGCGGCATAACCCTTAAATGTATTATTAACAGAACAAGAAATCAATCTCAGATGGTACCCATTCATTCCAAAAGTTATTTCACTTACTCATTTGCTTCTGTAATGTGTGGTCCATTTCACATATTGTACACATCGGTGTCTCTTTCTCTGGCCTTGCCTGCTCATCCCACAGACTTAACATAGATATGATGCAACGTCCATGAAAGTGGCTTGGAAGTCTTTATGATTCAACAAAACCAAAGGCCTTTCTTTACTTTCTGTACTTTTTGTATGCGTTGTTTAATCACTCATCCGATAAAATAGTGAAGCAGAGAAACCTTGCACAGTCAGTGATATGTTTCTACGTTTTGCAAAAATGTGCAGTGCAAGAGAGTCTTTAAGCACATGAGGATTCTGTGGTCTTTTCACATCTTTACTTGGATAGCGCTAACTCCAAATGTGGCTAATGAATCAATGACATTAGCAAGAAGCCATCGTTTAGTTGCGTAGAGCACACTCACTACTGTCTAATCTGTCATACATCCTTTGTTTTGCTTTCAGTACCATTCTTGATTCCAAGCTGTTTTAAAATTACCTTTCACAATCTGACTTTAAATTTTGCATATCTCTATTTTGACTTTGTCACGTAGAGTTTAGTACTGGGAGACGTGAATCAGCTTATCAGATGCCATTTTGGATGATTACGTTTTGCGTGTACAGTGGACGGAAGTGAAAAAATGTCAAAAATACATAAACATAACGTAAACATGACTGACGCAACGTGCGGTCGGATTTTTTTCATAGGTATTACAATGTTGGACACAAATTACGGCCTTGGTGTGCAAGGCCTTGAGAGTTCGAAGTCATGCAAGCTAACATTTGCTAATTAGCACTAAAAATGCACAGCTTAGGCTGATGTGTCATTAGTTTTGCAAATATTTGGTTATAACCAAAAATATGAAATTAAAACCTGAAGAATGCTTTATTTTTTTTAATTTATTTTTTCCCCTTTCTATTTTTTTCTGCTTTTCCTCTTTACTATTTTTTCTTTCTTCTTTTTTTCTCCTTTCTCTTTTTTTCTTCTTTTCTTCTTTTCCTCTCTACTCTTCTTCCTTTGTTCTTTTTTCTCCTTTTGATGGCTTTAGATGAAAAGAGGATCGTCAAAGATATTACAAGTACTCAGCCTAAGAGGAACATGAAGGTCTATGAGTTGCTTACTGACAAATTGACCATCAGACTGACATTCACATAGAGCCATGGATACAGATAACATACATATGCAGAATTAATACGAAATAACAAAATTAGGACTAATTTTTGTGTTTGCTGGCTGAGGTCCCCTGTAAAAAGCCTTACAGAGTTTCCAGGATAAAGATGACAACAATGTTCGTTTGCTAGTTGTATCCAACTCTCCTAATACATCTAAAACCCCCATGCTGCCGAAGTGTGATGCTGAGCCACACCTGGAACATAAACTGGTCTGAACTGGACACACCTCTTACTATACCAACAAAACATTCAGGGGAAAAATATTGCAGCAATTACTGGACAAAAACTTTGACTGGCAGCTACTCTAGTTCAACAGAAAACATGCAGGAATGTGCACAGCACCAACGATGTCAACAAAAAAACAAAGCCTGGCAGATAAGCATTTAAAAACTTTACACACAAACATGGCAGAGAGACGGACCAATGAGACAGCCCATAGAGTCCTACCATCTGTGCACCGTTAGCCTGTGTGTTGTGTGAAAGCCAGTGGCAGGGCCCATATTCTCAGCCTTAACTGCAGGGCAGAGCTCTGCGGCGAGCGGGGTAAGTATAGGGCACGGCAGCACTGTACATTATCACATGGGTGTGGCTACGAGCTTGTTGCTGGAAAAAAAAAGTTTTCTATTTAGGAGTAAAGAAAGACATGCCTGCACAGGACCGTCGCCTCGCTGTGTGACATGGGGAAATTTGAGGTTAATAATAAAAATTGTTTACGAGTTTAAAGCTGAGTCATTACCGAGGGATAGGCGAGATTAGCTGCTTCAGTGAAACCCGACCTGATGCCTTCCTGTATATCTTATCATACTTAAGTTTTACTGCAGGTCATCGTGGTTAAACAGTTGCCACTGTCTCTGATAAACCCCCAGTTCATTGGTTGTTTACAGTAATAGCAGGCATGCCTGTGTTTATTTATTGCCTTTTTTTTTTTCTTTTGCATTGTATAAACTGAAGGAAAAAGCGTCTTGTTTGAAAGAAAAAACTGGAGGGGAACAAATCAACTTCAGATGGTGCACTAAAACAAACATTTTCAGTCATTAGAAATTGCCCCAGTTTAATAGAATTGGGGGAAATCCATAATGATCTGTTGATCTGTGCTGACAGCATGCTGAGCAACTTTTTTGGGCCCATTCACAACCTTGTGTAGTAACAACGCAGGAAGAGATAAGGCTTCAGGTGTGTCATGCAGTGCTGAAATGCAGACAAAACAAAAGTGGGAGAAATCAGCTTATCTCTCGACATCGCACATCTCTGCAGCTACAAGACGGAGCGAAGAAAGTGTCTGAAACTAAATGTTACATTCAGTGAGATGAAGGGTCGTTTAGGAGTGAGTTCCTGCTGCAGTTTAAACCCACACTATACATGTATTTCAAGGTTCTCAAAGTGATGTTTTCTTTTCTTTTCAAACAAAGATTTAAGACACTTCTTTTTTAAAGTTGAGTGGTCAAAGGCTTTCAAAATGTCAGAAGCAGGAAGGAAAGCAGCTGTCTCCAGCCATGTGCATTTTTGAGGCTGTTGGGTTTGAAAAGGTTTTATGAACCCAAAGCTTTTAGAATGTCCCGTCTCTATATAATGTCCTTCAACAAAAAAACAAACAAAAAACACCAAAATGGAGGTGCAAGGTCTTTATCTCACTGCATTAACAGGAATCGATACCTATCTGTAGGATACATTTTACAGTTCAGTGTTTCAAATCTCACTCTTCATCTCACATTTTGTGAAATAAGCTCATCATTTTCTCACCTAGAGTTAAGAAAATAAATCCCAACATAAAACCACAGGCTTTCCTTTTTACACTTTGGTTTTTCGAACCATGGAGATCCATCATTTTAATGGTCTGGTGTGTAGGATTAAGGGTGATCTGTTGCCAGAAATGTAATATAATATTAAATATATACTCACCTGAAGAATAAGAACCGTGTTTCCGTTAGGATGAGTCGCTTCTTATCTACATATCATCTTCATTCCTGTGGAAAGGTGCTCAGTGGCGCATGAAGCCAAAATAGACTTTCATGTAGGAAAAATACCCAGATCTTCAACAGCACCAGCTACTCTCAGTTTCTAACTTGACTGGGGGTTCAAATTATTGAATCGCGCAACTCTTCTAGACTTTCCAAATGTTATCGGACCGAATGGATCAAATTCTGATCGCATAATAAGACATTTTGTTGTGGTTGTAACGCTAAAAAAAATGATCCAATGAATTACAGACGTCTTTTTGCCCATGTACAGTAAGTCAATGGGATGAAGTATTACCTAAAAGACCTGGAAGTTATAATTCCACTTTTCCACTTTACCAAACTGGTTTCAATGCCCGGCGCTCCTCCTAGGGGCCTGCTAGACAGTGCCATTTGTGTTTGCGCGTCAGCCATCGTAGTTCTCCTACACACTGGAGAAGTTCAGTTGTTTGCGATCTGTAACCTCCTCGCTAGACGCCACCAAATCCTACACACTGGCACTTTAATAAGTGAGCTTTAAAGGTTTTTACTGTAGGACGACAGAGCCAGTTTCCCCGTTTCCAGTCAGCTAATCTGCTGCTGGCTGTAGCTTCATATTAACCACACGGACATGAAATGAGTATCAATCTTCTAATCTAACATTTTGCAAGAAAGTGAATTAAAAATGTCAATCTGTTCCCTTTGGATGTGCTTCGTTACTTTCCAGGCTAATCTCACTGTCTCCTGGTAGGATAGCTTCATATCTAACAGACAGATATGAGACATCTTCTCATCTAACTCTCACCAAGAAAGCTAATGAAAGTATTTCATGAACTATTCCTTTAACTGAAATCTTGAAGTGAGTGAAGTTGGACAACGAGAAGTCAGGTCATAAAACAGCCAAGATCAAAAAACACAAGAATGGACACACGGCACAGGTGACGTCAGGCTTTTTTAATGACAGTAGATCTATCAGCTGATCCGCGCTGCACTGTACAGCAGTAAGCAATCAGCTTCTTTGATAAGTTATCTGACAGCTGTAACTCAAGGTAATAAGGCCACCCTGTAAAATGTGCTGATTAGCACTTTACTCACAGGTTATGTGAGTACGGTATGTCTGTTCTTGCGTGCAGGCATCCCCTCGTTGACCTTCCATTTTCCCTCTGCATCAAATTCAAACATTTAGCCAAGAATCTTGGACTGCACGCTACAGCTACTGTGCGATTTACTGTGCCGTGTACAGAGGATTTCCAAAACCATACGATTCTATGATCTACGGTCATGATGTCATTCATGCAACAAAAACTGGCCTATAATCATTCTGGTCACTTTTCCTCTCTCCTATGAAATTCCACGGAGACAGATGATTTATCAGAAGCTGGACGCGGCTGTAAATATAGACACACCGCGCCTGTAGACCAGCTGATAGGTACTTGCAAAACTCAAGGACAAAGTACAAATGACTAATGCCAACATCCGTCTCTGACATAGTGTTTGTGCGGATGCCCAGCTTTTTTTTTTTTTTGCAAGTTCTAACTCCATCAACATGCCAGAGAATGCTCCATTTGATTATTTGACAATTTAAGCTGTGGTAATCAATGGACTGTGGAGCAAGAGGGGCCTCATGAAAACTCTGAAAACTAGTAAGATCTTCAGCAGTCTTGCCGCAGAATTATACCTCGATGAGCCTGAGCCTGACCCACTGGACACACACACACACACACACACACACCAACGTCTGCTTTCAGAGCGTATAACAGTTGCAGGTCTGCAGCAGAGGCCAAGAGAAAAGCTCCTGATTAAATAGTTTTGGAGCGTGCGTCGTTCCGGCTCGGGGAGCTCAGCAGCTTTGAAGCCAGTCGCTGTGTTCAGCCGTTATCTGCTCTCGGGACTGAAGATAACGCGGTTAGACAGTGCTCTGAGACGATGTTTACAAACCGTCAACGGTGCTGTCAGGAGGCATCCACCAATGCAGAAATGTGGCCCAGCAGAAGGGAAACCAGACGGTAATGATTGGGCAGATGTAGCTTGAAACCTGGTCGTGCTTCTACCTGCTGCTGCCAGACATCCCATAAAGCACTTTGTGTAAACTTTGAATCGGCTCCTGTTTTTCATTTGATGTCTGCTCAAGGGTCAGTTCACACAAGTTACGTACAAACATGTTTTCTCACTATAGCTTTGCAAATGAAGCTTTGGTTTTTCAATTTCCTGGGTTTTAAGTCTTCGATCCAATAGAGGTGAATAAACTTAATTTGTTGCCCTCAAAGTATTAGAAAATGACATTTAAACAGTGAAACAGTGGGGGCGCCCTGGTGGCCTTGAGGTTAATTGCTCGGACATACTTTCTGTGTTCCGGGTCCTTGGACAGCTGCAGACTTACTTAGATGCCGGTTTTACAGGCTGTTCTCAAGCATTCTTCCTACATATAACGAAGATAAAAAGTTTCCACATATTTATTTAGTATGTGTTCCATGTATTAAAAGCAGGGGACGTAGTATAAGACAGCGAATCTCAGATTAAGGAGGCAGGTTTGGGTGGTGGATGGGTCCCAAAACACAGGACTTTCACCGTACTAAACCAAACCACGGCCACTTTTTTCTAATCCTAACCAAGTCGTTTTGATTCATAACCCTGACTGCCACATTTTGTAGGAAAAAAAAACGTTACGTAATGGTAGTTAGTGCCTAAACCTAATTGACAACCATCGCAGTCCACTTCTGGTCCGTCGATGTCTTACGTTCTACTACGGCATTTCATACTAATTTTTGTGCAGTTGTGGAGTTTTTCGTACGATATCCTACAAACCTGTAAATGAAAATATGTCTTCCCCAAACGAAAGGGTATGCAATCTTTACATGTAGTGTTTTAAATGCACATTTAGGGTATTTGAGTCTTTACCTGTTCTTAAAAATGCCTTTATCATCTAACATGCAGCAGAGTTAAAATAGTCCTTTTTCAAAAAATAAATTTATTACAACTGAACCCCAAATCCTCTCTAATGGCAATATTGTGAAATAGTGTGGTATCGTACCAGAGCATTACGTGTATATACTGTAGACACATGTATAACACAAGACTCACACAATCAGAGCCATTGGGAGACATCTAGGAAGAAAGCCAATACGTCAGTCGAGTCCCTTGTTGCTTCCTAACTCAAATCCCATCTGAAGTTAAAGGTGTCGATACCCTCTCTGTCTGTGCCGTCTGTTCACTGACTTATTGAGCAGCAGCTCAATGCTCTGGATCTCCAAGTATGATGCATGGTGATATGTGTGTGGGGTCCGCTGGGACCTGAGAGATGCTGCTGACATTGGGGACAGGCATCATCCCTGGTGAGCTGTGCACTGCAGTCTACATGTAAAACATGTGGGGACATCATGATGGATGGTAGAGATTTGCTCTGTGTCAAGAGGATGGAGCATAATTTAGCCCAGATGCTGAGAGGCTCAGTGTCTGAGTCTGATGGACTGGTTAGCTGTCTGCGGGCGGATGTTGGCTGTTTATGATTCAACTTCTGACCACACAATCTTCACATACTAATAGGATGTCAGAACACACTTTTCAGATGAATTTCCTTTTCTTAACAGATTTATTTTAATATACTTGCGGCAAGCACTGCCTGAATACTGTGAATAAACAGCTACTAGTGGGTGTTACAAGAGAGGGATATTTGTTATTTTTCAAATCATCAGTAACATAAACCGTTTAGGTGGCAAAATTGAAATTAATAATTAATTCATTAGGCACAAATCTCCACAGATTTGACACATGTAGGTCGATTTCCTTGATATTTGGTATATTACTAACCCTAACATAAAACATGGGGCGAGAAAGTAGTACTCGACATTCATCAAAGGTCCCAGGCTGGAATAAAACCCAGGATGTTGCAGCTATGCAGACTGGAAGGAGTTATTTACCTGCAGTCTCCTGATTAAATCACCAGCCCAAAAATATTAACAACTGCGTTAGAAAATATTTCTTTAATAGAAAGTCAAAGGTACAAGCTTTTGTACATAAAAGGAATTTGGGAGAAGTTAATTCTGAATCCCAATGTCAATTTCTTAAAAAAAAAATCCAGTCACAGTGTTTATAATTCTGCCATGTGTGTCGATAACGCCAGCTGGAAGCTAAAGACTATACAGCTAAACACTTAAATGTGTTTCTGAATACATTTGAGGCAGGGAATAAGCAATGCAGTAAGAGAATCTTGATATGTATTGCCTCGTTGGGCGGTGTGATCTACGTTTCGTCAAGCTGGTGGGTTGCGCTGGATTGACCTCCAGACATGTCACTCCAGACATGTGCACTATTAAATAAACGGTTGTGATTGGCCCAACCTGGTTCTCTTCGGCTGGAAATGTGTCTGAATGTGAGGTGGACCAGACTTAAATGCCAGAGCAAATAAAACATGAGCTCTGCAGATTCGTTTGGTTCCCAGGCTAGAAGTGCAACAATTAATCTTAGGAATAGTCTAGTTTGACACCCATTGTAAAGTAAGGACTGCTAAATAAATGAAAGAACAAATTAAAAAGTCCAGTTCACAAGTGCTATACTGCTCTCCCACAATGCACTTTTACAGTGAACTTCCATCCATCAGATTTCATAATTTTGCACCTATTTTCAACAATAATATAATGGGGAAATCATTGCGATATAAGAGGCAATTATGACATCACAGACACACCCCACTGTTGAAAAAAAAGTTGGCTGTCAACAGCAGCTAAGCACAATATAATTGCTTTCTTGCACAATTACATCACACACCTCTGGATGAAAGCAAGTCGAGGCCTGGGGAATGTAGGACATAATACACCAAAAACGCAAACACAACATATTTGTGATATCTACCAGCATAAGAGTGTCTTCCTATACATATGAGACTTAAAGGCACTTCAACAGTTGCTGTTGGTTAGGGAGTGGTGGTCATTTCATAATTCACTGAGGCCTAATCAGTCCAGATTCTGTTTAATACTACTGGAAAAGGATTAGTCTGTCTTGGGGTCAGACAAGTTACCGCTATCATGCCCTGATGCTGGTGCTGTAAAGCCTTCTGTGTAGCAGCTGCCCCTATGAGTAGATGCATTTACATGAATGTTTAATGTTTAATCTAACTCTTAATCTAGATATAGAGTGTGTCGCTGTCTAACAAAACCATTTTGTGTGTGTGTGTGTGTGTGTGTGTGTGTGTGTGTGTGTGTGTGTGTGTTTGTGTGTGTGTGTGTGTTTGTGTGTGTGTGCGTGTGTGTTTTGGCACAACATCCTGCTCTAATGTGCTTTAATAACCATGATGTCATTCACCTGCTTTTTGGCTCCAGGGCAGCGATGACTGATGGGACAATTTTGAATAATCATCTTATCTGATCTGGAGCTCATGAGCTGAAAAACCAAAGAAATCACAAACCATAAATGTGAAAAGCCGTCTATTCCTAAATACCCTGGGGGATTATCTTCTTTGGGAGAAATGGTAGAAAAGAGGGTTTTCCACTCAGTTTCTCTAAAATAATGTTTATCAAGTTTGAAACGTGTTTGTTTTGTAGACCAAGGCATTTACTTCCATAGAGTACACTAATTGGGTTTTTATTAACCCTCTCAATCATTTTGTGGAAGGGAAATTCCACCTGAATTCACCTGTATGGCCCAGAGAAGAAAGGTGGGGTTCTTGAATGCAACAGTGCAATGAAAATGACCTTTAAGAAGATGCAGCTGTCCTCTGAATACCCTTTCCTTTTATAACATTGTGTAAGTAGCTATTCGTGCCTACGCAAACATGTCACCCCAGTGATTCAAACATTAACCCCGTGTTTATAGTGTCTCAGGGCAGCCAGGTTAATGCAGTGCCCTTGTGACCCAACAGTGTACTGTCTGCTGTCTGGAGATCCACCATTAACCTTAAGTACAAAAAACAGTGTCTTGAATTCACACTGCATTGAGAAAGGATTCCTTCATTTATTCAACAGAAAACACAGTGAAACCCAAAATAATGCATGGGTCTGAAGATAAATGAGTCATACAAAGGGTAACGTCAGTGATGAGGAAATTATCACTGTATTTGTCTCGTAGTTGAGCACAAAATGTCTGGAGGAAACATTTTATGAACTGCATCTCTGTTAAAACCAGTTTAACATATTTGTGGTCCAGACACATGCCAATTTTGGTGCCAAAAGACTCCTTTGAATTCTGCTTTCCGGAGAAATAGAATAGGAAAGCACTGACGGGAAGGTTACTACTACATTAACCTGAAGGGAAAAACATTCAAGCAAAGTCTCATGGTGTATTTTATTTTTCCCTGAGGATACATTTTAGGTCATTAAAAATAAAGTCAGGTGTCAAGTCAGGCAAAGAAAGAATGAAAGACAACCTTTAGAAGGAAGGTTCAGTCTCTGACTGTAAATTAAAAGTACAGCGACAGGTTTTAAACATAGTGGCATTCTTCACATACAGAGAGAGGAAAAAGGAGAGAGTGGCGTAATATAACTGAAAGAACTCGAAAACTTGCACAAGAAGACTTACACGCACACGTTTATTGCTAGCTAGCTTATGGCTAACGTTTCCAACGATCAAATTTGTGGAATATGCATGCTAACACAAGACTGTGACATTGATCAACAACATTATACTCTCTAAACATCAGCATGTTTGCTCATTGTGAGAATTGTAGATTTTTGACATTAGCTTAACCCTGCTAGCATGGCTGTAAAAGTATTTTTAAACAGTAAGGATAAGCCGCTGAAGAAAGAAAATGAAGAATGGTAGACGAGAGGAAGGGATAGCTAATGTGAAGCAGAGTTGTAAAGTTAACACTTTAAGGTTGAATATGGAGAATGAGCAGAACAACAGAAAATAATTCCACCACTAAGGTTGCCAGGTTGGTCAGACCTGGCCTGGTAGCCTACAGGAGAACAGGGTTTGTTTGAGCTTGTTTGAACCCATCCCCTCCGACACATTTCACCATGAAAATAAGTATTGCAGAGGAGTTTGACTGACAGTTAACGCTAGCCGTTACAGCTAAGTAAACATGAAAGTTAGCTTACCGATCAAGGAGAAACATAGCCATATTGGCGTGTGTTTTAATGTCGTGGAAGCTGCTGGGACAAATAACCATTTAAACTAGTGCCAGCCTACAGTAGCTGCACCTAACAACAGACAATACTGGCAACAGCAATGCCGGCCACTATTGTCTGGTACAATGTAAACAAATGACAGAAAGTCATCGTCAAACCCGTCAAAAATGTATAAAATATTAATTCAGACTAAATACATTTTTTAATGGAAAAGCAATACTTTTATTCTGTACCCCTCAAAATGCCCCATGGGTGCATTATTTTATTCTAAATATAGCTTTTAATAAAGATTTTACATATTTATAGTTTACAATTGAGAATATTTGAACTACATTCACAGCCCCAAACAATGAACTAGATCACCTTCTTTCTTTTGTTTTTGGAGCTATTCTTTTTCAGTAGAACCTCATGGATGCTTCAACTTAATGTATCATTTCAAATTTGTTGCCACTGTTGCTGACGTTCTTACTTGACTGAGGTTTAGGTAGGGGGAAACCATGGAAATATTTTTATGGGGATAAAGACTTAGGCTATCGACGGGGGAATAGTCTTCGACACATGCCAGGGGCTGTAAATCCTGGGGTGCCGTAATGCATAAAATGTGTATGTGCCGCATTGACTCTTGTAAGAGTTAACGACATTCACATTCACATTTGCATTCATTAGTTGCAAACGAATACATTCAGTGTACCATTCACCAAAAACATGAGCATGTTCATGCGTATTCAAGCCCAATGCTGGTGGGAGGAAAACTTTAAGTAACCTTATAAATTACACGGTAAAGTAAAAAAGGTAAATTACGGCTGGAATGCAACAAACCTCAAAGACTGGTGGAATTACAACGCAAGACGATCCAAAGGTTGTTTCTCTTTAAGCTCACCTAACTGACGTAGCAATCACATTCTCATCTCCCTGTATTTGCTTTATGCTTATCTGGCATAGCCACTCCTGTACATTTTGACGGGCAGAGCGTACTGCCAAGGTTGTGGGTTTGATTACTAGCGGGACCACCTAAGCTAAAAATGCCCGCACTTACAATACAGTGAGGCAGCTTGGGTAAAAACATCCACCAAATGGACTACACTAAGAGAATAAACTGCTGAGCGTTTGCTTGCCAAGACAACACAAGAGGAAATTTACTCAGCCATGACAACCTCAATGCAAGGTCAGGCTTCTCCACCACACTAAGGGCTAAAATTCATTTGAATACCTCTGGCAGTGTGTAGAAGTGCAGTTGGATGGATGCGGAGTGGTGCTGCAGAATATTCAAATTGTTGATGCTGAGAGTTCAACGACATCTATGAATGTTATGATGACCTCTCGTAATTGCACTCTACAAGAAGTGATGTTTTGAAAGAAAATATGCTTCAAACTTTACTTGTCTGTGGTGAGACCAATAAAATGGAGGACAGTGTGTGTATGTGAATGCTACATGTGAAAGAAGCGTGTAAGATATCAATGCATGTCATAACAGAAGCTGAAAAGAGACGTGAGAAATGCGTGTGGCGTCTAAGTATGGCAGTGCGTTGATTGGCAGAAATATTTTTTCTTGGACTGCGTGTGTGTGCGTGTGTGTGCTTCCTTTGTAATGATAGCCCTCAGTTTCTCACCAGGCGGCCAGGCTACTCCTCTAAACCTCACAGTTTTTGCCAACCCCCGGGGCCCAAAGAATATGGCCTGCAGCTGGGCCACAGAGAGAGAGCCTGAGTCCGTTAGCTACTGAAACAACCAACATTCATAATTAATGCAAGACAACAAACACAGTTTGTTTTCATATCAAGCAAGGGTCTACACGCTCAGGTAGTACACACAACAGATAGTCTCACATATTGTTTACATCAGACTGAAGTGAATGTGATCTAGCAAGATGATAGCTCCATCTAGAGGCCAGTTTGGACAACACCAGTTCCTCTACTTGTATAAAAGTAGGAAAATGGCCCCTCATATTTTGGTATAAGTTATTATTGCTGATGTAGTAGCATTTCATGTTATACTAATTTTAACAATTTACCATAATGTTGGTAATCTATAACAATGCATCATGTTTTGTTTGTAAAATCCAAATTTGTAAAGCTAGTAGGTATATGAAACAAAATAAAACGTATTGAATTGTATTGAATTAGAAGTATAAAGCACTATAACATATAAATACTCAAGTCATGTTCAAGTACAGAAGGCCACAGTACTTCAGATCCCACTACCACAAATATATCATCAAAGACAAGGCAAAGTTCTATCAAACTATAATTTATTGTCCGTTCCTTTTGTATAAGCATTTATATCCTTTAACAACGGCGCATACATCAAAAAGTTGTGCATTTGTCCACTAAACTCTAGACTCTGAGGAGACTTTCTAAAAATCAAATGCAAATGTACAAACATTCTGAGACATCAATTTTGCATTTTAATATCTGTTTAAAGTGTAAATCCAGCGCCAAATCACCTCATGGTCGAGAGTCGCTAACACTGACTAGCTCGGGGCAGTACGGTGAAGGCATTAAAAACAACTTTTTTAACCACTAATTCTGCTACAAAATAACACCAAACCTCTGCAGTAGCACGATAAGAGTCCCTACACATAAAATGAAGCACAGATGGGCTCCTTCCTTTTAGATTGACTTTAGTAATCAACTTGAATGGACTTTACTATGAGAGGAGCTGGTACCGGTGCCAGTAGGTAAGTCTTTCAAAACACTCTTTTAATAAACTCTGGGTTCACTCACCACGTCGTTGGTGCTTTGTTTTATGTGTAGGTTTATTTATCATGCTACTGCAAAATGAGCAGTATTAGTGGTTAAAAAAGTTGTTTTAATGCCTTTACCGTTGTGCCCCGAGCTAATCAGTGTTAGCCACGTCCGGCTGTTAGCGACTCTCACGGATTTCTCTGTTAATAGTTCATACACGAAAAAAAGTCTTGATGGCTTATTTGGTGTAAGTGCCGAAAAAGACCATTGGAAGATTCTGCACCGGAATTACACTTTAAGTACACTTATAGCTTACAGTGCATAACAAAAAGGGGGGAAAAAGGTGCTGATTAATACAATTCATTCTTTCTTTGCTATTGCATATCTTGAAATGAACATACAAAACACTAGACATCCTCAGTGCATAGATAGCTTATGGTTACTTTTACCTTAGGGAAGTGAACTGGAGTAAATGATACTGGATACAGTATAACGGAAATAGTGAAAAGGTAGCAGAGAAACCTCATCTCTTCCTAAAATGATGTGCATCTACTGATATATTTTACTAAGATCAAGAAAACCAGGATCATGGAGTTAATATGGATTTAAATATGAGGTATTCAAGAGATGTAACTTGTTTTTATTCATTTTTTCTAAAAGAATAAAAGTGAGGTCCGGTCACTGTGAAACAGGCTGGTCAAAGATTCTTCAGTGGACAGGACTTCCCTCTCAGGCTTTTCCCCCGTCCACGTCACACACTAACCCGACCTGTTCACCGGTCCTGGACTGAGCAGCAGATACAGAGAGCTGGAGTTGAAACTCATACCTCACTCTTTACTGCTTGTCCTTACCTGGGACAGAGACAAAAGAGAAACACGTATGTGGAGTCTCTTCACACTCACACCTGCCAACTCCTCACTCATGCCTGTGGCCGTCTTACCTTTGTTGGGGACAAACTTGAGCGAGTGACTGAATATTCAAAAACGTGACACTCCTTCCTCTGGGCCATCATTTACAAACTCATGGCCTAACCCGTTGCCACACTTGCCGCACAGAACCTGCGTACATGAAACAAAATCACATGAACTTGATGGGTAACATGATGCCAATTAAAACAATAGGGGAAGAGCATTGCGGAAGACTCTGACCTTGAAGGCGGTGAGAGTCTCCATCATCTTGGTGACGCTGTCCTCTCTGACGGTGTCGGTGAAAGCCGGCCAGGGAGACGAGTGGGCGAACTTGGACCGACTGGAGAACAGTGGATGGTTACATTTGGAGCACACATACATACCTGCGGGGGACAGTTACTTTTAAAAGTCATCGTTTATTTTCCTACCTGAGAAACATACTGATTTCAAAAGAATAGGCCACTGGGTTCAAAGGTCAAACTGAGGGGGTCACAAGAGGTTTAAAGGAAAAATGCAACAACTGTTCCCAAAACTCGATTTCCCCTTGTTTTTCTGTAATTTTCCTTTATTTTAAAATACTTGTTACAGTTATCTCAAGTGAATAATCTAAGAATCGCTCTTAAGAACACCGCACTGAAAATAGCCACAGGCCATAACATCACATACATTATTCATGTATTTTATTGTATTTATGTTGCAAAATTTTCCTTTTTTTGCTTTATTTTTTATCCACCTATCCATTTAATCTAGTTTTTAACTCATATTTTTATTTTTTTTGTTTTATCTTATTATTGTCTTCTCTTTGATTCTGCTTTGTCTTTTTTTTTCTTAAAGACTTTTTTTTTGGCAGTTTTCAAGCCTTTTTATTAGATAGGACAGACAGGAAATGGGGTGAGAGAGATAGAGGGAGACATTCAGCAAAGGGCCGCAGGTGGAGTCGAGCCCGCAGCCGCTGCCTTGAGGACCTTCAGCCTCTTTACACGGGGTGACTACTTTTACCACACCGCTAAGGTGTTTTATCTGTTTTATTACTTCTTTGTCAATTTTATTATTACACATGCATTGGTTTCCAAATGTTAATTGGTTGAATTGATTTTGTCTTCAGGTTTTTATGGTCTACACCTGTTCTGTCTTTTTCATTCTGTATGGAAGGAGTTAAACAAATAAAGATTGATAACCTGTGATGAGGAGGAGGTCCCATATTGCTTTAATTTAAGGGGTCACAAGTGAGGGCTGGAAACACTGTATAATAGGGTTATTTAACTTCAATATGCCACAGTGTTATGGCTGGTGAAAGTTGATTTCAGTATGAAACAAAATTACATTTTCATCATGAGCATTAAATGACAGTTGTATTGATATTATTATTACCTCTGTAACAAACTTCAATCTTATAAATCTGAAATTGAATGGAATATAAATAAATGAATATCCCCAAATTGTGTCACACCTACTATGACTGTGATACAACACAATAACTGAAAAAACATGAAAATGAAAGGTTAATTGTATCCTGTAATCCAGACTAAAGGGAGGTTACATCACTGCAGTGCTGCACAGCGCCTGCTCACCTGGTTTGAAATGATCCTTGTAGACTTCCCCGCCAAAGAACTGACAGAAAGACATGTTGTTGTATCTACACGGATCGGCTCAAGGGCGAAGGAATGTGGCTCAGTTTTATCCCCAAACGGCAGTGACAGGTGACCGGACGCTCCTCTGTCGTTCCTCCTCTCGTGTGAAGTGATTCTGGCTGGAGATTTACGGGGAGCTCCGCCCACTGCGGTTCTCTGCATCAACACTAGGTGTCATTGTGTGACAACACTCCGAGATCTGCTTTACTGGCACTGATAGAGTCAACCCTGGAATAAAAGTCCCCCCTAAAACAGATATAGTATCTATGGCTTCATCACCGCAGTCAATTTAGTCTCCACATCTGTTAAATGTACCCACATCTTTTATCATCTCTACCATCTCTGTCAGTGCTTTTTATTCACATTACATTACATTTAGCTGATGCTTTTGTCCAAAGCAATTTCCAATGAGGGTACAAACCAGAAGAGCTAGTATAAAGTTAGTGCGTTAGCTACAAATAAACCAAACTAAAGAGTGCTACATGTAAGTGGATTTTTTTTTTCAAATAAATCATCTTCTTAGGCAAGGTGAAGTCTAAAGAGATGCGTTTTTAGCCTGCGGTGGAAGGTGTCTAGGTTTTCTGCTGTCTAAATGTCGATATTTCCGTAAATGTAATACCATAGTGTTAAAATACTTTTTAAGTAAAAGTCATGTCTTCAAAATCTTACTTGTGCAAAAGTAGGCTAAAACAGTATTAGCATCAACATATACTTAATATAGTAGTAGGCAAGTAGGCAACTCATATGCAGAATGGCCCATTTAAGAAAAATAGCCTACATATTTTATTGGATTAGGCTACAGTGAGTGATGCATTAATGTATACTTATCATAAATTATGTAGTTGGTAGAGGTGCTAATCTCAGCTATTGCTAATATCATAATATATTAGTTTATTTATATCTTGAATGATTGAACTGAATCTGCAAAGTAGATACTAAAGCTGTCAAACACATGCGAAAAGCGAAAAGTGGAAATACTGAGGTACTCAAGTCTGTCACACTTGGGTAAATGTTCTTTACTACTTTCCACCACTGATCTCTGAACGTAATTGCACATATTATCGATACATTTACTGTGAACTTTTGCAAAGTCCTTGGACAATACTTTGCACATTCCCGCATAAAACTGCACACATTTTTAAAATCTGACATTCTGTGATTTTTTTTTACAACATTAAAAAACATATAAATCATGACTGTATTAATTTTTTTTTTCTTCACTGTTGCAGTACTTTTTTTTAATCTTTTGTTTGTTCTTACTATGCTTATTGTTATAAATCAAACACATCTGAAAATGTACTTGGCAGTAAACCTGATTCTGATTCCAAGCTCTCAGACAAATCAAATCAGCAGTTTGAGCTTTATTTTATAGAATTAATATCAATGAAGCAGACCGTAATCCGTTATCGACCGTTATCGTAAAAATAAGTATTCTTTTCTTGGTAGAAACAGGGAAAGCTCAAAAACTATGTTTCTGTCCGTTGCAGGTGTGTATCCTTCATTCATATTTGCAGTAGTGCTTCAGTGCCTCTGGCAGCTCCAGCCAGTCAATGGCCATCCTGTGGACAATGTGCTTTTGGATGGCCTTTCTACATAGCGTCTGCAAGGACGAGACTGAAGCAGCAGAGAAAAAGAAAAACACAAAAAGACTGATAAACGTGAGAAATTCTGAAGAAATATGCCTTAAAAGCAGGGGTTCCTGCGCCAGAGCCTATATATGTATGTAGTGACAGGCTAATATTCCTTGCTGGAAAGTCCACAACAACCATTAACAGTCAAACTAAATTATTATAAAGAGAGCGACCACAGAAAGACAACTACAACTACAAAAACACATGAAGCAATCACAGAATGACGCAAAACGACCTCAAAGACACACAAAGCAACCACAGAAGGACCCAAAGCAACCACAGAAAGACGCAAAACAAGCATAAAGAAACACGAAGCAACCACAGAAAGGCGCAAAACAACCATAAAGAAACACGAAGCAACCACAGAAAGGCGCAAAACAACCATAAAGAAACACGAAGCAACCACAGAAAGGCGCAAAACAACCATAAAGAAACACGAAGCAACCACAGAAAGACGCAAAACAACCATAAAGAAACAAATGCCAAACGATTCAGCAAGATGCAAAAACTTCAAAGAGACACAAAGTGACCTCTAAAAACTAACAACTGAGCTATAAATTGCCCATGATTAAAATGATCACATCTGTGACACTCACATCCATACTCCACCTGGACAATGCGGACACACTTAGTAGCAGCAAAGACGTCCACCACAGCATGAAGAGGCTGGATGGAGGGGATCCCTTTTGCAGAAGCTCCCATGTCCTCACCATTGATGACAATGTGCATATCAGCCAGGTCTTGCCCTTTAGACACATACAGTACTCCTATCCGACTCCGTCTGGCTGTGGGAGGCAGGAGGTTGGTCTTATACAAGTCATCCAAAATGTGGCTGTAGCGTCCAGGCCTGCTCCGACCAACCAGCTTGTCCAAGGGGATCCAAACATTCTCAATGTGCAAGTGAGAGTCAGTGAAGAAAGTCTTTGGTTTGATGTTGTTGCCTCCTCCTCCTTCTCCTCCATCTTCAACCTCTCCTCGTCCCAGCCTCTGGCCCCCAGCCAGTCCTCCATCTCCAGCCTCCTGATCCCCTGCTTCAGCATCCTCTATGACCCTGTTGTGGTTGCGAGTGATGGCGAAAACCCAGCTGTCCCCCGAATCTGTCAGGTCTGGGATGGAGTACTCAGGTACCACCTCTAAGCTCATGGGGTCTCTGGCGGTCAGGCCGACCCGGAGGTTGCCGCACCAGCCCAGCTCCTTATCCTCGATCTCTATGAGAAAAATCTCCCCGGGCTTCAGAGGGTGTTTGCTGAAACACACTCCATTTGCAAAGCTCTCCACTCGAGTGGCTTGGGTTCCTGAGAGGTCCAGTCTGACATTTCTACCATGGATTGGGTGAAATTCCATGAACTGGCCGGTAAAGGACTCCATTTTCAGTTGGATAGTTCTTAACAAACACAGACAGACTTACTAAAACTGCCAATCAGACAGCCTTGCGGTGGTTTCAGACTATCGCCGGGCCTACATGTGGTCATTGTCGAGCCTCAACAACTTGCACAGACACACGGCAAGGTCCCTGCTCTGCTTATCTGCGGGCCACTCAGAGAAGCTTCTGGTAGAGGGCTATTTTTGAACAGCTGCATATGTCAACAGATGGCAAGGTATGTGTCTGTGTTGAGGGGGGTGGCCAACGCCAACATGGACATGCCCACAGTTACTCACTCAAAGCAGACACGCACAAAGACTGAGGTGTCGTTAGTGAGAGCAACAAAGCCCCCCTGGCCCTGGTGCTCATTCAATTTTTACAAACCCGTGTACTAAAGTAATAGCTGCGTAATAATCATAATACCATATACCAGGGTGATATGTAAACCAGCAGCCCATTCATGGCTGCACTCTAAATATAGTCATGCCACGCAAATACATTCTGGGTTTCATTCTTATGTAAAGCAGCCATTAAAGTAATATATCAGGATAGAGAGGGCTGTGGAGATGTGTTATGATAATGGCATTATAGCATCATTTTAATAGGGAAACCCTCAGCAGATACTTTACATAGTTCATTATAAATAGCTGAGAATAAAGGCTCATGCGTACTGTGTCACTGATCTAAAGGTATTATGTTAATTAGGAGCTCCCCCATAGCTGCTATAGCCCTCATTAGTTACATAACTAGTCTAATTTTAAGTCATTTGCCTTGTAGATAGGAAACCTTGCAAGATGTGGGACAGAGATCACTGGTAAAGATTACATAACATAACATAACATACATAAAAATGATTTTAAAAAATAGCCTGCTCAGTATCCATCATTACTGCTCTGAGGGAGACTGGAAGTAAAGAATGGATGCTGCAGAACCTCCAGAGGTGATGCATTGCTCTGCTCTGGGATCTTCAAACTGCTGTCTGTTCCTTTTCTGCGGTCCAGCACATAGTTCACTAGATGGCCCTGAGTCCCTTCCATGAAGCTCAGCACGTCGCAGTCCACCTCCCCAGGATTGAGTAGGTAGCCAGCTCTGCAGCTACTAGACTCAGAAACAAAATGTCTATGGCCTCATTAAATGGACTATGCAGCATGACCTGCGGAGCACTGCACCAGGTGGTCACCGACGCCAGGAAAGTGCTGTTAATGGTCGATTCCTGGCTGCAATGACGGTAAGAGCGCAGATGTCCTGGAAACGCTAACCAGTCCAATAGTGTCCTGCTGCAGAGCTCCAGACCCCAGCCCCCTTCAGCACTGGGACCCATTTTGGTCTTATAGCATCATACAACTACTGTATTCTTCCAAATATATGACCGTGTTTTTTTCATGAAAATCTGTCTGAAAAAGAAGGGGTCATCATATTTCCGGGGTCTTGATTTCAAAAGCCAAGGAAGAGCCTTAAAATCTATAGAGCACAGCAGATGGCACCAACAATTGGAACGGTGGCTTTGTCTCTTGACTTGAAATTGGACATTGGTTTGTTGTTGAACAAGATTTGGTCTTCAAAAAGTATTTTTTCCAAAAATGATTCTTCTTAAAAAAGGAGGGTCGTCTTATAATCAGGGATGTCTTATATGCGGGACAACACTTTAATTCAAACCAAAGGTACCCTTTAACAAACATCATCATGCTGAATTGAAAGAAACCGTCTATAGGAAAAATGTATTTGACGTGTAATTTGACGTTTTAGTTTGGCCAATGTCCCATCCGCTATCTTGAAGGGGGCGGGCTTTATGACCTATTCTGCAGCCAGCCAAAAGGGGGCGATCGGGATGCTTTGGCTTCACTTTTTGGGGGCCTTCAAGCTGTCCATTGTCATATACAGTATTATCCAAACTAATGAGGCATGGTCTGAGCCTGGAGCTCTGCAGCTAGACCCATCTCAACCAATCGGAGCAGGATGGGATTTTGGGGAGGGGGGCTTAAAGAGACAGGCGCTAAAAAGCATATCAGTAAAAAAGAACATTTTTTTCAAACATTAATGCATGTAAACATGGTCTAGTAGAAACCTAAAATACAAGTGTGAACCAAATATGGGAGCTTTAACATACCGTACTGTTGTGACTGTATGAAGCTTTCACTGTGAGGGTTTAGAACATGTTTGTTGTGTACTTGGTTTCACTGTTCCCCTGCTTAGACACAAAAAAATAAACTATTGATTTAAAGAAAAGGAAATATTATTATACAAGGGACACAGACAATAAAATAAGAATAAGAGAGTGTACATATATTGCACACATTCTCATGTGGTCTTGGTTAATATTGTCAGTCATGCATCCAGCTAGCCAGGCTGTTCAGGAACACCTCCTCCAGTCAGTGATGGATGGGGGTTATTGTCTTTCACCCCAGCTGCAGCCTGCACACACTCGGCCCTGTTCTTCACATTGTCATTTCTAGGGCTTCCGGTGTGTTTTATATAGGCCAAGATGGAGAGAGGGAAGGAAAGAGAGAGAGAGAGAGAGGTAAACTTATTATTGTATCCTCTTCTTATTCCTTGTCACCAGAATTGTGAAGGAAAAAGGAAAGGAAAAACCTTGATTATGAATTAGTTTTGCAAGTGTGCTCACCAGAAAAATAACACTTTTTAACCCTCGGGCTGAACTTTAAACAGCTGTCACTATGTGTTGTACAATTAGACAGCATTCACACAGTTGTGCGGGAGAGTTGTGTATGTGCGACTGTTGGGGCTGCAGGACTTTTAATCTGGATTATCATGCCGCCCAGCCATGCTTTTCATAATCAGTTTGGTGAGCTGTGATTCTCGGCAGCGCATGACACATCTGGATGCAGGCAGTCGGTGAAGGGGAGGTGTGTGTGACTGCATGTGAGAGAGAGAGAGAGCGAGAGAGCGAGAGAGCGAGAGAGAGAGAGAGAGAGAGCGAGAGCGAGAGAGAGAGAGAGAGAGAGAGAGAGAGAGAGAGAGAGAGAGAGAGAGAGAGAGAGAGAGAGAGAGAGAGAGAGAGAGAGAGAGAGAGAGAGAGAGAGAGAGAGAGAGAGAGAGAGAGAGAGAGAGAAGAGAATCCTCACTTCGCTGTCCTTGCGCACACAAATGGAGAGGTATTCAGCAGAAGACATCCCTGGCCGGCGGGTTTAGTCACATTTCCATGCACAGATTTATTTTTCGTGTAAGTAGCCTATATTCCTCATCTCCATTTGCTATTGCAGCACACATTTGCAGTTGTATTGGTCCAGGTTTCATTGCACACTGATAGCATTTTTGCAACATTTTCTCAGTCACTTTAAGTTCTGCTGCTCATGTCTGCATGTCACACTTGTCTTGTGCATGTTAGTGGTCCAGAAAGAGAGAGTGGAGCTCTGGAGGGGAGACTGGAGGTGAATTCTTTGACCTACTGTAAAGAGCCATTGCACAAGTTGAGAGCCATATTTTGTGTTATTATAAGACTTTATTGATTTTCAGATTGGGTCACATATTTTTGCAGTTGTGACAGGAATGCATTTGTTTTGAGTAGCTTAGGGATCTGTCTTTTACCCATTCTGGTTTAACTAGGGCTGCAACTAAGACTTATTTTCATTATGTATTAATTCATTAAAACATAATCAATTTACTTTGTCCATCAAAAGTCAAAAACTCAAAATGCTCATTAAAACTTTCCAGTGTGTCATATTTTTGTTGCATGTTTTCATT
The DNA here is from genome assembly GCF_963691815.1 of Echiichthys vipera. Classification (NCBI taxonomy): domain Eukaryota; kingdom Metazoa; phylum Chordata; class Actinopteri; order Perciformes; family Trachinidae; genus Echiichthys; species Echiichthys vipera. The sequence goes on along the minus strand of NC_139843.1, from coordinate 16,598,140 downwards.
GATTAAGGTCCAAAACACTTTCTCATGACATAGAAAAGGTAAACTGGAACGAGGAAACGTGTGTTTGAAAAATTAATCATGAGGCCTAATTGGTTTTTAATTGCAGATTTTGTTGTAATCGGCTTATTAAGACGAAACCATTGTGTTTTTTACAATGATGTATGAATTTTGTAGACTAGTGTAAAGAGAACATCCAAAATACATATTTAGGTGTTTACTTACACTCAGTCTACAGACACAAATAGACAAACAGTTAGCATTTTATAATGCCTAATTTGCACATTTAACGTTTCAGAAAACTCCTCATACAAAACTAATTTTCTGAAAGTGAGTAATCAACTGGGGAAGTTTCATGGTCATGATATCTATGAGTTACATGTTTAACCTCACCTGCAGTGCCCTGCATAATGAAGTGTCCCCTGTAAAACAGTTTTCTAGTATGTCAACAAAATTAAACAAGAATTTTTAACCTATATACAATGTTCAGATTTCACTTGCTCGAAAGGGTAATACTTCAATAATAATAAATGATAAAATTCAATAATAATAATAATAATATTAATAATAATAATAATAATAATAATAAAACAATACAAATAACATTGTTTTCTCTTTCATTATGGTTAAAGACTGACCATTAATTGAAATATCATCATATCATAGCAAGAGACTCTTTAGGATTGTGATGTTACTAATAACAACAATCAACACTGGGTCACGGAGATGAGCTTGCTTGGAAACACACCCCACCAAATGTTGATTTAGCTCATAATCTGGCTGTGTGATTTGTCAGATTTCACAGTAAAACCCTGCATTAATGTTAATCTGAGATTGTAACTGTTCGTGTCTGATCAGAGGGTGGCACACACACACACACACACACACACACACACACACACACACACACACACACACACACACACACACACACACACACACACACACACAAAGTCACAGATAGGCGGTTTGGCTGATGCTCTGATCAAACATTTTGCAGTAGTCCACTCAGACTCAGAGCAGATGTGTGCTGTGTTTCGTGCTATAGTCGTCACATGACTTTGTCACTCTGGACTTCACATGCAGACTTGTGGAGCAGTTAGCAGCTTTCTCATACTACAATTTATCCTTAAGCATAATGGTTAGGGACCTGAAAAAATTACTCCCCACAAACTGAAGCTCAAAAAAGTGAATGGCCCTTGGAGTCAAGCATATATATATATATATATATATATATATATATATATATATATATAACAAATATATAAATATATTAACAACTCACTTGCATGTTTATTTACATCTCAGTCTGTTATTGTCTTTCTTTGGTTGTCTTTGTCAGAGTTTTACTCAAGCAGCAACCTAAAAAAAAAAGGAATAAATTAAGCCAACACTGAAATGCCAGAAACTACGGTTCCCAGACTGCCCACCTGAGGATACCTCCAAAACAGAGTCAGTCCTCATAGACCCCCATGTTAAATCCCCCCCCCCCCCCCCCCAGAAAAACAACGTTTAGTCTCAACATTTCTGGACTAGCTGGGAATTGAGTGATGTCAGGCACAGTCAAAATGGCGGAAATCTGGGAGCCACCGACATTGAGCTTTATGATAGTTCTTGGTTTTACTCAGCTTTCTGTGGCCTGTGGGGTTGTCACATGTGAATGCTTTCAACAACAGTTACATCAAACAGTTAAATGAATGTTTACATAGTCCTTGTGAGTATGGTATCATACCGATGTTAGCATAACTCAAAGCACCACTGTTCTTGCATTCACATGCTCCTTGGATGGTTCCATTTCTTGAGTGGGGAAGTCATTAGGTGTGTTCACGAGTTTTAGGTCTTACAATGGAAAGTACAATCTACGTGGACAGCAACCAATGGTTACAACCTGGTACCATATAACAAATAAAAAAGCAAGCAAAATATGATATGCATCAACAAAACATTTGCTTTCGTCTGCCACATTCGTTCTGCGTAATATGACGTCGACTCTGCGACTTTTCCAGTTGTTCCAGCTTGAAGGGGCATGAGAATTTTCCCAGTCTGGAAATATTTCTTCCAATTATTAGGACACCACATAAACGCAGAAAGTATAATCTCACAGAGCTGCTAGCATGGCTGTATGCTCTTGATACTGTGTTGCTAAACCAACATAACATTTGTTTTTAAACTCTCTTCACCATAGATATTGTATCACTCAAAGCCGAAAGATTTATCGTCTTATTTTGGTCCAAGGTTCCACCCTGAGAAATGATTTATCTTGCATCCAGTTACATGCAAAACAAGCTGGTGTGTAGCTGCAATGATTTGATATAGAAACATTTGGATTAGAAGAAAAGAACACAGCAGCATCTGGAGACTATCCCAGAGTTTCCAAACTAGCTTAACAATATGGCAACATTGGCCAGTTTTAGTGTTCTACGATTAGCTTGGACAAAACATTGTAAGCTTAATGGTTAGTATAGCCTGTGCGTGTGAATACATGTGTTTTTTTTCTGGCACTTTGCGCTTCCTGGGCCTTGCTCCTACCCTGTGAAAAGCTGTGAGGAAGGTCTAATGTCGCCTGGCTGTCTGTGAGGTTTATCTCCCCACCGTCCATTTTGGGTGAGAGCAGATTAGTCAGAATCCACCAGCTGCTGTGGAATTGGTTGAAATCGTGCCACACAGCGCTGTAATACAGTTACGTAAATGCCACCAGTCAGAGGTATAGGGTTTAACTTGCATAAAGAGCAGGGCACTTGACCTAGAGAGGCAGCGATTGAAAGGGTCCCCACCGGGACTGACCAGTGATGCAGAGCTGCTCTTTTTCTCCTGCAGAATGACAGCAAATAACACTCATTTGCCTCTCTGTTCTGTGTTAGCATCATTTTGACAAGTCAGTAGGTGGTGGTTGTATAATGTTTTAATGGTGCTGACACAGAAAAGCCACATGGAGGGAATGAGAGAGGCCATATTTGAACTCCTCCACCCTCAATATGTTGATATGAATGGTTGCATAAGTAACTCTTTAAACAGCTTGTGAATTGACTGACATGTTAGCTCAGAATGGAGGGAAACTGGAAGACACTGTAGTTGTTTCTTGGGGAGATGGTGTGCTGAAACTCAGCAAGTGAGTGTAGTAATGCCCCCCCTCCCCCCGTCCCAACAACACATTACATATCTGTTTGTAGATAACAATTTTGACAAAGCCAAAAATATTATTCTTTGTTTGATAGTGAAAAGCTTTATCTTTATTCAAACTATGCTTTTCCATTTCATTTTAATGTGCATGGACAAATTGAATTAATTCTATATTGACATTCAATCAGCCCCAAAAGACATTAGATCCAAGCCCGAGCTGCCCTAGTTTGGGCAACGTTTGGGGTAGACAGACTGTCTTGTCTATTTTTGCATGCCTTTGAAAACATTCAGTATGTGGAGCAACAGCTATGGGAGAGGTGCTTACGTGGATTGGATTCACTCACTAGTCTCCAGATTAATGTAGATTTCTACAACCCTTCAGGGCTAAACTACATCACATTCACAAATTAATGCGTAGTTGGCACGGGTAAGCACTTTGTGTTAAAAGGAGGCACAAGCGTAGAGAAGATGCTCTTCCTCTCTGTCCGTGGCTTATTCCCTCACAGCTTTTATTTCTTCTGCCTCCGAAGCTTAATAATGTAGCTGACTGTGTTCTTTATTTGTTCTCATTAACCAACTCTTAGGGGCCTTGGCTGTGTGATGTAAAGTCAAGAAATGGCAGAGAGTGGAACAAATCGGGAAAGAAGAAGCGAGGATGAAGTAATTCGAGGTGGTGGACCTCTCCAGGAGCCCGGCAGACCGGCTCTTGGACTCTCCCCAGTTGCTGGGACCAAGAGGCATCGAGGGATTGTGATCCAGCTGACTGGGACAGAGGGACAATGGGACAGTCTAGATGATAGTGAGCTCATCTTCTCCCTTGACCACGATGACGACTACCCCTCTATATCTCTCTCTAAGGAGAGGCAGCTTTCTGTTGAGGATGACAGAAAGTTGCAGTCCCAAGCTTTCCATGTCCCTCTTTCCCCCTCGTCCCCTGGCTCTCTGGGCAACTGCTCCACCACTGGCCCCAGCCTCCTCTTCCCGGGCTCCTCTTCACCCACCCACCGACCTCCCCCGAGCCTGGTCAAGTCTCTCTCCACAGAGCTGGAGCTCAAAGAAGGATCCACCTTCCGACCTAAACCCCTTCTCAGCCTCGTAAAGTCCATCTCTACGGAACTCTCCCGCTCAGAACCTGAGGTGTCGCAGTCAAAATCTGACTCTCGCCTCAACATCCACCTGTGGAAGCAGCTCACCCAAACAAAACCCCAAAGAACCGGGGACTCTCGCACTGCGCCCCCTTCTCCTTGCTCGCACTCGCCTGGAGAGGGTCTGAGAGGGGGCTTCTTCAAAATGGAGTTAGAGGACACCAAGAGGAAGCTCACGGAGGCCGTGCATGAGCCTCTGAGCAGCATGTTCAGTAAGATCATGAAAGAGGAGAGCGCAGGTAGCCCCAAACACCAGCGTAAGAGCCAGGGAGCTCAACAGGCCAGCTCCAGAGGTTTGAGGAGTGAAGGAAGCACGGACACAGTTTTCTCTGAGTCTCCTGTGAGTAGAACTAGAAAAACAGACGCTGATGTTTTGCCTGTGTTTGATTGGCCTCCTGTTAGACATGAAAGAAGCCATGGTAACCCCTGTCCCGTGCACCACAACAGGCAACATCACAAGGACGAGGCTCTGGAAATATGTACAGACGGTGACGTAATGCAAGTATACACCTTGGAGAATCACGGACATGCGAGGAGATCACCTACCCTCGCAGCACCCTCGGTTAGGACTTCTCCTCTTTCTCAACCCCCTCATCCTCTGCCACGCATGAGTTTATTCTGCGTGGCAGTGCTGTCTTACGGCTACTTCATCCTACCTCTCAGTCCATACTTCTCTGGCCTGGCTCTGGGATTAGCATTGGGCTTCTTGTTAGGACTGTTGCTCATTAGGATGGGTTCCCCCAGGTCACACTGCTCCGCTCCTCCACACAAACCAGCACAGACTCTTTTGGGAGAAGAGATCCTGACAGGCGGGACTGTCAGCACTGAGCCTGACACCCTCAAGGTAAATCAAATGAGTCCTTAAGGAGGAAAGTCATATTTTTGTCACCTTATTTTCAGCTACCTCAGTCTAGATCCAATACCAATACATTTCTCAACAAATCTACCATAAATAAGACCCGAGAAAGAGCACTTATTAAGGATCATTAGCTGCACTAAACCAAAACATGCAGAACTGATTTACATTTGCATCATTTTTAGTGCCCCAAGGCATGCCTGAGATGGACCTTCTCCAGAGTAGGGCTAAAACGGACACGACTCGCCTCTATGGAAGGCCAATTAGTTCAGATACACATGAATTCTAACAAATAGACAACACGTAGCCTTCCATACACCTCCACCTTGACGACCTCTCTTCTTCCCCTCAAAGAAAGCGTTTTTAAAAGTCTTTGTATTTAGCTCTCAGTACTTTTGTAGCTTCTAACTGAGTCTCATAGGTCTCTCTATGTTTCATGTTCATTTTCAGCTGTATCGCGTCAAATAAAATATTGTTTTTAAATAGCAATATAATAGGGGACTTTTATTGTGAAGAATTTATAGGAATTAAATGTGTTCTGTATATGTTTTGCAGCAGCTCTTTTATCGCTCACTGGCCAACTTCTAAATAGCAACAGCAGATGTTGTGACGTAAGAACAGGAATGTCCGTAGAAATATCTATTTTTGTATATATTATTATATAAATGTTATCATTGTGAATTTTATCAAAAAAAATTAAAATACTAAAATACAAAGACAACCAAATTTCAAAGAGCTAATATAGAGTCAAGCCCAGAAAAGCCACGCCACTGAAGACACACCTTCAGGCAAATAGCCCTGTTGTAATGGAAATGTCAATCCATGCCATGGGCTGATGGGCGGAGTCAAACCGAGCCACGCTGATCCATGCCATGCATACTGGCATCAAAGATCCCCTCACATCTGCTGTGTCAAAAAATTGCAATTGAACACACCGCAAAAGACTACAGCCAACAGTTGCATTCTGTGCCTGCGTGAGAGGAAATGACTCACCATACCAGCAGGCAGTGGAAGTCTGTAGTCATCATTTAAAAAAGAAAACCAGAAAAGCTGCAGGACGTATTCAAGATGCTAGTTAGCCAGTTAGCACATTATCAGTGAACCCAATGTTGAAAGAACAAAGGCTATTTACAACAACTATGAAAGGTTTCTGCTAAAGAGCTAAATGGTCATTAGGGAAAACTCATCTGCATAATATAACGTGACCTTTGAAGGGATAGTTACACTTTTGGGAATTACATTTATTCACTTTCATGCGAGAGTTAGGCACAAAGATTGATATCACTCTTATTCCTGTCCTTTCAGTATGAAGCTATAGTCCGTGTAACCTAGGCACAAATACTGGGAACAGGGGGTACAGATAAAAACTGTAAGTGAGTGATTTCTGTATGCACTTTGAAAAAAATGTTACAATAGCTAGAGTACTTGTAATTGGTATTCAGCTGTGCTAATTTGTTCTAAAAAGAACGGTGTAAAGTCAGTGAGTCATTTCAACACCTCTGCTGACTGTTTCCTTCACAGAGTATAGCGTCTAAAAGTGGCACGCAGCTACATATGATGACCAAAATGCAATTAAAACCTCCAAGGATAAAAACCCGCCTGAGCCTCACTGGTAATTACTATTCTCCTACTGGCTGAGCTTGACACAGGGCTAGTGAAGAGGACAGCTAGTACCCAGACACTGTCAGTTGCAGAGGCAATTAGTGGGGAATACAGACAGTAGGAAGCTGTAATTTGTCAGGGCCTGATGGCAGGTCGGGGGTGGAGAGTGGTGGTAATGGTCGAAAATAGGGGGTGGGGGTATTTATTGGCTCAGTGTTGGGATAATTCCCTTATTTGGTCATTAGCAGGTTGGATTTTAGTGTGATGGCTGTTGACATGTCAGTCAGAGCCGCAAGATTTGTGAGCCGTCTGGTAATCAGACAGTATTTGATTGTGGGCACAATTCTGAGACAAGAGCAGAAGCTGACACTACCATGAATAAAGAACAAATAAAATTTCAGTATGAATAATGTATTGGTTATGAGTCAACTGGAGCACTAAAAGGGAACATCAAGCTCCTAAAGGGGATTGTATGATAGCATTCACACCACATGCAGCTGACCTAATGATCACGTCAGAAATAGTGGCGATTGCTCTAAGACTGCAAGGGAAGCTAAGCTTCCCCTAAAGTGCCACCCCCCCCCCCCCAAAAAAGTGGTGAAATATGTCCTGCTGAGTGTACATTTCATTGACTAGATACGCGCTAGAAAGCCTTCATCTTTTGTTCAGAATCAGCTTCATATCATAGGTAACCGGCAAAACTTCCTTCTCATTCATCTCCACAGCTCCACAGCGCTTTACACAGTCGGACGCTCTGCTTCTACTGAGTTCAGTGGGGAAGCGTAAAGTGGGTTGTTCCACGGCAGAGAAACTAGACGCTCATTGCTCATTGGATAAATGCTGGGCTTTATCCCGCCCATCAGACACTCAGCATCTCGTGGGGTCTATGGTACAGTGGGCTGGCCCGGACGCTCAGCATCTGCATGATGATTAGATGAGCTGTCTGCGGCGGAATCCTTTTTTGATTGACAGCTAAATGAGCGAATCAGCAATCTTGAAAAAAAAAAAAGCAAGCGGAGCATTTTCGAAGTTTTTCATTCCATTGTTCTGAACTGATCCGGAGACTTTACTGATCCCCAGCGACATTGTCTTTGTTAAAAACGACTAGCGTTGTGTTTGGAGACACTGTTCTGTCACTCTGCCGTTTCTCTCCCAACCGAGCAGCAGCAGCTGCAGAGCTTCTCCTCCGTCACGATCACTCACACTCACAGGCGGTCACACTTCACAGTAGCCTGGCGCAGCAGCTCCAGCTGGGCCAAGGCCGTTTAAGCAGCCTAGCTCTGCTGACCATTGAGAGGACACTGGTCAAGTCCCTGGAAAAGACGCCTAGTTGGTATGACAAGGTCACAGATCATTTTCTTGAAAAGGAACGAAGGGTAGAATTTACATATAAATAAACAAACTAGCTAGTTTCCCCTCCTTGAAAGACCAGCAGCCCCCACTAGAATATATTTCAGATTGAGCAGTTTTCATTTCACAGGATTTTAAAACCAACACTTTAACACTTTATATATGAAGTTGTGTTTAAGCATATGAATTTACATTGATGTAGCCTAAAATAAATAGTTTGCTTGCTTTCTTAATGCCATGCACTGTGAGTAAGCATGTAGCTAGAGCAAGGAGATGGTAACCAGGCAACCAGCTAAGATTACCAGAAGTCAATGTGCCATTCCTAATGATAGTTCTAGCTCCTAACTTTGCACACAATTTATTCGATTAGCTTAGCCAAGCAAGAAGTAGAATTTGTTCGCCAATGACATTCATTGTAGTGTACAGGCTCTTTATCCTCTGTAATCTAAAGACTCTGATTGGTCTGTTTGTTGACAGCAGCATGAAGCCAGAAATCCTGGGAAGGCAGAATCCTGGACAAAGTGTCCCTTTAAACAAAAAATAGGTTTTTGTTGTATTTCATGCATACTCTCTACTTGGCAATAACTTTATTATGGATGACTGATCCTCTTACCTCTCAGTTCACAGACTTGCCTTCTGAACTGCATTTCATCCATAACTAGTTTGTCCATTTTAAAAATTATTTCGTTGAAATCCAGACAGGGAAAATGTACAATGTTTGATTGTTTGGACCAACAAAAAAAAAATATTTACTTTTTGCTATATAGTTCATTATGTGATTTTCAAGACTGGAACAGTACAGTTTAAACTGTAGGTACCTTTTTTATTGTATGTCTATATTACTGTTTTGATGTCTGTCTGTGTGTATTGCTGCTGTTACACTGCAATTGCCCATCTTGGGATCAATAAAGTATTTCTGTTCTATTCTATTCTATTTAAAATTCTTCTTTCTGCCTTTTCAGGGCTGGATGAATGAAATACACGACTACGACCCAGAAACCTACCATCCAGCTCTGACTCACTCCGTGTTTGCCGCCCTGGAGGGCTCCTGTCTCCGTCTGGACTCCCCTCATAATAACATCAGCCGTAGGGCCACCTATGATGAGAGAGTCCACGAGGCCGGTTTCGTAAAGTCACGCTTATATCAGCTCGCAAACAGCAAAGTATGATGACTAAGTGTTGTTATATATCTGAGGCTGTATCTTTTTTTTAATGGGATATACTGATTTATTTTGGTATTCTGATGATGTTCTGATACTGTATGTAGGCCAGAAGTGAACTTTATGTAGCATTCACTAGCCAATTAACTAATTCATACGATTTCGACAATTTAATGCATGGATTGTTGGAGTAACATTGACATTGCTTGAAATTACTAGTAATGTCTGATACAAAAAAAATTGAAACTTCTAGTTTTGGTTCACCTCTTTAGATTTAATTTCATTCATCGGACATTTGATTGATGTCATTGCCCATTTATCAGCTGTATTTTGCTTTGGCACAACAAACAACTCCCACTGTTTCCCAAAGGTATTCCTTCTGCCATCTGTGTTGGCTCGGAAGAGGACGTGGAACCCAAAGTATCCCATCTGCATCCAACTGGCTGGGGGTGCGAACTCCCAGGAGGATGAGGGAGGAAGGTCGGCGGAGAGTCGGGGTGAGGAGCCAGGAGCCGATCCGGAGAATCCACAACAAAGTTCCTCCAAACACGCCCATGAACGTCCCACCACTCTCTACCTATTCGGCCGCACAGGAAGAGAAAAGGAAGAGTGGTTTCGTCACTTCCTGCTTGCGTCCATGGATACAGAGAGGGAAAAGGAGGGGAACGGACAGAAGCCTGGCAGATGTGCGTCCAGATCGGGTATGAGAAACGTTTAATGCATTAGAGAAAAAAGGGTTTCCAGATAAGACATCTATACAAATGCTATGTATGTGTGGATTATGGATTACATGCTCCAATTCTTTGCATTTTCAAAGCCAATCCCTTTCAGAGGGAACACATAGATCTCACAGTTGTATGTTGACATGAGAGGGCAAAGGCATCTGAAAAAACAACTGAGTGGGAATATATAATACTCACTCCCAATCTGTCACACATCCTTTTTTATATTGCCTCACTCTTATCAAATACATTAGTGTTTCCGCACTAATTCCATCATTACATTAACATGCTACTCACCACTCTGCAGATCTTCTCTTCAGAAATAATGTTTTCATCCAAAACAACACTTCCTAAGGTTTTTTCCATATTAAAAGCCTACCTATAACAGGAAGGATGTAAGACTTTTAAAGGTCTCATAGTCTCTCATTTTCAGGTTTATACTATATTTTCCATTTCATCTCATGCTGTCTGAATATAGCTGTATTCACCCTCTGCCTGAAATGCTCCATTTTAGCGCCTGTCTCTTTAAGCCCCCCTCCCGATAAAGCACCGTCATTGCAGCTGTGAAATGACTGTTAAGGCACTTTTGCAGCACTTTCTACCTATATATAGTATAGATGTGACAGCATAACCGTACAGAAGTCCTGACGGCTTGTTTAAAGTCACAGTTTCTGAATACAGGCTGTGTGCATTTCTCTGTAAATTTAGAGTTTTGATACTTTCACAGTATTTATATAGCACTGCCACCTGCTTATTAATAAAAAAAAGACGTGGAAATCTCACTTCTTACAACCTTTAAAGGGAAAAGGAAAGCTTCAAGCATCGTAACTCAACATCTGTCGATGAAAAGGGCAGAGTGGAACACCTGCGTGACTCCTGCTGCTGTAGATAGAATTACTTACTTCTTTCTGTGAGTGGCCATGATAACCAAAATGGGTTGATTTCCAAATGTTGCCTGTATTCTTCCAGGTGACTCTGCATCAGCACAGAGTGTTACTGCACACGGTAATGTCCCAAGCAGCAGAGGCTCCAGCAGAGCGGGCAGCAGTGAAGACGACGCCCCCTTCACACCTCCTGTCCCCTGTATCCCTGGGGCTCCTGTCAGTCAGGCCTCCAGTAGCACCAGGGGCCTTTCCCTGCTAGACTACCCTGGATACATGGCTCGTCTGCTGGCCGCGGAGGAATTCACCCCCCTCTCCAGCCCCAGAGCCAGCAGCACAGAGATGAGCCCCACCATCAAAGAAAATGTAAGTCACGCTTGCAGATACAATTAAGTGAAGCAAAAAGTGAGCCTTTAGGAACATATTGCATGTATAGAGAGACACATGACATTGTGGCATTTCCAGCATTACCTCTACATTGTACAAAACCTAAATTTTTCTTGTCCTTGCTCAGCTCTCACTCTTCTTGTCTTTTTTTTTTTACAGTGTACCTGTGATCTAGCAGAGCACCTTGGGACAAGCCCGACTGCGTGGGCCAACGCTTTAATTGGTCGAATCTTCTGGGACTTCCTGCGGGAGAAGCACTGGGCCGACTGGGTCTCCTGCAAGATCCAGAAGAAGCTGAGCAAAATCAGAGTGAGAGCAGTTTTATTGACTGTTACTGTAAATTCAAAGTCACAGAAAAGGCTGACTATAAGTGTGATGCATTTGATGTCATTTTAAAACTATGATATGGTGTATTGGTTACAGCTGCCTTACTTTATGAATGAGCTGACTCTGACCGAGTTAGATATGGGCTGCTCTATGCCTCAAATCACCACTACCTCCAGACCAGAGGTCAACCACAGAGGTTAGTACACACTGGAGATCATGGTAAAAAAAAACAACATACACATGCCCAAGATGTGATTACAGCTGAGTGTAGAGCATTAGATCAGACGCTGTTATCCTGTTGTAATCTTACGGAGCAAGAGAGCCGTTACACATCGGCCTCTGAAATTGGGAGCATACTGGTGTATGTGTTGTGTGTTGTGTGTGTTTTAAAATCAGGCAATCTGGCAGACAACACTTCTCATGCTGAGGGGAAAGTGTCAGTATGCTTCAACGTGTGCGACCTTATGATTTTCTGTTTCCCTCTTTGCTGTTACACAATCACCCCTCAACAAATTATCCTGGTCCTAAAGGGGATTAATAATCCTTTGTAATTTGTTATAAATTTAATTTCAAGGCTTGATAATCACTCTAAAGCTGTTTAATCCGCCCACTAAGCAGTGTGTCTGTGAGTTTGTTTGTCCAGATTGTGTCCAGATTGGGGTGTGTGTGTGTGTGTGTGTGTGTGTGTGTGTGTGTGTGTGTGTGTGTGTGTGTGTGTGTGTGTGTGTGTGTGTGTGTGTGTGTGTGTGTGTGTGTGTGTGTGTGTGTGTGTGTGTGTGTGTGTGTGAGAGAGAGAGTTTTGCATTGACTTTGGTGGTGTGGTGTTGACCTCTTCCCGCTGACCCCCCTGTGCAGGCCTGTGGGTGGAGCTGCAGCTGGTCTACACTGGTGCCCTGCAGATGACCCTGCAGACAAAGTTCAACCTGTCCAAACTGGGTAAAGAGGGCGGTCAGGATGCAGACTGTATGACTGAACCCAGTAGCCCACGGTCAGTACTACAAACACACACACACACACACACACACACACACACACACACACACACACACACACACACACACACACACACACACACACACACACACACACACACAAACTGTGCACTTTTATGTGCTTTCGGGAATAGACTTAATACATATTTGTAGCATGTTACATGTTTCCCAACTCTTCTAAACCTCATTTTGCTTCCTGAATGTGGTGTTGTCCTGTGCGTTAGTGGTAGCAGCTGCTGCAAGTGTTACTGACTGATAGGGGTGAGTGCTATGGATAATGTAAACTGAAAATTCAATTTAGAATTAGCTTATGGACAAAATAACCGCACGTGTAAAATTTTTGTCCCCTAAAAATATGACCTATATGTCAGTATTTCTATCATCTTCTGGTGTATTGCATCCAAGCGGAAACCTCTGGGGCTGAAAAATGAGGCCAACAAGTAAGTGCCAAAAAAACTGCACTTCCTCGAATGTCCACTTGGGGTCAAAGAGTCAAAAAACAAGTCAAGCCCGATAGACCCCCATGTCAAAATGCCCAACTTTACATCAGAAATAAACACGTTTACAGCCTGGTACAAAAAATGGTCTCTACAGCTTATGTCCCCCTTTAAGCATAATTAAGGGCATGCCAAGTGAGTGACAAGTGGTTGCTTCCAGGTGCATGTTTCAGCAACCAAGCTTCATTCGGACCGTCTCAACTCCATCCAACTCCAGACCTTGCCTCTTTGCCAATATTTACCATCCCAGCCATGTAAGCAACGCTGGTATTATATTCACATCCGGAGTCTGTGTGTGTGTCATCATGCCACTTTGCACCCCTAGCCCAAGAACCGTGCAAAATGCAGTTGTGAAACTTTACAGGTTCGTAGTTTACATCTACCAAGATGGCGACGGCCAGGGCCACCCACACTGAGCTCTTCAGAAACCTAGAAACCCAGAACCATATCCGTGTTTTATACAGTTTATGATCATGCTGTCCAGGCCAAGTAGCAGGAGTGATAGCCCACTTGACAGAAAACCCTGTATTTTCATTCTTATCATAGCACAAACGCACACCTACACACATCTCGTTTCATCCCCTCATAGTCTCTGATCTTCAGAGCAGAGCTCCACATTACATTGATTAGCGTAGACCTGCCTGTCATAGACCTGCAACGATGGGGATTACAGTACATGCAAAGCTTTACATTAACTGCCTTCGGTGCAGCTGAAGCTTTACGCGGAGATAGCAAATATTAATCTTTTCAAGCCGCTGAGACGCCTTTTCAGAAATTGCTAGATTTGTTCTCATACACACATCTGTCAATCTGCATAGTTAAGTTCACATTTTTATGCCAACAACTATTGAAATGCAGAGGTACTGATGCTTCCAGGAATATCATAATTTTCTCATCCATCTACCCGTTCCTAACTTGTCTACCCGTACATCCTCCCAGCTGCAGGCCCATCATCAGCGTGTTGGCGGACAGTGATGAGGAGTCCTCCAGCGCTGGTTCATCTGATGAGGAAGAGCTGCTTCTCTCTGAGCCTCAGGGTCCAGTGGGGGAGAAGGCTGCCACACCAGCTACTGATGGGTAAATGCCTATATACAGTATATAGTAGTGTAATATCAAACATAAATACTGCCCATGTGTGTCTTAATGTGAAGGCTCCTTTTTCTACAGCCAAAAATAAACTGCACTGACATCACACTCCAGATGGCTGTCGCTTTCCATTTCAGACTCTCGTTTCTCCTCTACTTTTGACTTTCGCTCCCTCTCCTCTCCTCTTCTCTCCTTTTCTCTAATCCTCTCTTACAGGACAGGGGGCGGAAAGACTGGAAGGAAGATTTTGAGATTTGTGGACAAAATCGCTAAATCCAAGTATTTCCAGAAGGCGACGGAGAACGAGTTTATCAAGAAGAAGTTTGAGGAGATGTCTAACACGCCCCTGCTGCTCACTGTGGAGGTTCAGGAGCTTTCAGGGACTCTGGTCGTCAACATCCCACCGCCCCCTACGGACAGGATATGGTAAATACTGAGGCATTATTTCTTTCTGTTCATTATTTGGAAGTTAGTCAGTAACATTTTTCCTTTAAAAACGCTTTTTTCACTGACTTTGCAATTTGGTTTAAACACCTTAGTGTAGTGTAGCTGGCAGTTTGCACAATATCCTCTTGTTTCTCTCATGTTTCAGAAGATAGTGTCTCAATTGTAAATACATAGATGTAATGTGGAGGCAAATTTATCCAAATGCAATATTAGAATTTCAGATTAAAGTTGCTGCCCCCCTGACCCGACCCCGGATAAGCGGTTGAAAATGAGATGAGATGAGAGATGAATTTCAGATTTGTTGTCATTTTCTGCTTCTTTTTGTATTTTTTTGCTGCTTTGTTGTCATTTTTTGCCTCTTTGTAGTCATTTCTGACTCTTTTTAGTCATTTTCTGCCCCTTGTAGTCATTTTCTGTGTCTTTGTAGTCCTTCTCTGTCTCTTGTAGTCGTTTTCTGCTTCTTTGTTGACATTTTCTGCTTCTTTGTTGTCATTTTTTGCCTCTTTGTAGTCATTTTCTGCTTCTTTGTTGTCGTTTTCTGCCTCTTTGTTGTCATTTTTGCCTCTTTGTACTCATTTTCTGCCTCTTTGTAGTCATTTTTGCCTCTTTGTTGTCATTTTTGCCTCTTTGTACTCATTTTCTGCCTCTTTGTAGTCATTTTTGCCTCTTTGTTGTCATTTTCTGCCTCTTTGTAGTCATTTTTTGCCTCTTTGTTGTCATTTTCTGCCTCTTTGTAGTCATTTTTTGCCTCTTTGTAGTCATTTTCTGCCACTTTGTAGTCATTTTTGCCTCTGTGTTGTCATTTTCTGCCTCTTTGTAGTCATTTTTGCCTCTTTGTAGTCATTTTCTGCCACTTTGTAGTCATTTTCTGCTTCTTTGTTGTCGTTTTTTGCCTCTTTGTAGTCATTTTCTGCCTCTTTTTAGTCATTTCTGACTCTTTTTAGTCATTTTCTGCCCCTTGTAGTCATTTTCTGTGTCTTTGTAGTCCTTCTCTGTCTCTTGTAGTCGTTTTCTGCTTCTTTGTTGACATTTTCTGCTTCTTTGTTGTCATTTTTTGCCTCTTTGTAGTCATTTTCTGCTTCTTTGTTGTCGTTTTCTGCCACTTTGTAGTCATTTTTTGCCTCTTTGTAGTCATTTTCTGCCTCTTTGTTGTCATTTTTGCCTCTTTGTACTCATTTTCTGCCTCTTTGTAGTCAATTTTGCCTCTTTGTTGTCATTTTCTGCCTCTTTGTAGTTATTTTTTGCCTCTTTGTTGTCATTTTCTGCCTCTTTGTAGTCATTTTTTGCCTCTTTGTAGTCATTTTCTGCCACTTTGTAGTCATTTTTGCCTCTGTGTTGTCATTTTCTGCCTCTTTGTAGTCATTTTTGCCTCTTTGTAGTCATTTTCTGCCACTTTGTAGTCATTTTCTGCTTCTTTGTTGTCGTTTTCTGCCTCTTTGTAGTCATTTTTTGCCTCTTTGTAGTCATTTCCTGCCTCTTTGTAGTCGTTTTCTGCCTCTTTGTAGTCACCTCTGCCTCTCCGTAGTCATTTTTTGCCTCTTTGTAGTCATTTTCTGCCTCTTTGTTGTCATTTTTGCCTCTTTGTAGTCATTTTCTGCCTCTTTGTAGTCATTTTTGCCTCTTTGTTGTCATTTTCTGCCTCTTTGTAGTCATTTTTTGCCTCTTTGTTGTCATTTTCTGCCTCTTTGTAGTCATTTTTTGCCTCTTTGTACTCATTTTCTGCCACTTTGTAGTCATTTTTGCCTCTTTGTTGTCATTTTCTGCCTCTTTGTAGTCATTTTTGCCTCTTTGTAGTCATTTTCTGCCACTTTGTAGTCATTTTCTGCTTCTTTGTTGTCGTTTTCTGCCTCTTTGTAGTCATTTTTTGCCTCTTTGTAGTCATTTCCTGCCTCTTTGTAGTCATTTTCTGCCTCTTTGTAGTCACCTCTGCCTCTCCGTAGTCATTTTTTGCCTCTTTGTAGTCATTTTCTGCCTCTTTGTTGTCATATTGTACATACTGTACTTTTGGTTTTATTCTGGACTATCTGCATCTATTTGCAGCTGTTTTACATCTTTTGGTAGTGGTTTCAGTCCCTCTGTTGTTTTTTTTGAGCCTCTCTGTAGTCATTTTATGTTTTTGTATTCATTTTGAATCTCCTCATGGACGGCTGTTTGTGTGTGACTCACTTTTCGCACCTCATCTGCTGCAAATCTAAGTTTAGCACTAAGCCTGTTTAAAACACTGAGACAACGTGACACTGAACTGTGGCTGAAAACAGCAATCTGATAAAGATGTGGTAGATTTGATTCTGGGCTGATCTCCTCTGTAGGTACAGCTTCTGTGTGCCCCCCAAACTGGATCTCCACGTTCGTCCTAAACTAGGGGAGAGGGAGGTCACTTTTTGTCATGTGACTGAGTGGATTGAAAAGAAACTGCAGGATGAGTTCCAGGTAAAAATAAATAAAAAATAAATCAGCACCTATTATGTACAATGCTGTCATTTCCTCAGCTTCCTTCACAATTATTTTTTCCTTCTCCAGAAAGTGTTTGTACTGCCGAACATGGATGACATCTACTTACCCCTGATGCACTCATCGGTTGGCAGCCCCCAGTCCTCCCAGAACCTGTCCTCTCAGAGCCAGCGGTCCCAAAGCTCATCGACAGAGTCCATAGAGAGGATCCCAACTGAGATCTCTGGGGCAGAGTCCGAATAGTGCCTCATGTTGACGATCAAAGGAGAGCTGACCCTGCCATGTTCATCACGTTGTATACACAGTGTGAAAGGATAAAGTAGATAAGAAAGGAGAACATAAAGTTACATTTGCCTCGAAAGACTCAGTAGCTCTGGAGCAGACTTAGAACCCTCGTGCTGATGCCTGAACCAGGAGTTTCTGAAAGTCTGATGTGTTTGTAACAGATTACTGTGAGTGCAGCAACTTGAATACCTTTTGCAAATGTTTACATGTGAATGATCCCTATGAGATTACATATATATGTATTTACTGCTTTGATGTTTACAGCTCAATGTCACTTTGGATACAAGATGTTGGAAGTTATTAAATAGAAAAGCAACGGCCAGTTTTATTCTTTAACACATACCCCTGTGAATCTTACGTCTCCCTTTGAATGCTTTAATTAAAAAAACAGCAAAGAGGATATGTTTGTGAACCTTTTAGGAGACCTTGTTGAAGCTCCTGCATATACTTGAATTAATTCACGTGCAAAACTTCACCCTCCAACTCCAAAAATCAATTAAACATAACAATACTGTAAATTAAAAATATAACATTGAATATTCATTTGTTGCTAATGACTTGCCATTCACACTGTCCACCCTTTGTCCTCATATGAATATAAAACCTGCAAAAACATGTGAATCAACCACTGGACTGATGCTGGCTCCTTTGTTAGTAATCAATATTTAAATTGTAGCTCTGTAAAAAGCATAAGAACAAAGGGCACATAGAGCCTGTTGAACCAGTTGATATGGAAACGTCCTAATATGTGAATAATGAGGCCGCTGGGAAGTTTCAGGGCTCACCTTCTCAAATGTCCTCTCACTCCGCATATCTCCATTACAATAAAAGACCCAAGAAGACCAAGGTAACATATCACTGTAGGTTTCGAGTGTTGGGTTAGGCTAAACTCTGATACACCTGAACGGCAGCCAGGCACTCTTTCTCCAAGTGAGCGAAACCAACTTCCCACCAACGACTGCCACTCTAACGACAATCGTTGGCACTTGGCGCCCAAAGGGTTCCAGTGACATCATCGGCCTTGTGAGAGGTTAAATACCTGGATCTCCACACCAGATAGATGGACCAGTCCCAGCAGGGTCAAATGCCTACGTGAGCTTAAATTATTAAAGTAAAGGGGAGGATTAGTGTTCATGTTCTTAAATCAAGTCTTAATTTTGGATTCTAGGGGACCAAAGCTAGTCAATAATCATGATATTGCAAATGCAGTAATACAGGATAATGGTAAACCATAGTAATTTCTTTTAGTTTTTACTTTTGACAACCTTCAAACAAGTAACTCAGTGACACAGAAGTCAAAACGGAAAGCAAAGATTGAAATTAAGAGTGAGACAAAATGACGACAGAACATGCTGGGGGAACAGCTTGTACAAAAGTCCTGATGCGTAAAATGTAATCACATGGAAAGGTGTGATGCTGTGTGTTCGCATGTCCCTCTGTGGAGATATTGGCGGTATGGTTTGTTAGACAGGCCAAAGGTCTATGTATAAAACTCTTTATTTAGCTTCCTGATATATCGTATTGTACAAATATACTTAAGTCTATACATTCCTCACTGCAATCACTAGATTTCTTTGGTGTAGGTCTAATTGCGTTTGGGTGTGGGGTCTTTAGGGCGGTTTGAAAATAGAGTGAAGGAAGCAATAATAGTTGGTAAAGCCGCCACAGGACAATTGTTGGAGCTCCCTGACAAAAGCCTCAAGTCAGAAGGAAAATCGTCATCGGCTGGGTGCTCTTATATCAGGGTTGGAGAACAATGTGTTACATAATCAAAAGCTTGAGCAAAAAGGCCTTCCACTGCCTCGCAGACACACTTCAGATGACTAGTGCGCTAAATATCTGGAGCTGTCACGCAAGACACAGCCTGAAGGGAATTCAGGGGGAGGTATCGCCTCAAACAATAGGAACTTTATTGTTTTTGCTTGATATTGCCCCAATGTGTGTCAAATAGCATGCATCTAGTCGGCACTATCCAAAAAGAAAACAAAAAAAAGAGCAAGACCATCCAGTCGAAGAGAGCTCAAACATGCATCATTACAATTGAAACATGTTCCAACAAGTGGAGAATAAAACTCCACAGAGAAGAAGACTCCACCTCCGCCCTGGCCAAAGAAGCAATTTTTTTAGGAGTCACATTAAAAAGAAACATGACAGTGACCACGACAGAGAAACAAACAAAGACTCAACCATCTCAAAGCACTCAGTGGACACAAACACAGTGCACCTAAAATCATCCTTATATGTGCAGCACCAGCCTGGACCAAAGCCTCTCAACAACGGTTCTACAGTCTACAAATCATCCAAAACAAGTCAATAAAAATGCATTTAGACTCCCACAACACATGCGGACCCATTATATCCTCAGGATGTCCGAACTCAAAACCATCCAAGAGAGAAGCCTCGACCTCAAAGAGAAATACAGACAGAGACCAGGACACCCCTCTCCCATAGCCTCTGAAACAAACCACAGTAACTATCAAGATCCCCTAACCAACAGTAACTCATGATTACATCTGACTCCATTCGATTTACACTCCACACACCCAATCATAATTATCATTATTCAGTCACATGTTTACTTTGTAATCTTGATTCACACCAAATGCACCCTGACCGCCAGCAACTATGCAATTTGTCCTTGCCCAGTTGACTTGTTTCAGCTCCTATATATAGGATTTGGTTGCTCATGAATAAGTAGTTTTAATAAAGGAAATGGAGTCCAAACGTATGAGTTAGTGATATTATATGATACTTCTTCGCATAAGTTTCATTTGGTTAAAGACTTGGTTAAAACCTAAGATATGACGGTTGCAGTCCAGCCGAATAGAATGACATGGGGAAAAAAAAGAAAGGAAAAAAATATTTATAATTCTTTTTACGAATTAAAATTAGAATGCAATACCAAAACTGTGCCATAATCGATGTTGGAATTAGTCTAACTAATAGTAGGTCTTACCTGTTGATGAAAGTATATGGGCATGGAAAGACATGCACACAAGACATGAAAGAATACAACTTTAATGAGTATTTCAAAAGGGCATCTCAAAAAGAGTCTCTTATCCCCAGTAAAATCACCTTTGGGGAAAAGAATGCAGTTCATGCTGTGATCCTTTCGCTTATGTAACCTGGGCGCCTGTACATATACGTATAGAGCCTGTTGATCCTGTTCATGACAGTGCTTTTATATACTGTATGTCAGTTCAAAGAGCCACACCTGGCTAACTTTTTGCTGTATGCATCCCACCACCTTGCCCTCAGGTGTTCGTCACTTTGACTCTACCTCCAGTACAGTATGTGCATGTTATATATACCAATGCAGACTCTGTGATCTGGCACAGCAGCGGCAAGTCCGCTGGAGACTGAAGGTCAATAAAGCATCTTGAGAGCTAAGCCATAAACAAATGCACAATGGAGTGTGAAAAGCGCTTTGTTATCAGTGCCCACATTATCGGAGCCGTCTACAGGGAAACACCAAAACTCAAGGTGAGTTAAGACCTCAGACATTTTGATTGTTAATTGTTACATAATATATTTGTTGTGTTTGTAAGAAAGTGCCTGGTCTCTACTCATTTATTTTTCCTGTTCACAGATGTTCATCATATCTGTGTTATATGAGACTCAAGTGATCATCTACAGGTCCTTTGAAGATTTTACAAAATTTCATGTATGTCCAACGCCCTCACCACTGACACATACACAAACACTCATGGATATCATAATGTTAAGGAAAGAAAAATGTTGTTTTTCCAAACAGAGGCAGCTGAAAAAGAGGTTCCCTCTCATGAATGCTTTTAGGAAAAATGACAGAGTGATCCCCAAATTTACAGGTAAGATTTGAGAGGTGACACCATCCCCAAAATGGGCATTTTGCTAAAACTGTGGGCTCCACTTGCGCACCTGCCACCTCTCCATCCCCTAGTAGCAGAGACACTGCAGTCTGCCTGACCCATTGATCATTTATCTGACTGAAGTTTTTGCCTTTTGTCTTTTGTTCTGGAAGTCAGGATGAGGTCAACAAATGAAGTTGAGAAGAACATTAACGCAGTTAGTGGTTTGTAGTCCATTAATGGTGCCGGGGCAACACACCTCCTGCAATGCAATTGTGATGTACATTTTGTCATTGTTTTGTTGTGTGTGTGTGTGTGTGTGTGTGTGTGTGTGTGTGTGTGTGTGTGTGTGTGTGTGTGTCTATTTTTCAGTTGTTACATTATTACATCACCTATGTGGTGATTAAAAGTGCTGCCTAAAGTTGTCTGTGTACCCACCCAATGGTGGTATGTTAAAGTTATTCCAGTACAAATTGAGCTTTGCCTGCACTAAGTTGCACACAAATGTGACTTGAGACTTGACTTGGACTCGAGATTTGAGACTCGGGCACTATCCTTTTTTTTATGTGCTTTTTGGAGCATTAACGTCAGAAGCAGAAAGTCATTCTCTCCCACAGAGATGCACGAGCGGCCACACTCCACACATGACACGGAGAGCACTTCACCTGCTTCTGCTGCAGTTTCATTACCGTTCTCAGTCCACAAAGCACATGTAGACTTGGCACCCTGGGCAACTGCAGAAAAGGCAAGATTTCAGCCCCTCTATAGGAGTTTGCCTCCAGAAACAGTGCTATGGGTAGAGGTGAGGCCAAATACATCCGGTTGTTACGGATCCACCCCCCTCCAGAAAGGTGACTTACGTCCCTAAAGCCAGTTCGCGATGTCTGAGGTCGGCACGCTCAGGTGTCAGCCCTGCTTCTCAACTAATCTAGTATTAATCCTGAGAGGATTCCTTTCCTCTCTTCAGGGCAGGCCAGGAGGTGCAGCCTCCAGCAGAAAGGAATGAAGCAATCAGTACAGCGCATGAAGTTCCTGGAGAGTTACTGCGACAAACTGTTGAAGTGCGACCAAACTGTGACTCGGACCTCAGAGGTCACACAGTTCTTCATGCCTAAAGACCATGACCTGCAGACAGACTTCACCAAGAACAGGTAGGTGTGTTGGCTCAAATGATGTTAGAGGTTGACGGAAGTTCTTGATTATTAAATGACTGACTTCTCTCTCAAACAGCATCATGATCCTGATGTCTGATGATCTGCCCGATGGCTCAGGTGGAGGAGGGGGTGATGTGACTCACCAGCGTGCAAGCAGCATCACTCACCCGTTTGTCACCCAGACTTACCGCTGCGTGGCAGCTTACGAGACAAAGGACACCAAGAATCGTCCGTTTAAGGTAGCTTTGGACGAGAAACTGGACGTGCTGATCAAAGACCCCGTAGGTCAGTGCTTTAGCATTCATGCAGTTCTTTTACTGACAATCAGCAAAAATCTTGAGTTACCCTCACATAAGTTTCTGTTATGCTGTATGTTTATTGTTTTCTGTAAGTCTGTTTAATTCCCTCTCCAGGTTGGTGGCTGGTGGAGAACGAGGCTAAGAATTTGGCTTGGTTTCCTGCTCCCTACCTGGAGTTATGGGATGGAGAGGATGATGATGATGCTGCATTCCAGCATGCAGGTGTGTGTTTGTAGTCACAGTTGAATTTTACTGCGCAGGAATGCATCTCATTTAACAAGCTTTTGTTCTGCATACCTGACCTTAATATGAATTGTGAACTGTGCCAATCAATGCGTGACAGGCGCACTTCATATTGATTTATAAATACAATATTTAGGTGTAAAGCAGTTTCTGAGCTTGTTGTCTTTTTTATGATCTGTAGGGGCCCTGTACTGTGCTGTGAGGAGTTTCTCGTCTAAGAAGGATGATGAGCTGTCTGTGTCCATTGGCTCTGTGGTGGAGGTGCTGAGGAAGTCTGACAACGGCTGGTGGCTTATCAGGTATCCTAATTCTATTTGTCTGCACTGCAAACAATAAAGAATAGGAGCAGATTCAAAGACTGGGGTGAGGCGTTTATGATTGCTTCTCCATTGCCTTTATTAATGTCTATCTCGAGGGTTAAAAAGATGGATTGAAATCAAATATTTTTCAGTGCAACATGACAAATAAATGTCAATTAACTTCCCAAACTTAATCACTGATGTTACCATAGTTTAGAATTGCTGAACTAAGTTGACTTAAAGTCCATTTCCTTTGTAATCCTCCCTTCAGATTCAATGGCAAGGCAGGTTACTTCCCCTCCATGAACCTGCAACCATACAACAACCCGCGGGCAGGACTTTTCAGTCTGCAGAGAAAGCTGCACAGCTCCACTCTGAACCTGGCAACCAGCAGCAAACCTCAGGCTTCTCCTCCCTCCGGCATCAATGAAGAAAACACCCAACAACGGGACTCAGCGGGTCTGTCCAGAGGAGAGGCCAGTTTGCCCAGCTGTCTCCACAAGGCCCAATCTCTGGATGTCCTCTCTGAAACCTGGTCTCAGAGCCAGACGGAGAGAGACCTCTCAACATCAGATGGCCGTGTACGCAGCTCGAGCAACACAAGCACTGACATCTGTGTCTACAGCAGTGAATCATGCTGCACAGACAGTCCTGCAGCCTCACCCCAGCCTTGTGTCAGCAACAGCGGGATCAGCAGCCCCGATCTCAGCCTCTCCGACTGCGGTAGCTACAACACTAGCTCTGGATATGTCAGCTCCGAAGGCAGAGAGACAGCCTCCGTTGCTCCACGGGTGCCAGCCAGACCCAAAACTGAGGAGATCCTGACCCGCTGCAGCACTATGACCCGCAAGGCAGCACTGGCCGCCAAGACCAGGCTTTAGATTTCAACCACAGTCACCAGGGAATCACCAGCCCTTGATTTTTTTAAAGGTTCTATAAGTTAGAACATTAAAAAACAAAACAATTTGCTATGTGAAGATATTATACAGTAATTTGTGTATGGTCGTTCAATACACTGTACTGTTTATTTCAGTTTTCTCTGAAATACCAGGGGGCATACAAACAAAATAATCTGTGAAAAAGCAAGAAGTAGTGAACATCATCATACCGACGGATAATTCATTTGTACAGTTATATAGGCTAGACTTCTTTTTGACATTATTCTAACCTCCAAAACAAAATACTTGACCAAGCACCACTGGGTGACGTGAGTCTTTGCGTTGGGGCACTACGGCGAACATAAACCTCAGTTACTAACTCACACTCACAACTCATTGTGTGCATTGGCTCATTAAACTGTGATCATACAGTGGTGGTGTGTGTGTTTGTGTGTGTGTGTGTGTGTGTGTGCATATCTCGAGAACTGACCATTTGATCTACTTCACTCTTGGCAGGTGTATCGCTGGTGGCACTATAACAACAAACTACACATTTTGGCCTGTAACTTTTGAACCATAAGTCTCAGAAATAAAAATCCTTTATTCCTGATTACTGTGTATTTAATCCATGCACATTAAGATTGATTTTCTGCCACTTTGGATTTTTTCCAAATCTGTTGTTTCTCCTCCTGCAAACTTTGAGCTATCATCACCAAATTTGGTACAGAAGTGGACCAAGCCAGAAAATGTTGCTTTATTGACTTTATTCTACACTCTCCTGAACATTTGTAAGTATTGCAACCACATTTGATGGAAATCGGTAGATAAGATGCCTGCATGACTCCCCATGATATATTTGATGCCGTTTGGCCAATAGATGGAGCTGTAGCAGCATCATCTAACTATGAAGGAAGGCATCTGTATGTATGAATGCCTGTCCTTCACATGTCTCAAGAACCATTCATCCGATCAACGGTGTAAACAGTGCTTTTGGGGGCCAAGCAATTGGTCTGCATCAAACAGACAGGCATTCTGAACGGTCTTCAAGGTACAATGGACCTGCTCTGAATGGATGGAACCCAAAAAGGCACTTGACGAATCTCTCAAAGTGCTATTCTGATAAATTTCAAAATGATGTCTCAAGGTAAGCACAAACTAAAGCAATTAACATTCAAAACGAAAGCCTGCAAATAATATAATTTAATCAGAATACACAAGACTATTGAAAAATACACAAAACACATGGAAATAAGCCCAAATAAAACCTTTAAATTTAGTTAAATAAGTAGGGTTTTAAAAAGAAATTTAAAAACCGATACAGAGCTACAGAAAATAAAATTCCATTCCATACATTATGCAGGACACTACAAGTGAACTAATAGTTATCACCACAGAACGTCCCAAGTAGATTACTACTTTCTGAGATTTATTTTAGACTAGTCTGAAAGAAGACATGTTAAGGAAGCAAAATTGGCCAAAATCTCAAAATCGACCAGTGCATGAAAAAACAATGTTTTTACCTGCTTCGTCATGGCCTTAACCTTTTGAACGTGCACTGATCATACACCGT
Organism: Echiichthys vipera; assembly: GCF_963691815.1. Taxonomy (NCBI): domain Eukaryota; kingdom Metazoa; phylum Chordata; class Actinopteri; order Perciformes; family Trachinidae; genus Echiichthys; species Echiichthys vipera. The sequence goes on along the minus strand of NC_139843.1, from coordinate 16,572,565 downwards.
GTAGGGTCTACAAGCAAACATTAGAGGGCAGCAGTGAGCAGGGACTTCTACAGCCCTGCTGTACTGTACCTGCCAACAGCATAAGAAGACAAATTCCTTTATTCATCCAGCAATAGGGAAATTCAATTTTCACTCTTTTTTCATTTCGAATTTCATTCACAACTATGACTATGAAGTATTGTCATATTCATTCTGTCCAGAAAGAATGGACTTACTTTCACGGTAAGTGACAGGAAAAATGTGCTCTTTCTGCGGAAAAAAAATGTTGCCTGCTAAGATAATACAGAGTTTCAGCAGTCTACGTAAAAAATTGTCGGCATCTCCTACGGTAAAAGTCTTTGTAGAACCAAATTTCCACTTGCACTATCCCTCAAGGCTCAGCAAGGAAACACTCAATGGAAGCAAAAAACAGGGACTTTGGTGAGAGCTGAGGTGGGAGCAGTGTGTTCATTAGGTCAGTAGTTGGAGCTGTTACCAACTTAAACTTAGTATCTGTTTGATTACATACAAACAGCAACATATTCAACATATCCTCACTCTAATCACTGGATGAAGTTGCACCTAATTTCCTGTCAACATGTTCCACTGTGAATAAAGTTTAAGCGTACCTCTGACAATGGTAATGTTGGAAGATATTAAGGGGATTTTTCTAACTTAGATTGCTGAAGTTTCAAATATTTATTTAGTTAAACAAGGACTGTAGATGTAACACCATCTTCATAGACCTGTACAGGAGGAACAATCACAGGGACAAATAACCTGTTAAATGCACATAGTGGCATGTCAGTATTGTTTTAAGATAGAGTTGAAAAAATGTAATCTGTCCTTTATTAAAGATATACTCCGTGCATCTTGTTAATAATCTAGTATCTATCAAAGAGTGAGTTAAAACAGTGGTGATTCATCACATGACCCATTAATGAAAGCACTTGTTGTCTTTTTTGCCAAGTATTCCAATCTGTGTGTCTGTGGAGACATTTCCTCTCTATACGCAAATGGGCCACCATGTTAGTGACGCTGCTGACAGCCATTGGTCTGCTGGTGGAGCTCGTCACTGCCGGCTATGCTGCGTTCACTTGTAAACGGAAATCAGGAACTTACATCTCCTGAGTCAGGCCTGTAGCAAGATGGGCAGAAGTGTATTAGGAACATAGAAGTAGTGCACTATAAAGTGTGTACACCATTTTGTAGAGGTGTTGCAATGCACAGCTAATTTGAGTGTACATATGCTGTACACTACACTACTCCTGCATACCACAATGCAATGCAGTTACATTATTGGAGAAGAAGAAGCAGAAGAGGTGCTAACGATAGCCAGAGAGCTAACTGCAGTTATGAACTGTTACGAACAAACGTTATGAAAAAACGTTACTCACGAGCTGACTAGTTCCTCACAAGCGCCTAACAGCAAAAATGTAATTAACCCTGGGCCATTACAGCTGTCAATCAGGACACACAACCATTGTTAACAACACCACACATTAACACCATCGAAATTTCAACAATTAATTCAGGATTTAACATTGAAATTAACAACCAACATAAATGCAACTTTCTACTGTCCTCCTGAGTGAAGGTTTGTATCATTAACGGTCTGTAAAATAAGTTTTACACTGTAAAATGGTTGTTTACATGATGCTGGACGCACCCGCTTCTGTCACACATATATCCACCACATGGACTGACGCAACGATTTGTGAGAAAATTCCAGTGTAGTGTCCGAAATCTCCTTTGATAATTCAGTGCACTATAGTGAATAGTCAAATGTGACAAGATTGGAGGGCTCTGAAAGAACAGGCTCGCCTGCAATTACATCTTACCGCCAAAGAGGTCGCTAGAAACAATGTATCTCAAATGTTACGGATTATGACTTTAAATACCTAATTGTTTAATAATATATACTATTACATATATAACTTTGTATATTTGTTAGCATATAAATGCTTATTCCGAGGAGTCTCGCTGCAAAAGTTGACAATGTGCTGACTGTGAAGAAACCATGCATGTACATAATCAGTCTATTTATAGTTATGTGATGTAATCATACAGGTATGTCAGAGTCATTTGGTGAGTCTTGAACATGAGCCAATGAGTAGCTCTGTAGCTGTGCCTCCACATATTTCATTTATGAGTTTGATGGAGGTGGTGCTGTACTCCTTGAACTCCAGCAGACGGTCTTTCTTCTTCCTTCTTCCTGAAACTGCCTTTGCACAGCAGTCTGGTCTGCTACTAAATGATGGTTAATGCATGTCTCTGGTTATTGCACATCACATTCCACTTCCTGAAGGTTTCAGGTTCTGCTGTACTTCTTGTAATGTATGACACGCACCACAGCAGAGTCCTATCTGTGAAACTGGTTTGGGGATTGTAAAAGAATTGCCTTCAGACAAACCAGAGAGCAACATTTCCAAGAACATGTCTGACTAATTATTTACCCCAGGCTTCCTCGTCTATTTCTGGAACCACCAATCCTGTCTTTATCACTAAAATGTCTGTCCTAAAGTAAACACAGGAATTACTGTGATTTAAGATTAAAAATGCCATAGATCTATTTCCTTTAACTGTGTGGCAAATGAAAAATGTTAAAAGTCAGATTATTGTTGTATTTATTTTTTTCTTTTTGTGCACAAACTGAATATAATATAATGATGTAGATGCATAAGCTGTTGTGACCAGATCTTCGGAAATGTCGAAATATATAATACTATGGAGATTTATTGCAGCTTCGGGTTATAGAGTTTGTGAGAGGAAAATGTCACTTCAGCAGAGACATTTTGAATGTGAATATTGTTGCCTTTAGTAAATAAGTACTTAAAGCGAGCCTGGTTGATTAGCTCACTTCATGAAAGCAGGGAAAACCTGAAACACTGTCTTGCCAGAAGCTGAATCACACATGGAAGTATTTTGTCTTTGTCAAATATTATCTAGTGCTGTTTAAATGCATTGTGTTTGATGATTAATCATGACCCAGATTTCAAAGGACAGGTAGGCAATGCCTTTATGTACTTTGTGGCCTCAATCTTCCATCATTGCACAGGTTTAAAAAGATTAGGGCTCACCTTACAGCTGGGGCTCTTTGTTTTACCTTTGAAATCTCAAAAAGTCCTCTGACATCACTGTGTTTCCACCAGGCTATATCCAGCATCCTGCAGGCTATATCCAGCATCCTGCAGCTATATACATATATATATATATATGGTAGGTAAGTAAGTAGATATAAGGGACATATATAATATACTTAAATATATATATATATATATATATATATATTATATAGATATAAGGGACATATATAATATACTTTAATATATATATATATATATATTATATAGATATAAGGGACATATATAATATACTTTAATATATATATATATATTATAGTATATTATATATGTCCCTTATATCTAATTACTTACCTAGTATTTCCTCCTATAAGCATTTCACATGTTTGTACTTGTATAACCGGGAAGACAATAAATATCTTGAGTCTTGACTAAATCCTGAAATCTTAAAGGTTTACGAAACTTTTTACACTTGATAACAAAAAAAAACTCAAAACTTTTATCTTTAGTGGGAAAAAAATGATCAGCATTCATTCCCAGGATGAATGACTCTGCAGTAGTCACAAGTATTAATCAGCTCCAGCTACAATCTGCGGTAAAGGAAACCTGACACCCGGGTGCATATAGGAATTTTTTACCATTTACTGGTGCAATGCTATGATGCCTGTCGCCTCCTGTGCCACAGATTCAGTCTGTTTCTTTGCAAGCAGCACTCTTACATCATTCCAAATTGATTGACACAGAGTTGGAAAGAGAGACTGAATGGGAAGCCTAAGTGATAGAAAAAAAGAAGAATCCACTGTAACATGTTCACTGCACAGCCTCAATGCCGCTTTCCACTCTTCACTAATCCTGTTTTCTGTCACGTTTGTGAGGTTGGAAAAACAAAACAAACAGAAAAAAACAGTGAAGTCTACTGGAACATGCTAACACCACCATGCTAACACCAGCATGCTAACGTGCTGGATTGGTGAGTTGCTGTGACAAGTGTGAGTGGATGGCATGTTGGTTAGCTAGCTTGCTAATTCCACCACTTACAGTATATACCTAGACCCATGATTCTCCATGCATTCACACTACACTGGTTAGTTAGTTTCTGAAGTTTAAAGTCAGAATCAGTCAGGCTGAAATACTGCCTTCTGCAGCGTGGTCTCGATGATGCTCTCTTCGCTAAATTACGAATGAAAGGCATGTCCCGCCCTACTCCGCCTCTGATTTTTTAGTACACATTGCCTTTGTTGGTTGGATGGGTTAGGTTTAACATGAGGAGTGGGATTGGTTAGGGTTAGAGCAAGAATATCAAGGTAGGCCGATCACAGACAGAGTGGGGGTAAATAGTGGAGAGAGAATGGCATACCTTTACCATAGTAGGATTCGTAATTTCTCATCCGGGGCAGCTGAAGGGCAGCTAAAAGTTAAGGGATCGGAAAGGTTATTCCAATTCATCCTGAGGGAAATGAATAACTGTAACAGATTTCAGACATTCCTGAACAAAAGTTAAAGCTGTGAGCCTATCCCCAGGCTGTAGCCTTGTCACCGCATATCTGAGCTAAAATTAGACTTACTATTGTTAGATGCCAAGAAAAGCCTGTTTTTCCTATTCCAAAATGAAAGTGAAACCTTTCGCATATTATATAATCTCTCTATCACATTATCAAAGGCACAATCTTGTGGGTCAGCACTTTAATACTTTTTTGTACATAATGAAGGAATTTTATATTTTCTGCAGAAATATTTCCCTTACATATAAACTCGAGGAAGTTACTGTTTAGCACTGTGTGTAGAAATAACTGAAATGGTAATGGAAAACACTTATGAACGAAGAATGTCTTGTTACTTTATAGCAAATAAGATTTTATTGTTTATGTGAAACACATTATGAAATACAAGAAATAGAAAACTGTGCAAAAAGGCAACAATATATGTATATAAGCAACAAAACAAATGTAGAAGACAATATTTATATTAGGAAAAAGCTCTGACAGGAAACCCTTTCCGCTCTGCTGATGGTTTGATTTCCACGGCCGTCAGATCTCATGCCCCGATTTGGAAGTTGATCAAAATGCACTGGCATTGAGATGAGATATTCTTTGCTGCTGTTTACAACATATTGGCCTGCTTGAAATCATACGTTCATTTCCATTAAGGTGATCAACAGTAAATGTATGGTATATACTACAGTATACATGATGGTAAAATATAACATTCAAAGATAAAATACTTATGTGAATGATATAGAAAATAAAGAGTGCATGAAGTGCCTTTATATCATTAAACAGTTCACAATTGCAGTACTGATACCTGTAAAAACTGTTATAAACAATAAGGAGAGATTTATAAAATATACTTGAGTTCTTAACCTCTTCAGCTCCAGCATTCCACTTAAATTTGCCCTTAAAAAGCTAAGAGAAAATATTAGTTAAGTACACAGATCAAATACATTTTCTTGTACCAGCTCCTTTCAATGCTTCATTGAAGCTACATTATAATTTTTCTTATTATTACCATTTTATGATGTATACAGCCCTACCCCTACCCTATACTTTTGTACAACCCTAAGATGCCATGCTCCATTTGTTCAAAGGGAAATATAGACATGGTATTGGGTATTCAACATACATTTATCTTGTCAAGGTTGCTATCTCTTCAATCTTTGTTAAAAAAAATTAAAGACATGAACAATTTCTAGCGACTGTGGATGGACTCTGGCTGAACCTGAAGCCGGGTCTTGGTGGCCAGGGCTGCCTTGCGGGTCATGGTGGTGCAGCGGGTCAGGATCTCCTCAGTTTTGGGCCTGGGTGGCACCCTGGGAGCGACAGAGGTTGTCTCACTGACTCTGGAACTGACTGATGCAGAGCTCTCAGAGCTAGTGTTGGAGCTGCGGCGGCTGGAGAGGCTGAGATCGCTGCTGCTCCCACTGACACCAGGCTGGGTAGAGGCTGAAGGACTGCCTGTACGGCTCTCACGCTGCGCTTCCTCTCTTAAACTTGAGGAAGATTCGCTGCTTGAGGAGAAGCTGGAGACGCTGATGTCGGTGCTTGTGTTGCTCGAGCTGCGTTCACGGCCATCTGAGGTTGAGAGGTCCCTCTCCGGCTGGGTCTGCGACCAGGTTTCAGAGAGGACATCCAGAGATTGGGCCTTGTGGAGACGGCCGGGCACACTGGGCTCTGCTCTGGACGGACCCGCTGAGTCCGGTTGTTGGCTGTTTTCTTCGTTGATGCCGGAGGGAGGAGAAGCCTGAGGTTTGCTGCTGGTTGCCAGGTTCAGAGTGGAGCTGTGCAGCTTTCTCTGCAGACTGAAAAGTCCTGCCCGTGGGTTGTTGTATGGTTGCAGGTTCATGGAGGGGATGTAACCTGCCTTGCCATTGAATCTGAAGGGAGGATTGCAAAGGAAATGGACTTTAAGTCAACTTTGTTCAACAATTGAAAACAATAGTATTCCTACATAAAATTTAGGAATTCATTCTTTCTTTCAAACTCTCTAGATAGATAAGATTGGGATACCTGATAAGCCACCAGCCGTTGTCTGACTTCCTCAGCACCTCCACCACAGAGCCAATGGACACAGACAGCTCATCATCCTTCTTAGACGAGAAACTCCTCACAGCACAGTACAGGGCCCCTACAGATCACAGAAAAGACAACAAGCTCAGAAACTGCTTTACACCTAAATATTGTGTTTATAAATCAATATGAAGTGTGCCTGTCACGCATTGTTTGGCATTGATAAATTAGGTCACAGTCGGGTATAAAGAACAAAAGTACAGCTATGTCGTCAAGCTTGTTAAATGAGATTCATTCCTGCACAGTCAAATTCAACTGTGACTACAAACACACACCTGCATGCTGGAATGCAGCATCATCATCATCCTCTCCATCCCATAACTCCAGGTAGGGAGCAGGAAACCAAGCCAAATTCTTAGCCTCGTTCTCCACCAGCCACCAACCTGGAGAGGGAATTAAACATACTTTCAGCATAACAGAAACGTGAGTGAGGGTAACTCAAGGTTTTTGCTGATTGTCAGTAAAAGAACTGCATGAATGCTAAAGCACTGACCTGCAGGGTCTTTGATCAGCACGTCCAGTTTCTCGTCCAAAGCTACCTTGAACGGACGATTCTTGGTGTCCTTTGTCTCGTAAGCTGCCACGCAGCGGTAAGTCTGGGTGACAAACGGGTGAGTGATGCTGCTTGCACGCTGGTGAGTCACATCACCCCCTCCTCCACCTGAGCCATCAGGCAGCTCATCAGACATCAGGATCATGATGCTGTTTGAGAGAGAAGTCAGTCATTTAATAATCAAGAACTTCCGTCAACCTCTAACATCATTTGAGCCAACACACCTACCTGTTCTTGGTGAAGTCTGTCTGCAGGTCATGGTCTTTAGGCATGAAGAACTGTGTGACCTCTGAGGTCCGAGTCACAGTTTGGTCGCACTTCAACAGTTTGTCGCAGTAACTCTCCAGGAACTTCATGCGTTGGACGGAACGCTTGGATCCTTTCTGCTTGAGGCTGCTCCTCCTGGCCTGGCCTGAAGAGAGGAAAGGAATGCTTTAAGGATTAATACCAGATTAGTTTAGAAATGCTGACATGGTTTGCATTTTTTTTCAACCAAAAAACGCATATAAAACATGCATAACACTAATGCAAAGTTCAAGGATGCTGTGAGGATACAACATTATAACTCAGAGGATAAACACAATAGTAAATTGTTTTTGTTGGCTATTCCTCTAGTTACTAGCTGCAAACACACAGTTGCATATAGTTATAAACATGTATAAATACACCTTGTCGCACACAGTTTAAATAATCTTACCTCTAAATTTGGGGATCACTCTGTCGTTCTTCTTAAAAGGGTTCATGAGAGGGAACCTCTTTTTCAGCTGCCTCTGTTTGGGAAAACAACCACATTTTTATGAAATACTATTCCTATAATATATACATGACACACTGTATATTACGCAGCTTTTCCTCTCTTTCTTTTTCTTTAAACTTACATGCAATTTCTTGAACTCCTGGAAGGACCTGTAGACAATCACTTCAGTCTCGTCAGACCACAACACAGATATCATGAATGTCTGTGGGGAGAGAAAAGAAAAATAAAGGATGAGAGATAAGAAACATTCCCACAAACAGAGCAAAATTTATTTATTACTTAAAATAAGAAACTGTAGGATCTTAAATCACCTTGAGTTTTGGTGTGTCCCTGTAGACGGCTCCGATAAGCCGGGCGCTGATAACAAAGCGTTGTTCAACAGCCATTGTGCAGTTGTTTGAGTCCCAGGGTTCTCAGGATGAATGGTTGCTTTATTGACCTTCAGTCTCCAGCTGCCTGCCTCTGCTGCTCTGTCAGATCTCACAGTCTGCTGCAGTAGATATAGGCTAAACATGACGGAGGCGGAGTCACAGTTCCAAACACCTGAGGGCTAAAAAAAAAAAAAAAAGGGTGTACATGTCCCACTGGCTGGTCAGACAGGTGTAGCTGGATATCATGTTATACAATGAACATCACAGAGATCATGTAGGAGAATGGAGAAGTATCATGAAAATAATGGGCTATTTATTCAATTCCTGGCCATTATCCCTCAAACAAAGCCGAACAAAAGAGGATCACTTTCAATCGATTAATAGCAAAATATGAATGTTATTTTTGCCTAGAAATATTTTTTTTTTAGATATTTTCTAAGAATTTCATCATTCATCATCAGTTGAAAACATGCTGCTCCATTTCTCATATAGCTGCCCATAGTAGCCAGTTATGGTAATGTAATAACTCTGTCATTCTAAAATATTTTAAAATAAACATATTTTGCAAAAAATTAGATTGCAAAGTATCAGTGCATTTAAAGGAATAGGTAGACATTTTTGACGTATGCTGTTCCATGTTGGTGAGAAGATCTGGGAAATAAGCATAGCTTAGCATAAAGACTGGAAACAGGGGAAAACAGCTAGCCTGAGTCTTCTATGGTAACAATATCCACATACAGTGCAGACAGAAAGAAAGGCCAATTTTCAGCTACTGTCAGTCAATGTTAGCTCTAACATTAAGCTAGCTCAACCATACATTCAGTTGGCCTCTGACCTGCTCCTGGCCAAGAAGTCCAGTAGGCTACATAACCCCTTGCAAAAACCATAATATATCATTTTTATAATTTTTTTACACTTTTTTTTATGAAAGAGAGGATATAACGTGTAAGCTTTTAAGACAGTGTTACCTCAGTTTGGACAGAGCCAGGCTAGCTGTTTACTTAGCTTTCTCTGTGCTAAGCTACGCTAACAGTCTCCTGGCTGACAGACGGTCATTAGAGTGTTATTCTTGTCATGTTACTCTTAGCAAAACTGTACAAATGCATAACTCCCAAAATGTTGATAACTTCTTTAATGTCAGCAGTTCCATGTTAAGAACATTTTCTCATAATGCTGGTACATTTTTCAACTTCTAATTTTGACACATCAGTTTTTAAAAAAAAAAAGCGTATTCTTTTGAAGCAATCTAACATGTTATTACTTCTCAAGAATTTATTACATAAGCTACTGTCTTCCTTGATCGCTTCCTGAAATCTCTTGCACCCTGAACTCCCATAATTAAAACTTTTCTGCACGTGCAATCACCTCACACTTGTCATCTGCGAGCAATATCCCTTATCAGAAGCTAGTGTGGAGAGCTGTGTGTATGTGTGTGTGTGTGTGTGTGTGGGTGTGTGGGTGTGTTGACTGACCAAATAGGTAAGTACGTGTAAAGTGTGTGTCTTCGTGTGTGTGTGTGTGTGTGTGTGTGTGTGTGTGTGTGTGTGTGTGTGTGTGTGTGTGTGTGTGTGTGTGTGTGTGTGTGTGTGTGTGTGTGTTTGTGTGTGTGTGTGCGTATGTGTGTGTGTGTGCTGGGGGAAGCAGGTGTATCTTCAAAGTGAGGATTGCATGAGGGCCAGAGTCGAAGGGGGTTATCCCGACCACTCATCAGATGGACGTGGTTGTGGAGTCCTGGTCTGAAGTGGTGCCAGGATTTTATTGCACACGCTCATACAAACACACACATACACACACAGCGTTGCGGTGTAAAAGGTCAGGGCTGTCCAGCTTTGTGTACGACCTGACAAGATGTCAACACCTGTGTGTAAAGCCACATGAGGTTTCCCACACTGAACAAGAAGACCATGACTCTGATTTTTTGGGCATCTGTTGATGACACAAGACACAATACATTATGTTTACTATATGTGGCCACAAAACACGAAAAACAACATTGAATAACAGATGAAATGCAGTGGTTCAGTTCCAAAACAGGTGACAATTGTACATTCAGAACTACTATCACATTCTCAGTTCTCACAAAGCATAGATGGAGTCAATCTGTGAATATATGAAATCTGATTGAGACTATATGGTCCCATATTGTAAAAGTGAAATTGCCATGTCTTTTTCTCCATCCACAAAGAAATGCTCACAGCCCGTTTTCAGACACTGTGCCCTTTTAAACGAGCCGTTAGGATTTCTGTACCATGATGATGTCACAACTATGTAGAAAGTGACGCGGGAGACCCTGAAATGTTGACCAATCAGAGCACACTGAGCTTTTTTGGGAGGAGGACTGAAGCTAACGCAGACAGAGGTTTAATACAAGTATAATTAGACAGAAAGTTTGAGAAAAAGGTGTTGTTTGAACATTTAAGCATGTAACCATGATCTTGTAGAGAACCAAAATACAAGTATGACCCTGTAAATTAGCACAATATGTCCTATTTAAGTTATTTAATAATAGATTAACAGATACCAACTAAATAAACCAAAATCTAGTTCCTCCATCTGTAAATCTGGAAATGAAGAAAGAAAAAAAAACACAACGAATTGAACAAAGCTCAAATATTTAACAGACTTGTTTTAACACTGAGAATCAAAACGAATCAGAAACTAAATGAAACTTGTCCATGTGCATTCCTCAGGGCATCAGCACAGAGGACTCATGAAGGTCGTTTCATAGATGGGCCTTTGTGAGGATCAGCTATGCAGTGGCTCCCTGTGTGCCGTAATAAGTGTGATTAATAGCTTGTCAAAGACACCTTCCTCCTTGTCGTTCAAATTCTTTTTTCTACCACTATCATTTTCTACATAGCACAATATGGCATCATTTGTTTGATTTGGACTTGCTTCACAATCATGTCTTTGTTTGGGTTGCCTTGAAACCGACAGTGGAAATGTCCAGGTGCATGGCTCATAGGTTTCATTTGCCTCAATCTTGTCTACTCCACGTTTACAAGAATATGAGTGTTACCGTCTTGCAAAACGCACTGGCCGAACAGAAATAACTTGCACATATTATTCGCGTGAACAATAGGTGTCCAAACATTGTCCATTTGAAATTAGAAGTACGAACAATGAAAGGAAGGTAAAAGAAGTTGTGCTTTTTGTAACAAGGAAGGAAATTTGTGTGTTTATTCATATATGGACATGTGATTTCTTGTAGCTTAATTACTCAGTCAACCTGAAAACCTAGTGCGTGCGTGACATGAAGCACACTTTATGGCTCTCAGAACAGCCCATGGCAAACATTGTTGAACGGTGTGAAAAGGGTGAAAAAAGCACTGCATGAGGCAAGGTTAGAATATCAGGAAATAACTGGGACAGGAAGTTCATCTTGCTTTAAATTACTAAGAAATTAGGCACTGAACCATTTGATCTGCTTTTGGTTGTTCCCTTTTTGGAGAACCGTAGGACACAAAATAAAAATAAATTGAATGAACTTACATAATTTATCTGTGATAAAATAAACACGGGACAGGCTGCATCTCTAAAGACCAAAACAGAATCTGATAGTGAGTGTGACTAGCCAAGCAAATACTGAATAGATGTGTGTGATCTTACGGGTCACGTTATTGACCCATAAAAGATAACACCCAGTATCTAAAAGCTCTATTAGAAGGAAGCAGACGTGAAGTTGACACTAAAGCTTTAAATCACAATCATTATGTATTGTAATAAAATTTGGTAAACACACATTTCAATAGGTAGACGTGGGTGAGGGTTGTCCAGGAGCTGGACAGAAGAAGGCGGAGTCAGTGGGAAAAGGGTGTATGGCTTATGAGAAGTGTTATCACCACTAGAAGGAAATTGTTCACCACTGAAAAGAAAACAGTGGAAGACTGTAACTCCATAGTCAGTGCTGGGAAATCAGGTCCACCTGTGCACACCCAAGGTAAAAATATATCCTCAATAAAACTTCTGGGGAACATGAGTCACCCAAAACATAATGGGCAAGGCTGAAATGACTCACAGTTACCGTAAAAAAGTAATCATATTAAATTGTTATATTTTTGTGCGACAGACTAACTAAATATGTTTAATTTTAAGAGAAGTCATTGTTTGAAAAAAAGAAAAATACAGACATGGGGCAAAGGGGATAATATTTCAAGATAAAAGTGGCAGATCTTCAAGAAAAAAGTAGCAGATCTCCGAGAAAAAATGTGTTTTGTTTTTCAAGGAACTGAATTGCTTCAGACTCATGCCTGTACTATTTCTGCTGCTCTGCTCTACAATCGTAAATATCTACTATCGTAGTATGTAGTATCTTACATACTAACGACTGTCACTCTAACGACGGTCGTTGGCACTTGGAGCACAAAGGGTTCCAGTGACATCATCAGCCTTGTGGGAGGTTAAATACCTGGTTCTCCACACCAGATAGTTGGACCAGTCCCAGCCTGGTCAGATGCGTACAGGAACTGAGGAAGCCTCTTGGATGAGAGGTGAAATGTCTTTCTAGACAGATAACCAGTCCACTTGCTTTTCACTGAAATGCTTTGAGGATAACGATGACCTGGACAAATGTGAATCTTCACAAACCTATTTTACATATAAGATACACTTTAAGTCTTAATTATGTTGTTTTGATGGTGAGAAAGCTGCTTAATATAGTGCTTGGTGCACAATACAAGTGCAAGAATTGAAAGTTCAGCCAAAATGCAGCATGATGTTTTACCTTCTTATTTAACTACAAATGTCAGTAAAAAAATAACAGAGCCCACTTGGGTTAAACAGTGTAGATAGGCTTTGTAGATAAGGTCTGGCGATATCATATTATGAGGAGACTGCGGGTTCATACATACATACATACATTATATTTCCTCCATTTTCCTGTATTAACGAGATACTTAATTTGAGATCTCGAGAAGACAAAACAGTAGTCTAGTCTATTAAATCATTGCATTGCATTTTTTTTGCGTATGAACAATTAACGGATTAAACCAGTAGAGTAGCTACACCAGCAATGATTGGCTGTCAACACATAAGAACGTCTTTTTAAACCACTAATACTAATTGAAACAACGCCAAACCTCTGCAGAAAGATGAGAAGAGTTCCTACACAATAACCGGCGCCCCAACTACTTAGATGAACCCGGAGTTTATTAAAAGAGTGTTTTGAAAGACTTAATTGCTGGCCTGGTACCAGCTCCTCTCGTAGTAAAGTCCATTTAGTTACCAAGTGCAATTCACAAGGAAGGAGCCCATTGATGCTTTGTTTCATGTGTATGGCCTCTTTTCATGCTACTGCGGAGGTTTGCTGTTATCTTTAGCAGAATTAGTGGTTAACTTAAAGAAGACATTTTAATGCTTTCACCGTACTGTCCCAAGCTTATCTGTGTTATGCAAGTCCAACTAATGGCGACCCTACCGGATTTCTCCGTTAATTTCTTATACAAGAAAAAATTTGCCTCGATGGCTCATTTGATTACTGATTTTGCTGAAAAAGACTCTGGGATGATTTTACACTGGATTTAGGCTTTAATAATCACCTGTAGCGGATGGCTTTATTTAGCCTTCATGAATGTTAATTAATTGAGTTTACAAGAAGTTGTTATTGTTTTAGAAGTGTTCTAAGTGTTGTGATCTGTGTATTCACATACAGCATACTGTCACACACAGTGGAAGACATTCAGCTCTGACTGCTGTTACTAATCAACATACCGGATTGAATCACAGGGTGGCACTGTAAACAGACTTGAAGCTCAATAAAACTCAACCTGTTAACTCTGTAGCGAACATCCAGCCTTAATAACAGGCTATTCTAATTAACTCAAATACCCTGATTAACTTTAATGTTAATACTTACACAGCTGTTGCAAATCCTAACATGACAGCTGTCATAAAAAAAAACATTTATCTCTAATCATTCATTAATTCATTCATCTTTAACTGCTTGCCCCTATGGGTATTGCGGGGGCGCTAGAGCTGATCCCAGCTGACATCGGGCGTGAGGCGGGGTACACCCTGGACAGGACGCCAGTCTATCGCAGTCTAATTCACCTTATTATTATTTATTTATTTATTTTTCATTCAGTCATTCCCAAAGGTTTAATCTGTCCCTGTTACTGCCGGGAAAAGGCCTGGCCCTGCTCCTACCGGTGTGTTGTATCAGTTTGTGGGGATGGGTGTGATGAAGGATGGCACGCAAAACATATTGCATAGGCAGGCTCCATGGTAGTTAAATAAGGAGGTAATGAAGGAGGTTGTGAATGCTGTATTTTGGAAGAACTTTCAATTCCCTTCGTATCGTGCACCAATCACTTGATTCAGCAGCTTTCTCACCATCAAAATCTAATTAAGCCTTAAAGTTTATCTTGTATGTACGAGATAGTACCTCCAACGAGTAGCAGAAATAGTATAGGCATGTCTCTGTAGTGATCCTGATCTAATGTAGTTCCTTGAAAAACAAAACACTGTTTTCCAACTTTTTTCTCATAAATCTGCTTTTTTCTCGTAGATTTACCACTTTAAACTTGTATTATTACACTCCTTCACCAGGTCTGTATTTTGTTTTCATACCAGGCCATAGTACGCCCTCATACATTTTTTTCCTGTCTCAGTTGTGACATATTATTTCATTTTGTTGTAAATTAGATCAAAAAGTATGCAGATAGATGATGCAAATCCTTATCTGCATTGATATGTGGGTAGTGCCTCGGGCTCCAGTAGGGGGCGCACGCTCCTCTTACTCACTCAGTACAGAGACGAGAGAAGGCCAGAACGGCACGTGTTTTTCTTTACTTCTCTCCCTCCCTTATTTCCCCTCTTTAAGGGCTCAACACATGTTTACTCTTCTGCCAAGCCACTTATTGTGGTTTTTCTTTTGTGTGTGACAAGGCAACCCATTCAAATGATAAACTCGTATGTAATGACTGACTACACCTAACATTAATCACTGATGATACCATAATTTGGTTTGGGAATTTACAGACTTGAGAAACAAGCTTTAGTTTGGTATGCAGCTATTTGGGATGAGCAGGACCTAATAAAAATAAAAAACGAAGTCCTCAAAAACTATCAATTTGTCAGTTACCAGTGCGTAACAATATAACTGGTCATTTCAATCATTCATTTTCTAAAATCATCTTTGCTTATTTGTTCCACCAGGATTATCATCATCATCATCATCATCATCATCATCATCATCATCATCATCATCATCATCATCATCATCATCATCATCGTCATCATCATCATCATCATCATCATCATCATCATCATCATCCCAATGAGATCATATTCACTACAAAGTTGTCTCTTTCTATTGCATTCATTCAAAATGTCTGCTCTTGACATAAACATAATGCATGGAAATGTACCACATGAGAATGAAGAAAAAGTTTGTTGTTTGTTTGTTTTTTTCAAAATCTTCACTTAGCATGAAGTTCCAATGTCCCAACAAGTGCTTCCTACTTAGCAGCACATGAGTTTATTCTGTTGCTAAAATGTTTGGCTTTGGACTTTTGGCAACTTCTCTGCAAGACCCTCTGCAGACAGGCAGCGAATATTTATACCTGCTGCTTTAAAAAGATGAGGATTCTCACTATATGTACAATAAATGCTGTGTGACATTTTTCATTTATGAAGCAACACTCAGATGTTAACTTTCCATGCTGAAAAGTTTCACAAATACATGATGAGGCAAGGCAAACATGACTCATTCATGTTATTTTTGGTGTGTGCAACGGACACGTGTACTTACTTCCACTTAACTTTATTCACGTGTTCTTTTGCAATCTGTTTCCCAAGACAACCTGTTTTTCATTGATTTATCTGGGTTAGTGGGGCAGTCGTTACTGGAAATCATGTCACGTGTTATTGCAGAACAATGTATTGTAGAATAGAAAGATCTACAAAAAAAGTCAGCAGAGACCGTCTTAGCCATTAAGGAAGAGTTTTATTAACATAAATTGACAGAAGCTCTCACTACACCTCCGTCACACAAATCCCAAAATGTCTCCTTCCCGTCTCTCACAAAGTTTAGACGCCACATGATTTCATATACACACTCCTATTACTTGCCATCACTGTCTAGGCTCTCCTAGTGTGTTTGTGTGTCCAGAGCGTCATTAAAACATGCCCATAAATAGTCCTGTTATTCACTTGGCAGGATGTGATCTTATATGCCTCTAATTCCTTTTATTGTTGCACACAGACTTTTCTCATGATTAAGCCTAACTTTGTTCCACCTATCCCCCTCACCAAAGTATTGTTGTCAGAATCGTCAGAACAAGTTTTATCGTCAGAAATCAATTTGCCATCTGCAGCTCATGCAGGTGAGTAACCTCCGGTCTTCATTACTTCATCATATAATAATTTTTGATCATTTCATCACTTTACGGAGGAGAAAAGTCCCGCATAGTCCCCATTGGCCTCTGTTTTGACATAACATGGGTAATAGGCGACTGCGCTAGGCGCGAGCAGCGGCTGCATTGATTTCTTCACATTTACCATTTAGCATGTGATAAAAATGAACTAGTGATAAAACATTTGTAAGTATGGTGAACAAACCTTGAGTTGACTCTGATTAAATGTAAGTGATCAAATCCATATAGTTGTAACTTGTAATACTGCAAAAATGTAGCATAAACTGTAAAGGACTGGCTTACTCAAACACATTTTACATATCCCCACTCACAATATATTGAGTTATAGTTATAGGTGATACACTGTTATTATGAGAGCTGTCTGAAAAATGAATCTTAAACTAAACGTCATCTCATCTTCATCCGCTTATCCGGGGTCGGGTCGCGGGGGCAGCAGCTTTAGCAGGGGACCCCAAACTTCCCTTTCCTGGGCCACATAAACCAGCTCTAACTGGGGGATCCCGAGGCGTTCCCAGGCCAGTGTGGAGATATAATCTCTCCACCTAGTCCTGGGTCTTCCCCGAGGCCTCCTCCCAGCTGGACGTGCCTGGAACACCTCCCTAGGGAGGCGCCCAGGGGGTATCCTTACTAGATGCCCGAACCACCTCAACTGGCTCCTTTCAACGCTAAGGAGCAGCGGCTCTACTCCGAGTTCCTCACGGATGGCTGAACTTCTCACCCTATCTCTAAGGGAGACTCCAGCCACCCTCCTGAGAAAACCCTTTTCGGCCGCTTGTACCCGCGACCTCGTGCTCCTGGTAATGACTCAGCTTTCATGACCATAGGTGAGGGTAGGAACGAAGATTGACCGGTAGATCGAGAGCTTTGCCTTCCGGCTCAGCTCTCTTTTCGTCACAACGGTGGGGTAGAGCGACTGCAACACCGCCCCCGCTGCTCCGATTCTCCGGCCAAACTCACGCTCCATCGTCCCCTCACTCGTGAACATGATCCCGAGGTACTTGAACTCCTTAGGGAATGAGTCCTTACCCCAAGTGAAGGAGTTCAAGTACAAGTAAACTAAACGTGAATAATAAAAACACCCCTCTTCTCTTTACTAATCTAGAGGGCAAAGGGATAATAGTCAATGTTTGATGTTCAAGGTTGGAATCCAAAAAGAGTGTTAACAGTTTGAAATTCAAATATGGATGTTCAAAAGTTCGAAATTCATAGATGACCATTCACGGTTCGACAGTTCGAAAGATCGAACTCAGTGTTGAAATCCAAGTTCAAAGCTCAGCGAGAAACTCACAATGGCAGGAAACTCACAAAGTTCACAATCCTGATCCTGCAAAGGTTACGAAGTTCAGTTTACACTCAGAACCTTTTAAAACTCATTGGGGTCTGGCTTAATTGGTCACCAGTTCCCCTGACAGGGGTCGTCCACGTTCTTCAGATAATCAGGTATAGCAAACAAATCCGGTTTCCAGATCACCAGCTCAACTGATGCTCCATCTCTGTCACATTCATCTGTTTGGCACAGTTCTGGTGAGGACATTTCTCAATATGGGCATGATGCAACCAACTAACAGAATAACTACGATCAAAACTATGAATTAATGCTACTTTAACTATTGTTGCTCCTAAACGACTGAGTTTCAGATCCAACCAATCCCATGACTCCTCTTTGTTTACATTTTCCTTCACTTCCTTTCCTGATTCTTTGAGTTTTTACTTTTCCATTGAGAACACTTCCTGGAGCAGGGTTGTTGGTGTGTACCATGCAACATTCTTCTCAAAACATTTCACACACACCACCTTTTTCAGCTAACATCCAATCTAACTCTTGGTTTTAACTTATTGGTTTTAATAAGTGATGTATATGTTGTGAACCTTAGATTAATCTATGTTGGATGCCGTGTATAGGCAGCCCGAACATTCTGGGCGCTCTGTCTATGGGTGTGAAGTAACCTTCTCTACGCTCCTTCTGTTGTGCCTTGGCACACTCCTGAAAGCTATACTTCTACTTACTACTTCGTCTGCAGGTCTAGTAGTGACCTCAACCTTAGGGAGTAGGATTTTTAAAGCAGGTGTCTTGTCTAAAGGGGTAGTTTAAGCTCGTTATTGGGAGATTGGGTGTATAACCTGTCTTTAGAGTAGGTACACTGGAAAAGGACTCCGAACGTCTAAAGGTGCCTTTTTGGGATGAGACCTTAGCATCTTAACTCTGTTTTATTCATGATATATATAGCTCTGGTTGGAGCTGCCACCTTATTATTAGGAAACTTCTGAGCTAAACCCTTGGATCAGCTGCTAACCGGGCCCTGGTGCAGTGATTCAGATGGTACCATGTTGTGCTCCCTTCCACTTGGACCGCCGTTGGTGTCCCTCGAACCACGGTGTAAGGACCCTCCCTCCTCGGCTCGTGCCACTTTTCCGGAAGATCTCTGTGTAAACCTGGTCCCACTGGTCTCAGGATCTCTGAGCCGGAGCCTGGTACCCTGATGTTCTCCCACAAATAGAAAACACTATATACACCGTTAATTGATCCATTCATCGTATGTACATTCACATGTTTTCCGAACTTCATTTGCAGCGGTTGAGAGGTTAAAGCTCAGCCTGTTAACATGCAGTGTTAAATATATGCTTCTGTTAGGTTTCATGCCATAGCGTATTAGTATACACAGCAAAACAAAACAGATCCTGTTATTTTAACTTTGATGGTTAACTACCTGAATTAACTTGCTCACCTTACCTCTTCACATCTAAACAATCTTTTTTATGCCAGTTATATGATCTCCCTAGTTTCTTTTGTGTAAACAAACCAAAATTCCCTTGTACATGTACATTTGTACTTCATGCCTAATCATGCATAAACAGTCATGACATAGTAGTTCTGTATAAATATAATTCCTACGCTCTCTGGGCCTATAGCTAACTGCTAGGCCCTCTCAGCTGTTACACCCAGCTTCTTGTATGACGGGCTTCAAAGAACCTCAAAATTTAGGTACAGTATTTGAGTGAACGTAATACAGACAGTGATATAGGCATTAGCATTTGAGCGTGTGTTTCCTATTCATCAGGCAAATGAGGAAGAAGATGGTCCTTCTCTTTCTCTTTGTCAATTGTTTGTGACACTCCTGGCAAAGAAGCATAAGTCTCCATGCCAAAGGCAACATTATGTAATAAAGCTAGTGTATTAGTTTTGGTTGTGGCAAATACAGGGAAGGTTTTTTTCTGATCTTGTCAGAGAAAGCAATGGAGCATCTGCTGCCCTAGCCTGGGAACCAGATTAATCTATGTGCTTGTGTTTCATTTGCTTTGGTAGATACTTTGTTTTGGCGATGTAAGGCTCTATATGTCTACTGAAACTACATACAAATTGGCAAATGCTCAAAAGCAGAGTAAATAAAATATGTATTATTTAAAGTGTCAAATCATAACAGAAGAAATATCAGGAAACTTTTCTTATAGAGCAGAGGTCCGTTTCACGAAGCAGGTTCCACAAACTCTGAGTTTAACCCTGAACTCTGAGTTGATCTACTCTTAGACAGGAAACTCTGAGTTTTCCGTTCCAGAACAGCAGATTTGAGTTAGTTTTATCAACTCGGAGTAGTTTGACCTGGAGTTAAGCGCGTGCACCACAAGTATAAAAAAACAGCATCAATGGAGCCCTGATTCGACAAGTCACCAAGGCAACAGGGAAGAGGAGGGCTACGCTACCACTGAAAGTGGAAATATTAAGGCGCTCATACGGAGAGTTTGAGCAGGTTTACACCGCTGCAGCGGCAAAAGAGAGGGAAACGCGCGGGAGAACATTGCTGCTCGGGTCAGTGCGTAAGTTTAAATGTAGTCCTGTTGCAATCACAGTAATATCACTGGGGAAACTGCTTCAGTGGGAGCCTATTCATTTATTTCATTTAGGTGCATTCCCGAGGGGCAGAAGCGCACTTGGCAGTAGCTTAAGATGAAACATAAAGAAAATGTTTAAACAGGTAAAACCTCGGCACAATCTCATGGTGACGCCTAATTTTGAGCATGTTTTACATTGTGAAGTAAATATTACCATAAATGGCTGTTTTATACGTGATGCAGTGATTTTCTGAAAAAAAAACAGACGGAACTATATTACGCCAAAACTCGCGTGCTGACTGATTGAATGAGGAAATCAAACACTGTGTGTGGCTGAAAGAGGGCGGAGACAGAGAGAAACTCAAGGTTTGCTGAGAAAAACCTGGTCCCGACCAGGTTAGTTTCAGAGAGCATGTTACCATGGTAACTGACCGAGAGGTTAAATTACCTCTCTTTGTGAAACAAGCTAGAGTTACCCCTCTGTCTCTGGTTTGAGTTACCTCCCTTTGTGAAACGGAAAACTCAGAGTTTCCCTCATTTCAGGGTTAACAGACTCAGAGTTTTCACTAAACCTGCTTTGTGAAACAGGCCCCAGGTCTAGAGTACACTCAATGATTGACAGAGACCCAACAACTCCCCCATGAGCTAAGAAAACATTCTGCATAGGAATGTAGAATCTGTAAGCAACGGGACAAGATCTGGGTAGTGGAAGCAGTCTTGTTTCTGTTTGTAGTAGTACGGAGCAATCACATTTAAGCATGCCTTGGTTGCATGCAGGTAAACGAGAGCAAACTGCCATCTGCTAGCCAAAGTGCAGTAACAAAAAAAAAATGTAATCGATAAAAATGGCTTTAAAGTGTCACACCGGGGTGAGGTCTGTCCTGTCTTTGGGTTTTTGTCCTCTGAATTTCCGGTTTGATTTTGAAAGATAACTCTCCTCTCGTTCCAGGTCAGTTGTCCTTCCTCTTGTGTCACCGGTCTGACGTCATCCCCTGATCCTTGACAGTTTCCACCTGTGGCCCCCTCCCTTCATGTGTATGTAGTCCGTTTCTTTCCCTGTCTCGTTGCCAGAATATTTCGTCCGTTATGCCGAATGTTTCCAGCCCCTTTCCACAGCCTTGTTTCATGTCAAGAGATCCTAGTATCCTCGCTCAGGTTTTTGTATTCCCTGTTTTTCATTGTAAGATTAACTCTGATTTTTTGAATGCCCTTTTGCTCACCCTGTTATCATCCTGGTTGGAGCGACTTTGTTTTTGTGCCTTTTGCTACCTTCCTGAAATGTTTTTTCCTC
This sequence comes from Echiichthys vipera, assembly GCF_963691815.1. NCBI lineage: Eukaryota > Metazoa > Chordata > Actinopteri > Perciformes > Trachinidae > Echiichthys > Echiichthys vipera. The sequence goes on along the minus strand of NC_139843.1, from coordinate 16,550,765 downwards.
CTGGCCAGAGCGACTTTGTTTTGTGCTTTGTTTAATAACTTTGATAATTATTCTTCCTCCTGTTCGGGGCGACCTTTTGTTCTGTGTTCTATTGGCTCAGTGCCTTACGTTTTGAATTTAGAGAATAAATACCAGTTTGACCTGCGTACCTCCTCATCTGAGTGCTCATTCCTGCCCAGGTCTGACATTAAGTTTGTTTACGGTTGCAACAAATGAATAGTTGCCTCATATGATGGATTATGGTTTACTGGTTTGCCATGGTATAATTTTTATTCAAATCAATCCTAACCCCCATACTTTTAGGCCCAAATCTGTGCAGAACTCATGCTATTAGTGATTTTGTAGTTTTGTAAGGCAGTATTGTCTGATGACGATTTAGCTTTTCATAAGCTTTTTGTTATTATTTCTCTGCCTTTATATGCAGATATCTGTTTATAGAGACACCGACTCTCTATCCCAACTCCATTCTCACATCTCAAGTTTCTAAATGACCGTAAACAGTCACTGATGCTCACAAGAGGAAGTATTGGCCCGGATATCAATGGTGAGGAAAAACTTCCATAACTTCCATTTACAGGCAGAAATTTTGAAGAGAACCTGGCCTGGCTCTGTGTGTGTGTGTGTGTGTGTGTGTGTGTGTGTGTGTGTGTGTGTGTGTGTGTGTGTGTGTGTGTGTGTGTGTGTGTGTGTGTGTGTGTGTGTGTGTGTGTGTGTGTGTGTGTGTGTGTGTGTGAGCATTGGCATTTGAACGACAGTGTGTTTCCTATTCATCAGGCAAATGAGGAAGAAGATGGTCCTCCTCTTTCTCTTTGTCTATTGTTTGTGACACTCCTGGCAAAGAAGCATAAGTCTCCATGCCAAAGGCAACATTATGTAATAAAGCTAGTGTATTAGTTTTGGTTGTGGCAAATACAGGGAAGGTTTTTTTCTGATCTTGTCAGAGAAAGCAATGGAGCATCCGCTGCCCTAGCCTGGGAACCATATTAATTTATGTGCTTGTGTTTCATTTGCTTTGGCAGATACTTATATTTGTTCTGGCGATGTAAGGCTCTATATGTCTACTGAAACCACATACAAATTGGCAAATGCTCAAAAGCAGAGTGTCACCTGTGGTTCAGTGGACAAAAGTGAACTTAGTTGGAACTTGAAACTCATACTGTACCCTCTAGAGTGAGCTAAAAAGGAGAAAACATGATAAAGTGTCCTTAGAGGTGCCCTGCCACTAAATAAAATATGTGTTTTTTAAAGTGTCAAATCATAACAGAAGTAATGTCAGGAAACTTTTCTTATAGAGCAGGTCTAGAGTACACTCAATGATTGACAGAGACCCAACAATTCCCCCATGAGCTAAGAAAACATTCTGCATAGGAATGTAGAATCTGTAAGCAACGGGACAAGATCTGGGTAGCGGAAGCAGTCTTGTTTCTGTTTGTAGTAGTACGGAGCAATCACATTTAAGCATGCCTTGGTTGCATGCAGGTAAACGAGAGCAAACTGCCATCTGCTAGCCAAAGGGCAGTAACAAAAAAAAAATGTAATCGATAAAAATGGCTTTAAAGTGTCACACCGGGGTGAGGTCTGTCCTGTCTTTGGGTTTTTGTCCTGTGAATTTCCTGTTTTATTTTGAAAAGTAACTCTCCTCTTGTTCCACTTGTCCTTCCTCTTGTGTCACCGGTCTGACGTCATCCCCTGATCCTTGACAGTTTCCACCTGTGGCCCCCTCCCTTCATGTGTATGTAGACCGTTTCTTTCCCTGTCTCGTTGCCAGAATATTTCGTCCGTTATGCCGAATGTTTCCAGCCCCTTTCCACAGCCTTGTTTCATGAGATCCTAGTATCCTCGCTCAGGTTTTTGTATTCCCCGTTTTTCATTGTAAGATTAACTCTGATTTTTTGAACGCCCTTTAGCTCACCCTGTTATTGTTTTTTCCTCCTGGTCAGAGTGACTTTGTTTTGTGCTTTGTTTAATAACTTTGATAATTATTCTTCCTCCTGTTCGGGGCGACCTTTTGTTCTGTGTTCTATTGGCTCAGTGCCTTACGTTTTGGATTTGGAGAATAAATACCAGTTTGAACTGCGTACCTCCTCATCTGAGTGCTCATTCCTGGCCAGGTCTGACATTAAGTTTGTTTACGGTTGCAACAAATGAATAGTTGCCTCATATGATGGATTATGGTTTACTGGTTTGCCATGGTATAAATTCTATTCAAATCAACTCGACTCTTTACCCCAACTCCACTCTCACATCTCAAGTTTCTAAATGGACCGTAAACAGTCACTGATGCTCACAAGAGGAAGTATTGGCCCGGATATCAATGGTGAGGAAAAACTTCCATAACTTCCATTTACAGGCAGAAATCTTGAACAGAACCTGGCCTGGCTCTCTCTCTCTGTCTGTGTCTGTGTGTGTGTGTGTGTGTGTGTGTGTGTGTGTGTGTGTGTGTGTGTGTGTGTGTGTGTGTGTGTGTGTGTGTGTGTGTGAGAGAGAGAAAGAGAGAGATATTTCAGCAAGGGGGCAAAACCACATGACATTCACTCAGTTTATTTCCATTTCAATTTTAAAATCAGCCCAGCCAGGCTCACAGCAAATGCCATCACACACTATGAAATCTGAAAGCTGATGTATTTGTTAGCAAGTGTTGAAGGATATACGTAAATATGCTGATTGTTATATTGGTTAAAGAGGAGTGGTTAAAAGTAGCACATTAGGTGTAATACATTTATATTCTGTGTTCATTGTAATGTTCATGTAGTATACAGACAGTAGGTGCTTGTTTCTCCGCCTTGAAACCACTGTGAGAGTGTGTGCAGAGGAGAGATAAAAAGGAGTTTGTGTAGCAGTCAGTAGATAGGGCAACTACTTAACTCATCAGGGTCACGTACTGGATGCTGGTTCACAGCATTATTAGTATTTCATAGGATGATTGACGATACTATGCATTGTTGTGATCTTTTTATGGTCTTAATACCAGTGAATGTATCCATTCATCATATGTATTACTCCTGCAGATTTTAATATGCATAATTGTTTTGTATCCTTATGAATGTTGTGTGTTGTCTTATATGCCCCAGCCAAAGGAAAAAAACTATATTAGGCAAATCTAATGGAGAATAAAGTCACCTGAATTGTGAAAAGATGTAATGTGCATGTTTTTCTTAAGGGATGGGCCGGAACCACCATCATTGGTTTGGTGTTTTAAGACCATACCTAAATGTATGTGTTGTATTGTTGGGCTGCTGTCAAGTCTGAGCAAGCCTTTATGTTTAAGCCACGTCACGGAGAACTCCACATTCCTGAGTAGAACATCTGACAGTAAGTTATGTAATTGTACTTCCCCTACATACGGTATACATACATCATGTGCACTTTTATAATGTTAGCGCCTAACCGATTTAGCTGTTTTTCCCTGTCTTTCTTTGGTTCCTTCTGCACAGCACTTTAGTAAAACAGACATGTGTTCAAGCATTGTGGATTTCTGTGATACTACCTCAAGTTCTATGTGTTTTACCTGTGCAGTTTCCACTAAAAAGCAGGCACAACACCAGAGATGGATACAAACTCTGCAGCTAGGTGGACATTTTGGCATCCAGTAATTTGATTGTGAACTCCAAGAAAAGAGGAATGAAATCAGGAGTGCATGTATGCTCCCCAGCTCAACAATATCCTCTTTATGTCAATATAAAGGAGAGTTTTCTTTTTTTTCTCTAGGTCAAATGTTAAATGTATGTTTCCCTGGGTCAGTATGTTGAAATCATCCGAAACGTACAGCCTACTGATGCTTTGTTAATCAATACGTCCTCAAAGTGTTCTTGACTATACATTTATATCTTCTCAAGGCAAAGCTCTCGATCTACCGGTCAATCTTGGTTCCTACCCTCACCTGTGGTCATGATAGCTGGGTCATGACTGAAAGAACGAGGTCGCGGGTACAAGCGGCCGAAATGGGTTTTCTCAGGAGGGGGGCTGGAGTCTCCCTTAGAGATAGGGTGAGAAGTTCAGCCATCCGTGAGGAACTCGCAGTAGAGCCGCTGCTCCTTTGCGTTGAAAGGAGGAAGGTGTTCCAGGCACGTCCAGCTGGGAGGTGGCCTCGGGGGGACCCAGGACTAGGTGGAGAGATTATATCTCCACACTGGCCTGGGAACGCCTCGGGATCCCCCAGTTAGAGCTGGTTAATGTGGCCCGGGAAAGGGAAGTTTGGGTTCCTCTGCTAAAGCTGCTGCCCCCGCGACCCGACCCCGGATGAAGATGAGATGAGATGAGATGAGAAGTGGCTGAACGGGCTGCATTATAAAGTAGCATTTCAAACATCCATCTCTTCATTCATTCGCAACATGATCTGTGAAGATAACCCTTGCTAAATATTTACAATTTTAGTTCATATCAATAGGCACACATGCTCTTGGAACATACAGATGCTATTGTAAATAGGCCTGTGGAAAATGTAAAAATCAGAAATCTATAGCTAGACACTTTAGCCATGCTTTGGATGGCAACGTGTGCGTGTGGTCAGTTGACCCACCAATTAGGTCAAGACAAATATGTCTACGGTTGATATATATTAAAAGACTGCCAATATTTGGTACAAATATCCACTGTAACTTTGTTAATCCCCTGATTTCCCCTCTAGTGCCACCAAGAGGCCAAACCTTTCACTAATGCTGTTTAATATCTCAACCTCTACTGGATGGGTTGCCACAAAATGACTTTGGCGATCCTCTGCTTTAACCTATAGCGCCACCGTGTGGTTGCCATTTGTGCTTCAGTTAGATCAAATGTCTCAACCACCCCTGACTTTTCTTCCAGCACAATCATTAGGTCAAGGTTTCAATGTGTCCAATACTTTGGTTTATGACTAAATACCTATGATAATAATGGCTTTCCCATCTGCCTCAGGTGTGCTTTGTGTGTAGTGCTAATGCCAGCGTGCCAACACACTAAACTAGGAGGTGAACATGGTAAATATTATACCTGCTGAACATCAGCATGTAAGTGTCATATTTGATTATTCATGCTAAAACATAAGAAGACTGTATGAAATGAGTGCAGTGCAGGGTGAAAAGACTATCAAGGTAATTGTTTGAGGGAATATTTGTAACAGTATTGACAGACTAAGATGATTTTGTTTTACACTTTAAAGGTCCCATATTATGCTTATTATCAGATCCATAGAACTTGTATCTTGGGTTTCTACTAGAACATGTTCAAAGTTCAAAAATCACATTATTTTTTCTCATGGTGTCTTATACCTGTATTCCCACTGTCTGAAACACTCTGTTGTAATGCCTGTCCCTTTAAGCCCCCCTCCTGAAAAAGTGTTCCTGGGTCTTCCACATCTGCGGCCTCATCTCACCGTCTCAGCACCTGCGTTGGACATTCTATATATTATCTATATACCTGTAAAGTATATTGAAACTGTAGTGAATGTGCTGTCATGTCAATACGACATCGGGCTGTGTGCATTTCTCTGTGGATTGAGTGTTTTTGATACTTTCACAGTATTCATCTAGCACCTCCACCTGCTCTGTCATAAAAAAAGACTTTGAAGAAATCTTACTTTTTACAATATGGGATTAAAAAAAGTTAATGTTTAAATTAAAATGAGGAGTAGTATGAGTGTCACTTGAAAAGATGATGTAGTATGTTGGTCAAACAGGCAGGACACAGTGAAAGATGGTTTGATATGATTTTTTTTTTAAATCCATAATCCATTCTTTACAGTCACACCTTCAATCAAATCCAGGCTTATTCTCAAACAAACACTGTTTTAATACAGCTCTGATACGCTTTACAAAGATGGCACCATCACATGGGAAGGGAACATGATAAGGGAGTATTTTTATAGGCAATTTAACAAAAATATTTCCTTTGATGAAGATAGATTTTTTTTTATTTTCCATATACTCTAAGGATAGAATAAAATTTTGTCTCTGAAAACTGAAGGTTTTATGTTTGGAGTGCTATGTTGAAAGTGTTGCATAGTCAAGGGGACAGAAATATCAGGGTAGTGGGGGGGGGGGGGGGGGGGATCTTAATTTAAAATGACACGAGGGAGTAAAAAGCTCTTTGTTTAATTCAGAGTGCCGGGTAAAAAATATCTATACGAATACTTTTGATTGTTTTGGCTCGGAACGCCCCCACACAGTCGAACTCTTAAAAACTACTCAAAATCTTGACCTGCCACCTTGTGTACTAGGGCACGTGAGTGTAAAATCCTGACTGCAAGCATTATTAACATATAATCCATTTTTGTGCAAATGTAACTCAATAGAACAAGCACTCCACAGCAATCGCATGTGATAATAATCTCCCAAGCAGTTGTATAAACACAGAGGGGGAACGCTTGTTTTGCGTGTCATCACATTGCAGCCTTAAAAAGTGCCACTCTGCGTCCATCATTGAGAAAAATCACAACATTTCCTCTTGGCAGGCAAACGCGCTTAGCTTAAAAGAAAAAATACTGTCATTATAGCTTATGGGCTGCTTAAAGCTCCAATGATCATGAATCCAAACTTCTCTCTTGCTTTTCTTCCACACAGACTTGGCGATTTACTTGATAGATTGTGTTCATGAGAGCAGATTCCTCAGAGGGATCCTTGTCCGACGGTAGTCACATGTGTTTATGTTGCTCACTCTGCATCGGCTGGACGAAAGCAGGAGACGTTTCTAGTCGCAAGACAAAAAAGAGGGAATTCCCAACTCGGCTTATAAAGTGTTTCGAGAAACAAGCGTTGTTAAAACAAATGAAGAAAGGGTACACTATATGAGCCACACCCAGTCTCTGCTGCTGGTTCTAACTTTACAAGCTCCAGCCGGGGAGCAGACCTGCACTTTCGTTCTTCCTCTCCTCGCCAATCTGTACATTCATTCGTCTGGTGTCCCGTCCACTTGTCAATCCGCTGTCCATCCACTTATTGGGAACACGTAAGAGTTTGCACTTCTCCAAAGCCCAAATTCTCATCCCTGGTCGTTTCTTCCTCAGTAGCATCCGCAGACCTCTGCTTTTCCTTTAGTCTCTGTCCGTCAAAAAACAGATCCACGATGCCGGCCGGGGTCACCGGAACTCGTAGATGGCTGCACTGTGTTCGGGAACGTGGGTGAGGTTTAGAGACTGGTACCTGCAGTGTAACACCAGGATATGTATTAGGATAAGTTTGTGTTAGAAGTACATCACATAAATCTGCTTTCAGAATTCCGATTCAGGTTTTCTCAAATAATCCAAATTGTTTTTACGTGGTTTATTGAGTTTAAAGAGATCATTCTTAAGATTTTTAATGAAATCAAATTCCCTTTTTTGATATTATATACAGTCGGCATTTTGTCTTTAAAAGCCATTCAGCAATTATCCCCTTATTCATTATTATTATTGCTAGTGGCCCAACATACCCACACTGGATTCAAACTACCATCTATGGGTGTAATAAAATATGGACACACACTTGAGAATCACCAGGAATCTAAGATACATGGTTTTCACATGACATCAATCATTTTAGACATTTTATTAAAAGTCTGGAGAATCTGTCCCTTGAAATTGGGTCATCGGGCCAGGTGATCATTTCTTGTTTTAAAATGTGCCTGAAGCCACAATTCTACTTTCTGTGTCTTTGCGTCCACGAGAGTCCGCTTCGGTCCGCCTGATATAAATGTTGTCATCCGCACATGTCCCAGAGACAAAAAAAGTGACCACGCCCAAGTGTACGCATGCTGTAGCAAGCGCTTCTACTGCGCATGCTCTAGTTCCATATCCAGTCCAGTAGGATGCACATGCACTGGACACAGAAGGTATATCGGAGTATAACCACCACTTCACTTGACTCTTCCGACACAACAGTCCAGATTGTCAAAAACAATCCCAAAATGAAAGGCTTTACTAGAATAAAAAGATGGATGTTGACATCTGAAAGCCATAAAGAGTTAATTATGCTTGGCTGTTAACCATTTTCCCCCTTTTGAAAATCAACATCAAATAGTGGTATTTTGCGATCAGACACTGAAACAAAACTGTCTCCAAGTATTCGGTCTGAGAAGGGAATAAAAAAAAACGCTCAATGGTATGAAATCAGAAGTCCTAACAATAGCCAAACCATTAAGTGCAGAGGGAGTTGAAAGAAATGCCAAAGAATGTCAAATGAAAATGAAATCACTAAAGATAGAGTGCAAGCAGGCCTCAGTTCGCTTAGGCAGTACAACCATATAAATCAAATGCAACAAACTGAGGATGAGATTGTTTCGTTTCATCCATATAAGGCTACACACAGTCTAACTTGTAGCTTTTTGAAAAAAAGCCACATTCGTCATCTACTAATCAGCTGAGTAAGGGGAAATTTAGAGTTCAGGGCACCTTGACAGAAGCTGCAAAAAGCTGGGAATTTTGTCTGTTAAGGACTTTCCCCACCCAGACTTTCCAGCTGCTCTGGGCTTTGATCCCACAACATTTCAGTAACAACTCTGCTAATTTGTAAAATTACTCGGGGCTGGGCGATTAATCAAATTTTATTTTCAATTCTGATTTTGTTCTACAGCAATTATGAAAACAAGATAATAGAGGTAAAATGATTATTGTGCTGTGTTATAAATCGAGCGCACCCTATCCCTTTACAGCAGTTGTTGAGTTACTGACTGGAATATGTTGAACACAGTATACGGAAAAAAGCTTGTTGAGATCTCAGTAGGTTTTGTCAGGGCGCTGCAACATTTTACCCCTGTTTTTTTAATCTAATTTATTTCCATTAATTATTTGATATATTTATATTTATTTATCATTCTTTTTTTGCATTTCTTTATTTCATTTTTCTTCTTCTTTCAGTTAGATTATATTAAGAAATTCAAGACAATTTTTACTTTTAAAAGTTCAATAAATGCAAGCAATCAGGATCTCAATATTGACCAATATAATCCTGATTAAGATTTAAGCCATAATCGAGTCTCCACTTCCCCTCATAGTAACAATTTACCATTCAGAGCTCCTGTGGTAGTAGTAGCCCTCGATAGTCGCTGTTGATTTCTGGAAGCATATGTAGTAGAATCCGGCGAAGGAAGCTCCGCTGATGTCCTTTATTGTGTGGTCAGGGACCAGAAACTGCTCCTGAGGCGGGGGAGGAGGGGGCGGGGGGGCAACCAGGGTGAGAAATAGCAGCAGCTGCAGTTCAGAGGTGACTTACAACATACTGTATGGTTAGGCTTAAATTAGGAAGTACCTTACCTTCCACCTCATGAAAATAAAGTCAGAGTTCTTCAGATCTTCATAGTCAAATTCATCCGAGTTGAACGTCTTTGCATACTGGTAGAACGCCTGGAACTTGCCCTGGACGCAAACAGTAAAAGGGTTATGTCAGGGTCAACTTCTGTACAGCACTTGTGCACATCATGAATGAACAAGCTCTCGTCTTACCCAGTGCTTACGATCCACATCCTCATCCGCGTCCCATTTCCGGGTCAAAAACGGCCGTTTCCTGCTGATGATCTCGCCGGCGAAGAACGTGGTCAGAGTTGGGTATTCCTGCGAGAGTGAACGCAACAGAGGACAGTTGTGTCTTTTGTTTGCTTTGGTGCAGCCAATCGGATACATGCCGTTTTGTCTTTTTCTTCTCTTTGTAAGTGAAGGAATGTCACACCCACTGATAATGCTAAGTCTGTCAGTTCAACGTTTCCATCCCCAAACAAATTATAGGGTAGAAAGTGACTTCTGAAATACATATATTGATTCAGTTTGCTAAACACTGAAGACATATTGTGGGGCTTATATGACACAGATACAGTTTTGTACAATCTGTAGTAGTCTAAAATGACACCATCTGTAATAAGCATGTGTACCATCTGTAACATAAACAAATGAACAAAAAAGAACCAGTCTCTTGAAAAGAAGTCAAAAACGATAAGCAGTGGACATACCAGTCTTCTCTTATTTATGTTTGTATCTCAATAAAAAGGTTATTACTGTACTCCTCTCACCTCAGTCAGTCCTTTTATCTTGAGGTAGCCACACAAGTAGGAATCCTCCATGGTGACATGCTTTAAAAGAAAACAGATCATGTGGTCATTTACTAAAAAACACATCTGTATTGTGTAGTTCCCTCTTGATTCAAATGACAGTGAGGAGGGAATGCTGTGATGTGACATATCTAATATCCTCTCACACAAGACTGCCAAAACGTGCAGGCATGCAAGAGTATTTCTACACATACAGAAGCCAACTTGATCAAATCTACAGCGAGTAGTATTTGAAATACTAACATTAGCTAAAATGTCTACTTTATGGCTGAAAAGACAGGATAGTAAACAGACACCGCTACATCCACAGCTAGCGAGGAGAGTTACTCAACGACAGGCCAGGGCTCATTGATGTCCCAGCTGTCAATCATCACGGCGCCCGTTTGACAGATCACCAAATGGCCCTGACAGCTGGCCTGAATAGTAAAAACATCCGCTCCACAGCCCCACCTGCAAAACCACCTCCACGTCGTAAGAGTTCCCTTTGCTTTTCTGGTGGCCCCTGAACTTGGAACCGCTGTACAACAGCGAGGTGACAACACCGGGCTGCCGGGTGTTTATCGGTGGCGCTGGGATAAGGGAGGCCGAGGATGTGAAGGCCGCGGCGGGAGAGTCGCTGAGGTATCCAGCGGGGACAGGCATGGCTCCCGCTTCGCTGGCTGGGCACCGACCGCGGGCAACTGCCGTCTGGGGCGATGGACTCTGTCGGTGTCTATGAAGAGCTGGGAGAGGCCTGAAGAGGTCCACCAACATTCAAATCCCCCCCGAGTCCTCCAGTTTAGTTTACCAGGCGCCAAGCTTCCAGAAAAGTAAGTGGACTTCGACGCGGCCAGTAGGCAGCAGGATCCGTCCTTCTCATTGGCTGACAGAGTTCACCCTGCTTATATCGTCAACTCTCGTTGGTTCAATTTGCGGAAGGCTTTATGGGAATATGTGAGTGTAGTTCGTTCCTGTCGTTTTGTCAGGGTCTAAAGTTGCGTTGATGCACGTATAAAACTACATTTCCCAGCTATAAAAACTATTTACGACGCTATTTTTTTCAAACGCAGAAGGTCACACGCGTGTTTTTGACTGCAGGAGCTGCTATGTAAGCTAAGGAAGAAATGTGTCAATAGAGACGTAGCAACTGTATACATTACAGTATAAACAAGAGTTAATACTTAAACGAAAAACAGTCGCTCGTATAAAAATATGTGGCATTTAATTTATTAACAAAGTGCAGCCAGGAGCAGGTAACCTAGCATATTAGCTAGCTTTTCTTAAAAACATCACATCTACACATAACTACCATTATGTTGTTGAGGAGCCTTGTTAGACTTCAGAGTCAGTTTGGAAATATCCTTTCTGCCAGTAAAGTGTGTCCAAGAAGTCAGCACTTTAGGTTTGCTTTGAAATACTCTACAGCCACAGCAGGTAAGATGCATATTCAATGTGGATTAAAAGATCTTCTTCTACAGCAATACATTGTATAACTTGATCTTGCTGTGCAAGTTTTGACTGATGTGATATTGTCTGCTGTTTTTCCAGAAAGAAAACGATTTTATCAGGATGTCAGTATATCCCAAGGTGAAGGTAAGCTGTCACTAGTATTAGATCGAGGATGTCAGTTAAGTGATTGTGGAGTGGGGAAAAAGTGCTCTCACTGTGCAAGGTGTGGGACCACATTTAAGGTTTTTAAAGGAAGATAAAAGCCCAAGTAGTTGTTATTTTTCCATATTTGTACCATTCTGTTTAATTACTATTTCCATTGTTTACATTTTCATATAGGTGGTTTATATGAGATAAACCTAGACAGAAGGAAACTAAAAACTCCTGGGGGGAAGCTGTTCACAGTGCCAAATGAAGCCCTGGCCATTGCCGTGGCAACCGAGTGGGATGCTCAGAGGGACACACTGAAGTTCTACACTATGCACCTGGTACGGCCTTCTACCGGGAAATAAAGGGGGTTTAATCAATAGTGTTGATTGACACGTTTTTAAAAAGAGCTTTATTGATATGTATGTGCTTTCAATTTCACACACAACATATTTGGAGCTCCCTCCATGATATCATAAAATGTGCCATATGCTAATTGGCATGTCGACAAGACAGTTCTTGTGGGAAGGTGGTGAGAATTTAGGGCAGGGAAGCTATGTCACAGTTTGCAAAATATATGAAAAGCCCTGGTTTATTCTGTGCCATGAGCTGCTGAGATCGAGTTTTACCATGCCAAGTTTTTACCATGCCACTCTTGCGATGTTCAGTCACTAGTAAAGGATGTTTAATGGTACACTCTTCTGCAGACTACACTGTGCAACACAGCTCTGGATAATCCCACACAGCGTGACAAGGAGCAAATGATCAATGCTGCCCTGAAATATCTGGAGACTGATACTGTCTGGTATGTTACCTAATTTCTAATTGACTGAAGCTTCAATTAAATGAATCCCCTTTTTTGAACTTGGATTTTTTGTTGCATTTAATAACAAAAATAACGTATTCAGTGTTCTGCACATTTATATAGAGCCAAAGGTAATGCCCAACAAAACTCTATTAAAAAGAGTTTAAGGTCAATGTAACTGTTGTTTACACATCAATGCGAAAGACAGATCAACAATGGCAACATATAGTAGATATTTACTACCCATATTATAAAGTGACATCCTTTTAATTCAATTATTATTAATGATGTTTATGTTTTGTGTAGTTACAGAGTAGATGAGCCCCACGGTTTGGTTGAGCTACAGAAGAATGAGTGGGATCCTGTGCTCCATTGGATTGAAAACAGGTAAGAGCAGCATTAGCTTTTGTCACAGTCAAGGCACATTTGCTGACAATGCCCCCAAAATGAAGATGTAACCCTTGTAAATGTAACTATTATATTCAACAATTTCCTTATTGTCTATATCTCCTACACTCAATTGCAGATATAATGTCACTATTGGCTCCTCGTCCAATATTTTGGGTCCTGAGATCCCAGAGGCAACCAAAGACACTTTTCGGCAACACCTGAATTCTTACAACTTCTGGTCCCTGACAGGTAAAACATCTGCAAACTCTTTTGACACAGGCCTTGAGTTAGATGAATTACCTGTTGTGGTAAATATTATCATACATACTCTTGATGACAACATCGAATAGAACATTTTTTTTTTCTTTTGGTTGTGCGGTAATTGTCAATAAGTGTAAAAAGATGTCATATTGAATCCCTTTTGCTTGGTAAACAGTATTGTAATAAGCTTTAATAGTAGTAGGACAGCTATGCAGTAATATGGTTTCTCCTGTGCAGGGCTTGAGTATGTGATCACCCAGCTGAAGTCTGTTGTGCTGTCGATGGGAATAATTGACAGACATCTAAGTGTGGAACAGGCTGTGCTGCTCTCCAGACTGGAGGAGGAATACCAGGTAGAGTAGCATGTTGAATGTGTTTTTTCTCTCTCTGCTTCCCATCTGTAATTGTAATAAACTCAAAAGGTTTGTTTCATTTAGTCTGGAAAAACAGCGCCCTCTTCTGTTTCCATCATTCTCCATGAAACCTAAGCTAGTAGCATTAAATGCACAATACAGTCTTGAAGCTGGCTTTGCTTATCCGAGTCTTGGTTAAATTCTGCATGTACTGCCTTCAGTGTAACAATTAAGAACCACAAAGGTTGACCTGCTTCTCTTCATGCAGACTTATTAGTCTCTGTTTATTCCTCTAACATGTTGTTGCTCCTGCACAGATTCAGCACTGGGGAAACGTGGAGTGGGTCCATGACTACGACATGTATGAGCTGAGGGCACGAACTGCTGCTGGAGCTCTTTTTGTCCATCTCTCATCTGAGAGTTCAACAGTCAAACGCAAACTTATGCAGGACTGAAAAAGCAAACAAACCATAAAACTCTGTGAGCACTCATCAAATGTGCCCTCAAACTGAAATCACCTCAGGTCATCCATGCAGACAAACACAACATGCTCTGTTTGTTCTATTTAGCAATGACAGCTGCTTTGTCTGAGATCTGTTTGTCGAGTCATCTCACTCCTGAAAAAAAAAAAAAAAACATTGGCTTTCTTTCTGCAGTGTTTATATGTGGCAGCTGCCAAGTGTGCCACCCCTCACCGAGTATCCAGTCCATTCTCAGTCATGCGTGACATTTTGGACACTGCACATGGTTTGAAGAGAATAGTGACTAATGTTGTTGTCTGTTTGGGGATGGGATGTTAATTGCATGTCTGCTTTCCCTGTGTGCCGCATTGAAATATTGGAAAGCATGTTTGCTATCCTTACAGCCCAATATCCACACTAATTGGGCTGTGTGTAAAGTTTTGTGACGGTAAACTACAGTAGGTGCAATAGGTGAGACACTGCATTCAAATAATTTTCTGTAATCAAGATTGAATTAACTCATCATTCATGCTCTATGTATTTTTGCATTTGTATTGTGGTTATAAGGTGAACGATTGAATGCTGTACACAGAACCCCTGGTATCTCTACACAGTTCTGTTTCTCCAAAAAGTTGAATTTCAGTTGAAAAATAAAATCCATCCTTATCCCAGAGTAATTTTCATGTAAAAAGCTGAAGGTTTTGTTGCTTTTACAGCTGGACTTAAATTAAAACAATGACTCATGTTTGCCTGTGCCCTCCCCACCTAGTCTAAGAAAAATGTCAGTGAAGTGTATTGTGAATTAAAACCCAAACAAGGCAAGCACTTGTAAAGATGTCTTTCATAACTATGTACAACTTCTTTGTGTGTATTATATCTCATATCGGAGTAAGTGCTACAGTCATAAAGCAGTCCTCCGAGTATTATTGATGCAACCTTTGGTGCCTTTTATTTACAATCGCCCAACTCCCCTGATGTGTGTCCTAGCTGTCCAATCACGCTAAAGGTCAGGATTTTTTGGGCCAATTACATCGCACGGTGGGCGGGACTTCATGGGACCTTTCCTCATGTATCATCATTATCCCATGGACTGACTTGTTTGTTGTCGAGCAAGATGGAGTTCCTTTTGGGAAATCCTTACAGTACCCCTGTGGGGCATTGCATTGGTATGTAACCTGACGTCTAGCAAGTGACACCGCGTGAAGATAGACGTATATGTCCTGGAAATGTGTCTTTGTTGTGCGATAGTCATTTACGCGTTCGCTACCTTTAGCATGCTAACGTTCCTGAATGAGTTCTCTACAGTTGGACCGTTAGCCGCCGAGCTAACTAGTAATGTAATTACGGTAACAAATGTCAATGTGCTAGCAATGCCGCTAACAAACTAAAGGTCTGTTTGCTGTCTTCGTCAATTCTTGAGTCGGTGCGAAAAACATTGACGACTACAATTCTATTTTAAAGTATGACTCATAGCTATGTCAGCTAACAGCTAGCCACCAGTCATCGTCCTATAATTGGTCTGCTGTGTCTTATTACTTTATCCATTATTGTCTCAACTGTGTGTTTCCAGAGAGAGCCACTGATGGCTCTCTGCAAAATGAAGATTGGACCCTTAACATGGAAATATGTGACATCATCAATGAAACAGAGGATGGGTGAGTACCCAGGGAAAAATCAATGAATATCCGTATCTGATTAAGCCTCTTTATATGCACTAGTTTAGTATATCTTCCATGTTCCTGTGCTGTTCACGTAATGCATTGTTTTCCTATTCTCTGTATCTGTGGCATACTTAAAGAAGCCTAGCTCTGGCTGTGTAAGGTGGATTTATGCAAGGCCTCATTGCTTATCTCTGTCCTCCATTAACTTTTTTTTTACTGTATGTTTAAGCTGGTGTGTGTTGCCAAGGTCTTGTTTGATTATTGGGTTGTAAACTGCCTTGGGTCTAGGATAGTGCGGTATACACTATATCAGCCAGCCGCCTATAAAAAGCGGTCTGAGTCCGACTTGTTGTGAGGCTGTTTTGGTCTTACAGTAGTGGTCAAATAATTCAAAAGTTAATTATTACTTCCTTAGAGTCGATTAGTTGTTGTCAGAGTCAAAGAATCATTGACATGTGTCTGCGCACGGTGTTATGCTTTTTGCAGATGTGACCACCATGCTGTCAGTGCCTTCAAAAAGGATCCATTTAAAAGCCATGGGCATACTGTACTATTTTACTGTACTATGTCATTCTTGTGTGTTTAATCTGTGCTTTTACTTGTGTGTTTTTGTGTTTGTGCAGTCCAAAGGATGCCATTAGAGCAGTGAAGAAGAGGCTGAATGGCAACAGGAACTATAGGGAAGTGATGTTGGCTTTAACGGTGAGTTAAAAGTGGGCAGAGTAAGGAAATCCTTTACGTGATTTAGTATTAAAAAATTTGCCATGCCCATGCTATTTCTGGGTTGCAAAACTCACTAGGATTTGATTCACAGTATCTTTTGAAAATATCTTCTCTGCATCCGTCAGGTCCTGGAGACGGGAGTGAAGAACTGTGGCCATCGTTTTCACGCTTTGGTCACTAGCAGGGACTTTGTTGATGGCGTGCTAGTTAAAATCATATCCCCTAAAAACAACCCGCCTACAATCGTTCAAGATAAAGTCCTTGCTCTGATTCAGGTAAGATAATAGTGAAATTGCTTGCATTTAGTGTAGGCTTGTTGCCTTGTGTTGTGTATCAGGTTAGCATAGTCACTGTGTATCATACAGCTTAATAATTTGACAGGTAATGAGTCTTTATATTTTCTTTTTTTTTAATGCTGCACATCAATGTAAGAGAAACCGGTGTTTCTGATTGAGTCAGTTAGTAGTGAGAGGTGTGTAACAGTCGAGACGGTGGCCTGTCATTCCCAGGCAGAGCCTCAGGTAAAGTACTGTGTCTCCAGGGCTTCAGCCTGGAGCAGCTCCAGTTACCTGTCACAGCTCGGGTAACCCTGCTAGGCTCATGTGGGCTGCTCTTATTTCCACCAGGGAAACCATGTGACAGCAGCTTACAGCAAGGATCCAGGAGGGAGGGGGGTATACAGTACATTAACTGTGAGGGAGAATGGAATTGGTCCCTTGTTTGTCTCCTCATTAGGTAGGTCCAAAGAGAAAACGTTGTGGGAAAATGTATCCAACAGCACTCCCTTTACACAATAACAGGAGTATTGTTGACATTTCTTTTAGCACACAGCAGTTGTGCTGTACAGCTCCCAAACCACCTGTCTCATCTCAGGTGTTGTCTCTCAATGTGTGTACCTTGGAATTGATAAAAGGGATCATGTGTGCACTTTATAGTCCTTACAACGTTAAAGTTTAAAGCAATTCTAAGTAAATTTCCAGCCAAACTATTACCAGCCTCATGTGAACTTTTTTTGTTTGTCAAAAAGTTTGTCATGCTTATGCTGTTGTAATGGCCCGGTTTAGCTTTAACTTGCCCACTGGTGAGACAGAGAAGCCAAGAGCTTTGTGGTTTGCTGACAAAATGTATTCAGGGCAGACAAACAGAAATGATCACAGTACAGGCCTCTTTTCACCATTCTGACGTGCCTTGCTTTGTTTGCTGTGTCAGCCTTCCCTTCACCCATGGGTTTGTTTCTGTTCACTCTTTCCCTCTGTTTATCTTTCATCTTACTCTGGCTCCTCCAGGCATGGGCTGATGCGTTCAGAAGCAGTCCAGACCTTACAGGCGTGGTCCAAATCTATGAGGAGCTAAAGAGGAAAGGCATTGAGTTCCCCATGTCAGACCTGGATACCCTGTCACCCATACACACACCTCTACAGGTAGGAGGCATCATACTAAACAGATACCAAAACTGTGCAGAGACCAAGCATAGGGTTTTATCTTCCCAGGTAATTTGTCACATGCTGTTTCTCTTTTTCTGTTGCTGTTAGTTGGCATCTGCTCCAGAAGGTGACTCCACCCTACATAAGTTCAGCACCACTCCTCAGCCCACACCACAGGTTGTCCCGCCAGCCTACACCACCCCTCAAGTCCCCAACATTCATGCCTCTGGAGCAATCAATCCTACACCTGAACAGGTACAATGTCACACCCATAAACAACACTGAAACTCAACAGTTGGTTCAGATATACACTCAACTCCAAAACAACCTCCATTTCTCTTACAAGTGGACAGACTCCTACATTTTCAGGTTTCTTCTTTGGTGCCACGAGAGTCAAAATGCCATTGCCTGCACCTCGAAACAGACCAAAGACAATGATTAAACACCTCCAGAGTTTGAATACACTGCTGCAAATATGCTTGGTGTGACAATGCCCATAGCCAGTGATTCCCAACCTATTTTGTCAGTGCTAAGGTTGCTTTGGTTCGTACCACTCTACTTAGAGTGGCAGAAACTGGAATTTTTAAAAAAGTGATTATTCATGACATTAAGCTATTTCACCTGTTTAGCCATTCTTTTTAGCTAACTATTTCAGCTGTTTATCCATTACTTTTAGTTCTTCTTTAGTTCTTGTTACAACTGACTCTCACAACTAATAACCTGACTTATCTGAGAAGGTGTCAATGGAAACTGATAGGGAAAGGGCAATCAAACCTGGCAGTTGATTGGATGAACCTTCTGTCAATCAAAATCTTGCCGAAGTCAATCAGGAAAAGAAAGAAAACGTCTTTTAGATCGAGAAAAGCCTTCAGTGCCGTTCTCTAATTGACCGGCGGACATCTGACTGAAGCACAAACATATTACTTAGAGTGTGACAGGATTGATTTCCGTGATTCTCGCATGATCTCATCTTATCTCATGTTATCGTGATAATTCACCTGCTGTGCAAGGTAATCAGAGTGATGGGTAGCTTAGATATATTTGTAACTTTACTAAAGGTCAGCATCAACAATTCACAAATTCATCTGTTTGTTTTCCTTAGCACACTTTTAAGCAAATCACAATTTTTTTCCATGAACCTACTTGTAGTACCCCCGGTTGGTTGTTGGCTGCAAATGTGATCATTTTTAATGATTAGTTTGCCAAATAATAGACTAACTGCTAACTGAAGATTAATTTAACTCTGTGACAATCAGATTTGCCGGCTGCGCAGTGAGTTGGATGTTGTTCGTGGAAACACTAAGGTGATGTCAGAGATGTTGACTGAGATGGTCCCAGGACAGGAGGACACATCTGACTATGAATTACTACAGGTGTGTGTTTGTGTGACTGAAAGAACCAAAACAATATTATTTTTAGTTTGAAAAAGACATGTACAAAGCAGTAACCCAACAGTATCCACAGGCCACTATGAATACATGTGTGTACGTGTGTTTAGGAGCTTAACAGGACTTGTAGAGCCATGCAGCAGAGGATAGTGGAGCTCATCTCCTGTGTTTCCAATGAGGCGGTGACTGAGGAGCTGCTGCATGTTAACGATGACCTCAATAACATTTTCCTACGCTACGAAAGGTTGGAAGACACTGCAAAATGCACACCGAAACTAATTTTCTACCCTGCCATCATTGTATGTTTGCACACATTTGGTTAGGTACATTTATTTACTGCTTTCATGTTGTCCTTTCTTTGCCGCAGGTATGAGAGGTTTAGGTCTGGGAGGTCCTCAGCTCAGAGTGTCAACAATGGGGTAAGCCAGCACTTAGTGACTCAGGTGATTTAACACCCAGTGTTTCCATCATACCTTTAAATTCCTAGAGTATCTGTCTAAATCTTCTAAACCCATTCTTCCATGTCAGTGGTTTTTTTTTCTGCTTATGTTTCCTTAACCCTCTTATGTCGACATCTTTTAGTGTCAGTAATGTGAACTTGCATGTTACATGTTACCAGTCATGCTTTGAAATGTCTTTCAAGTGCTGCTATCTGTCAATTTATCAGTGATTTACCAGATGTACATGCCTGATTAAATGGAAACCAAACAGACATAAATGCATTCACTTTCATTATAAAATGCAAAGAAAAAATCATTTATTTACATTTTTTTGCATTCATGTTAAATATTCTTTCTACAGTCAGAGCAGACCTGTTGAATTTCAGTCCTGTCCAGTAGGGGGAAACATCGACTATGACAACACAGTTCTAATGCGATGCAAAGTCATTGCATTTGTGTTTGCTGATTTGTATTTAGAGATCCACTTGTGTTGTCCATGCCAGAATGAAATACAATCAACAGTCCGGTCACAGCTTTGGAGTGGTGGTGTACGTCAAAAGGGTGATTTAGGACTAATCAGCCAGAAAACCCTGAAGGCGGTGTTGAAAGCCTAGTGTAAGCATTGCATAGAACTCATACTTTGACCTCTATATGCCTGTTTTTACTTTTATCTAACGGCCTCATTGTTTCTTCAGTGCAAAGTTTTCAAACAATCTGCCAAAACAAAAGAGCTGAAAATGTCCAAATCTCGAGGACAAATTTTATGAAGCAACACATTAGTTTACTGTGACTTCCTCAACAGCTCCATGAACTGTACTAAAGCCTTGAACCAAAGAAAATCTTTCTTGACTGAAATTCTACCTACTCTTTAGTCTCGCCTTGCCAGACGGGCTTATTATTCTGGGATTTTGTATTTCTTTTATCCATCACACTCATTTTGGGTGGAGCTGAGCCAACAAATCAACTGTGTGAAGACAATTCAAGTGATTGAATAAGTCGAGTCAGGTGTTTTCTTGCTTGGTTGGAATGAAAACCTGCAGCCACAGCGGCTCTTTACTGGATCAGTTTGGCACCGAAGGCAAAGAGCCTGACATGTGGCCGCGTGTCAGGCATCCCAGGCTTTAACCCAGCACTGTACATCCAGTAAGCCCAATCGATTGGTCGTCTGGGGATTGTTCAGGCAAGTCTAGCCTTTTCATATTTCTGCTCATGAGAGTTTTGGTCACTTCAGGGTGGGCTTTCAGTCCAAATTGTCTTAAACGGCCAGACACCGTGTGCAGAGACAGATCCTTGCCCTGTTCAGCACTGAACTGGCGAGCAACTCCAGCTGCAGGGTTGAACCGATTGAGAGTCTTTGCATAATCCCGTCCTCTCGTGCACTTACGTTGACGACCGGCCTTTTTGAGGGACTTAAATGAATCTGTGTCCTTTTGTAAAGTTTCAATATTCTTGAAATCACAGACTTGAAACGCCCAACCTCTCTTGCAACGGCTGAGAGGGTCATCCCTTTGGCCTTCATCTTGACAACAAGGTTTTTGTTTAAGTGCCTTGGTTATTTAACATGCACAACTGAGATTCTATTAAATTCTGAACCATAAGAAAGAACAGTATTTCAGAATAAATCAAGTCTTAATAACTGGTTCTCTCATTTTGAGCTCCAGTGTATCCTGATTCATACTAGTATATACACTCTAATCGACATGGACCAAAAACAAGAATGATTAAAAACGTGAGACAGGCATACTCTGCTGGAACATACTTACCTCTTCATCGGATTTCCAGTTAATCAGGCATGCTATATCTCCCATTGTTATCATACCATTACATTGTGTCCCTGCACAGGCATGTTAATGGTATTCTCTGTCTCTTCCTTTTTGTTCTTTTCTGTTCTTCTGTTTCTGTGGCTAGCTGAGACAGGCAAGTATGAAAATATTGTCAAACTCAATATCAACTAAATAATCAGTCACCCCACAGCAACTGTTGGGCTAAATATTATGTGCCCTGTCACAACCAGTATCTCTCACCCCTCCATATGGCATGTTTTGACTATGCAGCCCCCAACAAACAATGCTTTGATGAACCTGGAAGTCGACTGACAGTGACAAAAGCTTTAAGATGGCCCTGAAATGAATATGTCCCTAAGAATCACTGTCATGTTGTGTTTGCATTGTCTCAAACAGTCAGGGTTTGGGATTTGCAAACTGGTCTTGATATATTAACTCCTCCAGAGCCCAACAATTGGATCTCCCCTCCTCCCTCCCTGCTCTATTTTCACCTTCTTAAGGGGATTGATTTGCCTTTACGGATAAGAGCACTTTATAGTTTATGACAACATCATTATGAATTGGTGGATAACACATTTAAAACTTAAATATGTCTCTTCATGAAGAGCTATATTCTTTGGACCCCCTTAAGAAACAGTTTTTCAGAAAGTTACTTACTTTCCTCCTATCCTCAGTTACAGACATTTTCATGCTCTCCTGAAGCTAACCAACATGTTTTCCAAAATTCATATGCAACATGCCCTTGTTTTTCATTTTTTTCCAGACTCTATATACTGTATAATCTGCCTTTCCTTAGCCCTCCTCAAAAGGAAATTATTTTGCTATTCATGAGCCAGAAACCCTAAAAACGTTCTCTCATCTACATTAAACAAGAGCAAAAGTTTTTTTTTATTTCATTAATTTTTTGATTTGATTTTAAATCAGGTCCTGAGTGAGGCTACAGAGGACAACCTCATAGACCTCGGCCCAGGCTCCCCGGCGGTGGTCAGCAATATGGCGAACATAGCCCCATCCAGCTTGCCTCCCACAATCACAGCCCCCGCAGCAAGGCCCTCCTCCCCAGGCACCTTAGCCTCTCGCCTGGCTGGCCTTGGTACGTACGCCCTTCCTCCAACATTATCCAAGACGGCTTGGATAAGTTTTTCATCTGGTTCGACATAGTGCAACTGTCTACAATTATATTTAGATACAATTATCCTTAAAAACAATTTGTATTTTATCTTATTAACAATAGCTCTTAAGAGCTGGTTGTGTGTCTTGACATATTTCAGCGAATCACAGCAACATGAATGGCTTTGCTAAATTAGCCTGATTGCTAGTTAGCTAGGTATTTAGAGAGCCAAACCGAGGCTTCTCATACTAGCTGTTTTGGAATAGACACTACAGCTGGACACAATACAGTTTCAAGGGTAGGTTTGTTGCCTAATCTCTTATGATTATATGAGTTAGATGATTACATGTTTATGTCTGTGTGTTAACTATCTTAGCATAATCACCGGACGTAGGGTAAAAGGGCTAGCCTGGGTCTGACCAAAGCGCAAAACTGCACCAGCAGAGATGTCAAGAAACCACTACACCTGGCTGCTGGTCGTCAAGAAACAATTCCAGCTTGGCAAGAAATGGGCAATACATTAACAGAATATTTAATCAGCACTGACTAGTTTCTTCGATCAGAGTTCACGAGCAGTCATTGACACTGCGTCAGAGACTCCTCGGCTCTGAGTGGTTGTTTTCCTTCAGGCTTGGTGGAATGTTGGCGAAGCCATTAGCAAGCACTAGGTGGAGGAAGAGGAGCATGTTTCCCCCCCCCCCCAAGTATTATCTGTCTCATGTTCTGCAGTCAGAATATAGTCACAGTTTCAGCAAATATGACAAAAATGTATTTCTATAAAAGTTACCTACTTCAGCTTTAATGCACAGATATCAGAGTAGTATTGGTCCTACCATCTTACTCTTGGGGAGAAAATGAATGAACTGAAAAGTTGACCTATTCCTTTTGCTGCACCTCGCAGATTATTTTAGACTTGATTTAGCCCCCTGCTGATTCTGCTTTTGACCTCTATTTTAGCACAAGCAACAGTTGCTTGAGGATTTTTGACATATGAAAGAATAGGCACTAATAATTAGTTTTTTAGCTTGTGCAGTGGAATATTGTTTCATGCTCTAGACATGCTCTTTATTTCTTCCCTCCAGACATGGGCACCAACAGTGTTAGCAGCACCTTGAGCTCTCTGTCGAGCTGTAAACCTCCTTCTGGCCAGGATGACTTTGATGTGTTTGCACAGACCAGGACTGGAGCTCTGCCTGAACCACGCAAGATGTAAGACGTTAATTCTCTCTACATATTTTTTTTTTTTTAAAGCAACAGAATTTTCCATTTTAATGAAATTGTTGCAGATCAAATTTATGTTAATCAGTTACTCGACTAATTGTCTCAGCTTCATTAATGACAAATGATACAAAGCAGGATTCTAAAAGCCCATATTTACCTCGTCTCAGCTCTACAGCAGAAGACCGCAATGCCTCTGACAGCCTTCCTCCCACTCTGGACGTCCAACAGCCGACTGCAGGAGCGGTGAGTCTCAGTGACAGCAGCTTTTATGTTCAGCTATTCGACTATTTTTATTGGTGTTTTCATAACCACTCAACAAACATTTGGAGTGTGTGTGTGTTTGCTCCATCCAGCTGTACCAGACATTTTCCATCATGCCTTAACGCCAAGCTACTAATCGCTCAGTTAATTAGCAAATTAATAAAAGACGTTTAAACTCGTCTTGGAGATTTTTGGTTTTTGTCTTTTTTTTTATTTCTAACCGAGCATGCAGTTTTAATAACAATATAATAAATATTCAGGCTACATTTCAAGCTGTTTTTTTCCCATTTTTGCTCAGTGTGACTATCAATAAGTTTCCAGCACAATTAATGAAATCAAAACTTTATCTTGAAGCGGCTAATAACAAGACTGACATAGATTTCCTCATGTCGTTTTTGTGCACGGCTATGTCTAAACCCTGCTGTCACATCTTAATCAGATTGTTTGTTGTGTGTGGGTTGTTGACTGTGCAAAATGGTCAAATAAATGCTAAACTGCTTGTGTGATGTGCTCAGTGTTTTCCTTGTAAAAGTGGATTCTCCTGCATATCAACTTCGCTCCTCGTCATTATCATCACTGTATGTGATGTGCCACGCCGTCCAAAAACATGGATCTCCATTCCAGTTTCTTTATTTTTCTCCCCCCGTCAAAATACTTTAAGTTGCATTTAACGCTGAAGTTCATTTAAGTCATATTTTCTGTTTTGTTTGGGGACGGATTTTTTTTTTCTGTTGTGACATTGCTGTCCCTTCACCCCCCCTCCGGCCACCTTTGGCGGTCTCGATGCTGCGCTGTAGGGTGTCGGAGGCCAGTCCTCTGTCATGGATGACATAGAGGAGTGGCTGTGTACTGATGTGGTGAGCCCATCATGATTTTTTTTTCTGCCTGTTCTCTCTCCTTTTGTCTTTCCTTTTCATTCACTTATCTATGGACCTTATCTCATTCTTTAAATCTCTAAGTAACACATTTTTCTTACATTACATTTCCTCACTTTTTGACCAATCACACATTAATATCTTGGTTCACTTTAAGTTACTAACGGTGTGCTGTGGGGACAAACTGACGGGACAAAAATGTGTGAAATGAGCATGAGGTTTTGAATGCCGATATGTGTTGCTGCATAATACATTGCGAGATGAAACGCTTTTCCTCCACCAATGGACATCAAGCGTCTGTAATCTGTTTGTAGTCTGGCAGTGAAACATCATAATAGGATAAAGTTTTTGTCTACTAAATGATTTTTTGTTGTAGCCGTACATTTAATCAAATGGTATTTGTCACCTAATCTTAAAGGTCCCATATTTTCAAAAGTGAGAGTTTATTTCAAAGCAGGCGGAGGTGCTATATAAATGCTGTGAAAGTATCATAAGGTTCGATCCACAGAGAAATGCACACAGCCTGTATTCAGAAACTGTGTCTTTAAATGAGCAGCCAGCACTTCTGTACTGTTGTGATGTCACAATTATGCTATATATAGGTACCATTAAAGACATTCCTCGACTGCAATGGCGGTACAGAGATGCCAAGTGCGCAGATGTGGAAGACCTGCAAACACTGACCAATCAGAGCAGACTTCCCAATCCAGAGATTTGTCAACTTGCAAAAACTTGCAACTACTTGCGATGTGCAGGTCTGCAACGTTCTGAAACCTGCCAGTTTACATCAATGCAACTAGATGAGACTGTGTGACATCTCCATAGCAACAGCTCGCCATACTTCCATTCAAACTTCTGACTTTTCTCCGTTGCTGGATATATTTTGGACAGAGATATTGAAATACTTGCAACAGCTGCATTTCGAGTAGTGATGAAACCGGGAAAATACCATTTTATTTCCCTGATTCACTGCTTTGTTCTCAACCACGGCCATTTCGACCATCTGACAGCTTGTTAGTGACTTGACCAGCGTACTTTGCTACGTGTTGACTGTCTGTTGAAACAGGTGACGTGACAAACTAAGTTTCAGGCAACGACATCAGCCGGTTTGAGTCGAGCGGAGATGGGTCAGTTTACACCACTGCAACGTTCTAAAACGCTTTTGTCTCGTTGCAAAGCTTTGGTCTGAACTATTACTTGCGTGGTAAGATGGACAGTATGACATATGAGATAGAAACTGTGTTTTTTGAACATTAAAGCATGTAAACATGTTTAAGTAGAAACCCAAAATACCCAAGTATGAACTGAAAATGAGAAAATATGGGCCCTTTAAACAAATTGTGTGACTCACCTGAGCTTTAACCAACTTTTTACTAACATGAAAAAGGGGAAAAAAAGGATGTAAAATTTTGTGTTTATGGTCCATAATAAGAGACAAAGCATACAAGAGTCCATGCTCATTTTCCACAATTTATGAAACGTGTTGTGTTGCAGTATTGAGTGGTAATATCCACCTGTTTTGTGTTGGGAAACAACTGGTGGATTTGTTCTGGTATCGGCTATCAGTCAAAAATGTATTATCATTATTTCGAAAATTACAAGTACAATTTTGGGTGAGTGGTAATGGCAGGTAAGGAGTGTGGAGGAAAACGAATAATGTAGTGGTTTTGGGCGCATGCACAGGATCAGAGCTTGGTCTACGTGGTTTGCAGTGGATTAGGTTTATCACCAGTCAACTCCAAGATATGACTTCTGTGATTTCTTTTTTTTTTTCACCAGAAAGGAGATGAAGGTGAAGAAGGTGTAACAAGTGAAGGTAGGACATCATAAATCTGCTTTTCACTATTGGTAGATTTCCCACTTCTATTCCAGCTACATTTTACCCACATTTCTTCACAAATTTATTCTCTTCCTTCATTTTTGTTTTCTTCTGTTGATCCAATGCAACCAGAATTCGACAAGTTCCTCGAGGAGAGAGCCAAAGCTGCAGAGATGGTCCCCAGCCTACCCTCGCCTCCCAGCGGCGAGCCAGGTGCAGAGCAGGGAACTCCAAGCCGCAAGAAGCCAGACAGGCCGGAGGATGCTGTGTTCGCCATGTAGACCTTCCACCTTTTAACCTCTGATCAGCCTAAGACCCGACCAGCCGAGCAGCATCACCCGAGGAAAGACTGACCTGACACTAAAACGCATCCACCTCCCTTCTGATTCAACACTATTCAGCTCCACTACAGAGATTTGTACATGCTCTCCTTTATAAAAAGGGAATTATTCATGTTCTCTGTTAATTCCATGTGAGAAAGGGAAAACCAAACAAATGGCCTACTTTGATATGCCACCAGACGATGGATCTCACCCACATGATGACCGGTGTCAGAGACTAAAGAGCAGCCTGCTTTTTTTCCTTCTTTGTATGTGAAGAATCTCCTTCCGCCTGTTGTGGACTGCAGAGCTTCATAATGCAGCTAATCCTTAAATAGAGTTTTATAAAAGAGAATTCTGCTGTCCTTGTCATTAGTAGGAAAACTATCTCTTACCCAAAGCCCTCAAAGCATGCATTAACACTAACCAGAGTTGATCATTTAAGGTTTTAGAATTAAAGAAACCGCTACAGAAATGTTATTTTGTGGTAATGCCCATTCGAGGCAGCAGCACTGTGCTTACCTACAAGGATATTGTTTTGGTGTTTGTATCAGTCCCTTTGCAAGTCAGTCACAGTTGTAAATCTGTAAATGACAAATGTCAAGTTTATTAGTCTTGTGTATATTTAGGCTGCAGATGTATGAAGAGATGTTGATTTAATGTAGATTTTTTTCTGTGTTTGTTTTTTGAAAAGGGTTTATCTTCCAGCTGCTTTGACGATAGG
>NC_139843.1:16486652-16522979 GCF_963691815.1 Echiichthys vipera | reverse complement strand
ATTTCTGTTCTAATATTGACTTTAGAGGACCAAAACTGTGCTATCTTCTGGATGTGGAAGGAAAATTCTTGGGTAATTGGGTTGTGTATGTGTGTATGTATAATTTGGTTCTGTCTTTGACTCAGAAGTCACAGCTTAAAGGAATAGTTTGGATTTTTTGAAGTGGGGTCGATTGATGTACTTATTCATAGACAGTGTATTACCTAGTTTGGATACACCAAAGTCACATAATGCAGACTCAGCAACTCTGTGTTTTGCAAGGTAAATTAAGTTTTTTGTCAAGTGTTTTGTTTTGCCAGGAGTCCGGTGGCTTTGACGAGAGCATAGATGTATATCGTCTTTTTTAGGTGGCTAAAATATGTTCTGCTGCTTCCCCTGGCAACCGCAGTCTATTGCTTAGTTTCCGTGTCGATATTCCTGCCTGCTTCTCCAAACTGGGGGCTCACAGACCGCCATCTACTGTAGCTAATACAGTCATGGATAAATACCTAAAAAAAAACACTTCAAAAAAAAGGAACTATCCCTTAATAATATCCAGGGATGTAATGAAAATTCAATATCACACTACCAAAGTGTTTGCACATTATATTTTCTCCGTTATTTCTTTATGCTGAAATCTTATAAGGCCTGACCTTTCAACATGACATTTGTTTTCCGAAATGAGCTGGCTGCAGACACAGTGCTACAAATGAGACATTTTACTCTGTTGACAATAATAAATGCAACGTGTTACACAATCCTGACAAGCTTCAAACAAGCGTGCACTTTGACAGGCGCATTACCTTTCAACCTTTTCCTGTAAATCAGCTAACACTTAACCAGATGTAATTAATGAGAACGTTTGGAAATATTTGAGCAGAAGTGTAGAAATAATTTATTCAGCACTATATTTTGTCTTCAGATCAGTATTTTTAAATCATGTTATTGTGCAAAAGAAAAATGGGAAATGTTAAGGGACAGAATAAGAAATAGTCATAATGGTTCTTTGGTGTTTTGTTAATGGAGCTCAGATTTTTCTTTTTATACATTGCTGCTGGCTAACACATACGGAAGCCCCGAGTGGCAAGTGGGAAAAAAAAATCTGGTGATCCATTTTCTAAGTCTGATCTAAATAGTTTTATCTTCTGTGTTTATGACTTAAGAACAGTTCTAAGATCCATTTTATTACATTTTTTTTTATCTTTGAAACAGCCAGGGGACATGTTTTGCCAGGTGGAAAAACAGGTTTTACCAAGTTAATTATTCCAAGTTACATTTCGTCGCTGTTTGCCGGAAACCTCAGATCTCCATGTTTTGTAATTATTTTCTTCATAAATTAGTCCTATTGGTCACTCTTTACGTCTCTGTGTGGGTTTTAACCACTGAAAAGAATTAAAAAGAGCTTGTGACTAAATCTTCAATCGTCAACAAAACCTCCCATTCCTGAAAAATGACAGTTTTGGACATACAAGGTTTCTGCTTGATAGCAACAATTGTTTGTTTTTTTTTCCATCTGTGAAAACAATGTTCTAAAACATGCTCTAAATGGGACTAAAATCATTTGTGTTTTCTTCCAGTTGAGTTTTAATATCTCCATGCACTCTAAACACAACGTACGTATATTGTGTCAGCATAGAAATGTGTTTTCGGAGATTATCTGACATCTTCGTCGTATTCAGAACATGGAGTATTGTCACACTGCAGCGTCTTATGGGCAAAATGAGTATTACAGCACTAAAACTAACACAAACGCAAACATTTTTCATCTGCCAAAACATTTTTTTCCAGCTGCTTCGGCAACACGTGTTTCACAGTGCGGGGGGCATGAAAGGAATTTAGATTACCCCGGCAAAACCAATCTTTTTTTTTCCACCTGTTAAATCATAAACACATGAGAGAAAACTACTTAGATCAGACAATATTTTTTCCAACTTGCCACTCGGTGCTTCTGTAAATTTCATAGTTATGTTTATTGGTTGTGTGTATATTATTGTTGGTTGAAAGCGTCCGTATAGTAAAAAATAGGGGCATAGAGCAGACCATCGCTGATTCATAGCTGTAAGAGAATCACACCATTTCTCCCAAATATCTCATGAATGATAAATATTTTAATGCTTTCACTCTTACTGACTAGAACATGACAAAACAGACATGATTAACTTACAGTACTTTGGACACTTTTGGCAAAGCATCACCATTTTACCTTTTGAAAGGGACACCTCCATTTCTCCATCCATCGTTTTCAGTGTGTGTGTGTGCGTGTGTCAGCTGTACTGTACCTCAGAAATGTTTTATCTCAGTTGATTGGGGAAAAAAAAGATGGCTCCATAGTTGTGTTTTAAAGAATACATGTTTCTATCCTGTTTGATACCGCCCAGGATCAACCTGCTTGATATCAATGTGAGCTCTGTCAGTGATTTGTAACTGCATACTCGAGACTTTGCAAGAGTCATCTCAGACCTGTCCTGCAGAGGAACAATTCATTTCATTGTATGTCATTGGATGATCTGGAAAGACATGCTGATAAGAGAGGCTGTGCTGTGTGACTGCTACTTTCCTGAGTTGCCTCATCTCTCATTTCTCTTTGTGTTGTTTGACTTGTGCATGAACTCTAATAAAACATTAGCAGTGTCTCCACATTTGTAGTCCTTCTCTTTATTTCGTCGTCTTAATGTTCCTGCAGTGTGTAACCGTCAGGTGCTGCACTACAACGTGTTGCACAACTCCGGTCCTCTCCTCGGCATACCACGCTTCGCCTGGCTCCCTCTTCAGATGGTAATGGCTGAAACTGACCTGCAGTAAACCCTCTCTGGAGGCCCATGGGCCCCACACCAGGGGCTTCCCCATTGGTTGTCTGGAATCGCCTCATCCCACAACATGGCCCCACACATTCAGCCTCTGTCACTGGAGCGTTTTTCCCGGTCAAAAAGAAAGGGGTGTGTCTGCCGGACAGTAGACTGGAATAAGCTAGTGCACAGGATCTCTGTGTGACTCAACAAGCAGTTTTTAAATGAGCAACTGCCTCAAAATCTCCTTTAAGTTTAAATTGCACACAAGAGGTGGTGGATTTCTCCTCAAGAGGTAATTAGATGCTCTTATGTTTTTAAGTTGACTGCTTTTTATTTTATTTAAAAATGTGACTATTTTATATTTTTTCAGGTTGCATTTTTGATTGCTAGAGGAAAAATAGGTTTAAATATGTTGGTAATTTGAAGAACAACTCATGTTTTACCAGTAGCTGAGCTACCATGTGCTGCTTGTTGGCATGGGATTGTGTAGTGCTACTGTTTGTGTGAAAATGTGTACGTGTAACCTTTTGTCATATTTGTCTCAAGCCTCACATTAACCTTAATATTGCATTTGTTGCAGAGGCGTGAGCGATCGTATGGAGCTGTTGGACTTACAAGAATCGATTCACAGAAGAAACAGAATTATAGAGGAACCAGTTTTTTCCTCTGGTTCTACTCCTGTGATCCATACCCCACCCTGGTGTTTGTGATCCCCCTCTCCACAAGCGGTTAGCACACAATGGTGGTCGGACTACAGAGCCGGAGGATCACACACACGTCAGAGGTCAAATTGAGTGGAAAACAATTGGAACCATCAGTACAAACGAATAGACAGTTGTGTGGCCCATGAAGCAGCGTACTGTGTGAACGCACAGGAAAGAACAGGAATCTCCACAACTTTTCCTGGATTCAAACATGCGAATATATGGAGCGATGGTGGAAATGCTGTCCAGAGCTGTGGTGCATTGTAGTTGCATTGCATGTTATGCTGTCACACTGCAATGGATCTGCTTTGCAACACAGAACTTGGTCAAATAACAACTCAACGAGTATGACTCAAGCATAATCAATTGACACTTGAAGTTATTGTAATGTGAGGAAATACACATACAATACAATATTACCCATGTATTCTTACTAATTTTACATTACTACATATGTCTATTTTTACTGTATAGTGTTGTTATAAAATCATATGTCAATATAAGTGTCAGTGTCATTTTATGGCCTTTATTAGATAGTTGAAAGTGGATCGTTGGGGAGTGATATCCAACAAGAGTCAAACCAGGGATGTAGTATTTCAGTTGGTGCCACCAGTGCTCCTTATCATCTATATATTTGATAGAGATAGAGATGATCTGAAACTGTTCAACTTCTTCCTTTAATTTGATTTTTTTTGTGTTACTTATTAATATTGTATCTACTGTAAGGGAATTTAGTGGCATGTTTCTTATAGTTGACATCATTATATTCTGTTTTTTCCCAGCCCTTCCTAAAGTATATCTAGTATCCTTTTTCAGTGCTGTACTTAAGTACAGTTTTAAAGTACTTTACTTGAGTATTTCCATTTTGTTTATACTCATACTCCACTAATTTTAGTTGATGACATTATTTACCAGTTGCTTTGTAGATTATGTAAAGCAGCAGTATGTTAAGTAATTAGAAGCTCAGATTTACCTGCTATAAAATTTTAATGATGTACACATTAATGCATTCATATTTATAACGAAATAATACAATAAAAAAATATTTTGATCATGCTGGATTATAATAATTTGGTTATATTTAAAGGCTCCATATTGTGCTCATTTTCAGGTTCATATTGGTATTTTGTGTTTCTACTGGATCATGTTTACATGCTTTTATGTTAAAAGGACATACATTTTTTCTACTATCTGTCTGAATATACCTGTATTCACCCTCTGTATGATAAGTTCTGGGGAACAACTGTAACTAAACTCTAGCGTCACTTTCTACCGTATATAGTAAAGTTGTGACATCACAACTGTGCAGAAGTCCTGACGGCTCGTTTAAAGACACAGTTTTTGAATACGGGCTGTGTGCATTTCCCTGTGGATTGAGACTTTTGATACTTTCACAGTATTTATATAGGATAGCACCTCAGCCTGCTTTATGATAAAAAAAATACATGAAAATCTTTTTTTTAACAATATGGGACCTTTAAGTTATATTCTGATGTCAATATCTCTGTACTTTTACCTGAGTAAGATTTTGAATTATGACTTCTACTTACTGAGATCTGAGTACTTCTTCCACTCTTTAAGGCTTTTATCAGAGGGTAGTTCATTCAGTATGGGAATACATGAGCCTGTTGTATTAGATCACATTATAGGTATTGAAAGGTGTTGCTGTTGCTGTTTGTCTAGAATTCAGCTGAAGCTAATATCAAACAGTGTGGTCAAATTGTGACCCCCTAGTGTAAGAACCTTTGGCTGAAACTTTACAACAGGTGAAGTGTTTATCAAATGAGAACTGACAAATTTAAACAGATATCTGGCAGATGTCTGAGTTATATTTTCATTTGAATGTCAAGCCCTTTCCTTTATTAAAGTTCCTATTTTCCATTTTCTTTCTATATAAAAAAAAAAACCCTCCGGTATTCCTGGCAGGGACACTTCTCTAACAGCTCAAATGTAAACACGTCTCCCAACTGCCATTGATTGACAGGTCGAGTTGATTTTCTCATTACTGGCACACAAACACACACACTGAAGCCATTTTAAAAAAAATAATAGCATATTCCATTGCAAAAGTGCATAGTGGCTGTACACCTGCAGGTGTGTGTATGTCAAAGGCCTCGGGCTATTTCACTGATCTTCATTAGCTCATACTGTCTCTCCAGTGTGGATCATTCAAGAAAACAACACACTCATATTTATCTGCATCCCCGTAATCCTAACCACAGCCTCAGTGAAATCTGAAACAAGCACTCAGGATTAAATGACCTATTTGTGTTTATGATTTACTTTATATTAATAACGTTGCACATCAATGCTTTCCCAATTTCCTCTACCTGCAATCCTGCTGTTTGTCGCCCTGAGCTGCTCATTTTACCTGGCAGCATAATGAAGTCGCAAACAAAATAACTTTCCACCCATAAATGAGAAATATAACTATGTATGTAATTATAAACACAATGTTGTAAGCGTTAACTAAGAATGAAACAAAAATGATGAATTTAGAAGAGTGTTTTTTAATAGAGGCCATTCATTGGGACACGGTGCCAGTAGCTACAGTTTCACATATTCACCGGCAAACATAATATGTGCATTGACTTTTCGGGCCTGACTGGTGCCTTGCTTTCTCTTTAGCTGCCTCAAAAGACCCCCGTAGCCTCGGAGCACTTTATGCTAAGTTAATTTACCCAAATATATCCACGGCATCATGGCAGCAGCAGCAGCCCCCGCTATTCAACATCAACAACTTTGTTAATGGAAACTTGCTGATCCATAAACGTTTGTGCCGCCGCAGACGTTTGCTGGGGGGCAGTTCACATATGAATGTTAAAAACCCACAGATCGATGAGGGGCATTTGCAAAGGAGGCATAAGGTGTGTTTAATTATAATTGCGTCAAGGGGGTTTGCGTGTTTGTTGGGGGAGGTGTCGCTGTTAAGGCCTAGGCATGGGCCTCTGTATTTAAATAGGGTCACATCTGGGCCTCACCTTGTAAGTGTCGCGCTATATTAAATGCCACTCATGTTAAGTGCGTTGAAACCCTCCTCTGATGTAGTCAAGACATAATATAAAGGTTAAATTGAAAAATGTCCCGGGAACACACCATGATTGATCTCCCTTGTACAGGCAAGGTAATGTTAGTGAGACCTCTGTTTCGTTAGGCCTTTTTTAAGTGTACAAATACAATTTGTTATAATAACGAGTGGCGGGATTAGAATTTAAGTGTCAGTCAATCAGGATTTCAAAAGGTCAATGAAAAAAATGTGCAAAATGTTCGCAGAAGGTGGGTGTGAAATGAGTCACGATAGGACTTCTTTTTTACAGCGGGCTTGTACCGGTAATAGTAGCAAAAGCACAGGTGTTGCTGGTCACAGCATCATGGCTCAAATGTCCCAGTAAGTCGTGGCAGTGTCAGCTAGGCCCAAAACCACACTACACTACACTACACACTAATTATAAGCATTTTTATGTAGTGTGTTCACATCGGAAAAGTGACAAAATGGAAAAGACTCAAGCTAGAAAGTATGCATACTAAATATGATTTTTTTTTTTTATCTTGCTGTTGATGGGAATGGATCGGCTGGAAATAAATAAAATCAATTGTGATTGGTGGTGGAGGTTGTATTAAAGTGTTACATCTTAAAAAAGCAAAAAATCCCATGCTACATGCTATTGTAAACAGTATTTACTATATACTAATTATTATAGCATACTGGTTTTTGCAGTTAGCATACATACAATCAGGAATAAAACAGGAAAAAGTGCAATATGTTCACTGTGCAAAGGCAGTCAAACTGCAACTTTGGAATGCCACTCAAACATAGAGAGCAAGTCTTTCACCAACATTCAATTGTTCTTTCTTTTTTTTTTTGCTCTGTGGTCTTCGATGTGTTGTGAAACTCCTCCTTCTGTTTTTTGTTTTACGCCTCAAGTAAATTGAAAATTTTGAATCTACGACTTGGAATTAACTTCAGTTCATTCTTCGATTCAGTTTCTTGACTATGTTGATTGGCAAACTTTCTAATTTTCTAATTAAAAAGAAGCTAGATGAGCTAGTTTGACACATTATACATTCGATTGATGTAATATTTCTAAATTAGATGGTTAGCAGGGACTACACCCCCTAAATTGAAGGTAAAAGAGTTCATTATTACATTATTACATTTACTTAAACCGTAAACTTTGGTATGTAGTAGATAAGTATGTAGTAGGCCTTTATACAGTACTTTATTCGTATGTTTTATGGACTTGGGACATGACAACAGTGAGCCAGCATGTACAGGACCCGAAACTGAAGCAGCAAAATGGATTTCAGCCACCACTATTTTTTTTTCTTTTCTTTTCTTTTTTTTTCTTTTCTTACTGTGACATGTGTAAAATTCTTTTTATTCTGTAAAAAAGAAAAGAAAAAAGGCCTGTTGCTAACTATTAGAAAATGTTTGCTGAAAAAGAAAGAGGAGCAGGAATGCAGGTGTCAGGTAAAAACCTCATGATTGTTGCCTTTTGAAAACTTTTCAATTGAAAAGAGGAAGGATGTCGAGCTAAAACAAGGCAGGAAAAAAAAACTTTTCTGTCAACATTGTTTTCATTTTTCAGAAAAGTTAGAATCTTAAAGTCCGTCTCGGCTGAGAATTGTCATCTGTGGTGTAAGCTTTACTGTGCAGAACGATGTTTATGTAAAGTCTAACACTGGGAAGTTATCTCCACAATTTGTTGTACGAAGAAAGAGGAGGACGTGGATGCACAAGACTCATTTTGTTGGTTTGGAAAGCCAATCACTCTTCTGATGTGACCCCGGGAAACCTCACCTACTGTGAACACACTGGACAATGGACTTTTCATTGAAGCAGGACACATACCTGTATATTGACAGGTTCTGTATTTTCAAATAAGGGCGAGGGATTAGATGACATTTGTAGAATTTAATTTAATTTTTAACGAGGAAATTGTTTTTACTGCTTTTATCAGACAAAAAGAGTTTGTATAGCCTAAGTCTTAAACATCTTATTGAAATACAAGGTTCTGCTGAACTAATTTGTCCTGACGTGGGATGAATAAATTGACAAAAATCTGCCATTATATTAGTAATGACATAAATGATGTTTGGGTTAAACAGGCAGCATCGTCTGACCTAAAGAATGACGGGGAAAACCATAATATCTGAATAAATTCTTCTTTTTATGAACACAGCTCACAGCTCCTGTGTATATACGTACAGATAAAACTGTAAACCTAGTCTATGTCAGTACTAGACACTGCACATACAGTATAATGACAATATGAGTTCTTTACTGTATTGTACACATTTTATCTTTTTTCAATCTATAATCCATCACACAATACTGTACCTCATTTACGTTTTCAAGTCAGTTAAATTCCTCTCATGGAGTTTCTCCTCTGTCTGTCTCTGGATGTCCTTACAGTACCTCCAAGGTTTGGACACGGATGATAGTGAAGGAATAAATTCAGTCTCTGCTTTGTTTTCCTCTTACAGAGTCCAGAAATGTAGGTTCAGATGTTGAGGCTCCAGGACATGTATGGGAGGCCCCGTGGGCCCCATTGGAATGGGGCCGTGGGAGGTTCTGAACCCGGGCAGGGGTGGATCTGGAGTGGATAGGATGTAGTCAATGCTAAACTTAATCTCTGACTCTGGTTTCCCCTGCTGGGTGGGGTTTAGCATGAGGTGGTTTTGCTGAGGGCCCGGCCTCGGCCTCTCAGGGTTCAAAGGGCAGCAGAGGGTGGAGTCGGGTTCAGGGCGCCGAACTGCGGATACGTGATTGCTGTGGCTCTCCAAAGGGTGGAAAGGAGTTTCTCCTGGATCGCGGAAGCCGATTTTCATGTTCCTCCTGCGCCGCCGCCGCCGAAAGTTGCCATTTTCAAACAAGTCGAGCATGGATTCACAACCAGTGGCAAAAGTCCAGTAATTTCCCTTTCCTTTTTCATTGCCCTCTGTCCGAGGAACCTGTGGGAAATAAGAAAAATAGGTAATAATGGTTAAAAAATATCACACAAGTGACACAACCAATATTAATAATAAGAACTGCACTATACTGGGGAAAGGAGAAAGACCCCTAAACTACAGTCTGTCCTTCTCTATTACCAAGATAAGAAAGGGATATAATAAAAAGACTAAAATCATGGCAAATTCCCTGAAACATTCTTGTTAAATTGATAGAATTCCCCATTAAGTGCTACCTTGATGAAGCAGCTGTTGAGAGACAGGTTGTGCCTGATGGAGTTCTGCCAGGCTCTCTGGTTGGAGCGATAGTAAGGAAATCTCTTCATGATGAACTCGTAGATGCCGGACAGAGTGACCCGCTGCTCGGGGCTCTGCTGGATGGCCATGGCTATCAGAGCTATGTAGCTGACACACAGACACACACACTTTAATCAGGCAACACAGTGTGACAAGGTGAAAAGAAACACACCATAAAGTCTTTTGATATTTAGGTTTTTTTGACATTCATGTGTAAAAAAGATACTAATCTCCGCATTTACCAAATATGTTTACTTTATTTTAAGATGTTAATCTTCTGACCTTACTTAAGCCCATAGAAAAAGGTAATACCGTGGTAAAGCTTCCCTTTGCAACAAACTTACTTAACAATTTGATAAAGGTCACAACATCTAGAAAATTACCATAATGCACTGTTATTATAACAAATAAATACATATTAAATGTTCTATGGGATAGCCTATGAATGAAAAGATATATTAATTTTGTTTACCAAAGAAGACGGTATGTTAATATTGTTAAAATGTAAAATTGTCTAAATGGACATATTCAGGTAAGTAACACGTCATTTTTTAAACTTTTAATAATGATAATAATAATAATAATTTAACATATGCACAATTCTCATAAATGCTAATAAACGAATCAAACAGTGTTAGGTATATTTTTTTTAGCTATTAAAGAACCAAACAGCACATTATGGTTAGCGTAGTGTGAATGGAATGCAGGTTTTGAATGTTATCTTTAATTTATTTAAACAGATGTATGTCCTCACAAGAAACAAGACTACTGTATAAAATATCTTATCTATATATTTGAAACTTTGACAAAAGTGTAAATGAAAACAAAAATCAACTAATATTAACAGAAAATAATGCGCCACTAAAGGGAAATCCTGCAACTGACTCAAAATGTGGCTCAACAGTAAACTCTACATATTATCTAACCATGCCTCTTAGAGCAAGGTTTTTGTGATTAGTTATATGTTTTAAAAGCTACTGTATCATACAGAATGTACATTTTGTGTACACCAGTAAAACTGAGTAGGCTGCACTAAAGACTGTCCAACTTGAGGGGGAAAAAGCTCAAATCATATCACTTTTGAAAGAGAAAAATAAATCCTACTAAATGTATATTACGTACTGGTAGACAAAGTGATGTAAAACAGCTTTAACAAAGTTAAATAAAAGAAAGTAAAAAAGAAAAAGGTTCATACCTGTATGCTGGTCTACACATTTTCTTCTCTTCGTCTGTGCTGGAGGAAGGATATCCGTCTCCATCGTAGTTGAAACAGTTGAAGGGGTAGTTAGAGTTATCAAACATACCTATGCTCTGAGGAGTCGGACGTGTGATCCAAACAGTTTGGCTCCTCTGACTCTCCTGGCCAAAGCCCAGCAGCAACACCCTGTCCTGATGCTCTGCTGTGCCACCATGCTCTGCTCAGCCAGCTGACACTCACTCTGAGCTCTGCTGATGACGGCTGCCTCCAGCCCCCCTCTCCCCTCCACGTCCCAGCTGCTCTCCACGAACGGCTGCGGGTCTCTGCACTCAGGACCACCTCTCTGAGTTCTGGTCTTCTGATTCACACATCTAGATTTTTGACAACGTACTGTCTCTCATTTCTCAAAATTATCTATTTTTGGGAAGAATACTAGTAGGTGAAACCTTAATTTACTTAAAACTTAAACAAACATCAAAGACAAGAGTGGAATAACTCAATTATATTCTACATAAAGTATAAGTAGTAAAGAAATATAGTCTTTGTGTCTTAAAATAATTGTCTAGGATATTTATTCAGATATTACAGATGGTTTAGCTGTGAAGTTTCTGACAATACTTCATTCTCTTATCTTGTGTTTTTTTCCAATGCAAACCTAATTGTGTGGAGTTACAACCAGGCCTATAGCTAAATAGCGATACACTTAGTAGAACTAGAGGGATGTTTTCCCTCTGAATTGCAGAGTAAAATTGGAAAGTCCAGCAAAGAAAAATCTTAAATGCAGAGCCAGTGGGCTTCAGTGCATCAAAATTGCCCTCGGCAATGTACATAGCTGTTAGGCCTGGGCTGACTGGGGAGCATGCTTTGTTCCCTTCCATATTTGTATTTTCAGCAGCATTCAGCGACCCAGGGCTGTGGGGTCGGTTGGCCCTTGTTGAGCAATGACTGGAAGCTGTCATAGGTTTTACAGAGCTCCGTCCAAATCCAACAAACTCTTTAAAAGATGACGAAGATATCGTCTTTTTCGTTCCATGCATTCCTCTTCCTTGTCCAAAAACTATATAGCCGACATTACCCACATGTAACGCAACCAAATAATAGTCTCTCCACAAAATCCTATTTTATCAGACCATTATTTAATAACTTTTAAATTCCTATTACAGGACTCACCTCGAGGCAAAAGTTTCTACGCTAGATGTTTATGTGATAGTGCTAGCTAGATAGCTAAATTTAAGGAAGCGATTCCATTGGCATTTAATTTAATGACTTATCCTAATATCCAAGATTCCTGTTCAAACATTAGTTTCTCTGAACCTTGTTGACAGTGTTGATTCTGGGGTGTTTTCAATAAGTCACATACGGACTCTTGGTCACGACCCATTGGCATCACATTTAAATGCTCCGGGTAACCCTTTAAAACATGTGGTTAGCATTATGTATTCAAACAAAACTACTTAGTTAGGGTTAGGAAAAGATCATGGTTTGGATTAACAAAAGTATATGTCTTACGTAATGTACGTGATGTTTTTTACGTATGTAAACAGACCGTTGTCGCCCGAAAAACGACCTTATAGGTCGATTGTGCAAGCAGCCTCTAACAACCCATATTTATATTTGTTGTTAGGCGGCAGTCTCAAGGTGACGTGTGGGTGGTGGATGGGTCTAACAAATGGGTTGTTCCCCCGGGAGACAGGTGTTTGTGTCCTGTGTGAAACTAAGAGTCAACGGTCATATTTATAAACCAACTGCCATGACGTCATTACGTCAGTTACTCATTTAATCTCAATCCAAGATCATTTTCTTATCCCTAACCACGTAGTGTTGTTGCCTAAATGTGCATTTCACAACGGTAAATACATCGGTCACGTACAACGGTCATTTGATCCCCTTGGTCATGTGATTCAATCTGCCACACAACCTAACATTTTTCCAAACATGCATTCCCCAAAACCTGTAAACATGCTTGACCGGTGAAATCAGCAGTGCCCTTTAAACTTGGACTCGACTAAGCTTGTCCAGGCAGTCTCACAGTAGCAGCCTGGTTGTCAGTGTGCTGGACAAACGGCTCCTTTCCCCCACCTCCAGCATTCTGGGTGGTCTGCTGGCCTCGTAGGCCGCCTTCATGTTTTATTTTGCCTCTTTTATAGCCTAATCTCTCTAAATGTACTTAAAACAGCTATCCCCAAACCAACAAACAAGATCCTTTGCATCTTTGTTTTCTTTTTCTCTCTGTTAACTCTTTGGGGCGTGTGTGTGTCCACTCTGGCAGACGTTTAGTCAACAACGGGAAGTTTTGTAGATGCTATCTATAATGCTCTATAATGGCCATAAATTGTTTCCGTGTCTATAAAACAGGGGGATGTGTATTTTTAAGGGATCTAAATGGGGCAATTGGAGGTCTCCTGTGAGGCGACAGAGGCCGGGGAAAACAGCCTGGGGTCTGCCAGGCCTCTGTGTGTGGCCCTGCTGGTGCAGGAGGAGCCTAAAGGGCCAGTGGCGGATTAAGGTGGTCACGGGCCCCTAGACTACTGTATTTTTGGGCCCCCCCTATTATTAATCATTCTTTTTCAACAAACTTGAAAAATCCTGTCAATATAGGAATTTTCTTTAGTAAATCTTGGTCCCACTGTTCTTTCAGTCGTGGTGCTTTTCTTTTTCTCCGCCATCACATTCCCTTCTGACATTTTGCTGCTGTACTGTCTAGTAACAGTGAGTGACGTAACATTAAACTTAAACAACAAAACTGACCTTATGAACTCAGCCACATGACGGTAGCTGATTGGGTAAATCTGTCCCATATCTAGCCAATCAGCGACTTCATTGTTTTAATGTTTCTAAGGGCCCCAATAGGAGGCAAGTTTTTTTTTTTTCCAGTGTAGTAGTTTAAAGTCAATTTTTATTGTCAATTCTGCAATATGTGCCAGACATACAGAGGAAATTAAAAATACATTTCACTCCGACCCAGGGTGCAATAGTACAAAATATATATACAATTAATAAATAGTGCAAGAGAAATAGAAAAACAAGACATGAAAATGTGCAATCTAATGGACAGACTTTACAATGTATCAACTGTATAAATATAAAATAAAATTGAAAGAACAATAATAAATTTAAAAAAAATAGTCTGGCCAATCAGGGGCCCCTGCACACCGCGGGCCCCTAGGCTGCAGCATAGGCCAGCCTGTGCGTTAATCCGCCTCTGTATAGGGCGCTACATGGGTCGGCACAGAGACATTAAAGCATTTCTCTTTTCATTTCTGACAGGCTAATGAAGCAGCTGAAAGGTCAACGCTGTACTCAATTTTAGGTGTAGCTGCATTTCGAGGCACAAAAAAAGGAATCCTGATTGATATCAGTGTTTTCTGTCTTTCTTGTATCTGTCCTAATGGTTTTCTTCTTCTTGTCTATACCCAGGGTGTTGTGGTTTTGACGTACAGGTAAAATAAATAAAGGGGTCTGTGTAACCATTCAGCCTGTGAAAACAATGTCTTCTGTGGCTCTGGAGGGAGAAAAAAGTGAGAACATAACCTCAGTAATGTCATCAGGGTTATGCCAGCTCGGGCTAAGAGACTTCAAATTTGTAACGGAAAGCCTGTGTTACAAACAGGAAGTTTGAGAGATGTGGTGCATTTAGCAGAATGCGCATCTCTAATGAAAAAGGCTATGAAGTTGCATTATAGAGTGTAGGTTTCATTGTTTTTGGCACGGATGTATTATAAGAACTGGATATGGTGCTACCGCTCAGCCTTAAAACCATTTTTTCCCCACTGGCAACTTGCAGCATTGGAACAGGAACCTTTTGGGTCTATGTGTCTTCTGTTGCTTTAGTTTAGACCATTTTAACAATTCCGTCCAAATAATGAAAGGATATTTGTATGTCTGGTTAAGAAAGGATCCTTCGAAAGGGAATTCCAGTTAGAACTAAGAATTGAAGAAACATGCATCCTCTCACCCTCGCCCAAACCAAACAGAGCATCTCCAGTAAGTTTGAACGGACAATCTCCTGTTGTGTGTTTCATGGAAGAATTGTTGGGTCACTGTAAATAATAAATAAGTCATAGAGTGGGGTTTAAACCTACTCTATATGTAAAGTGTCTTGAGATAACTTTTGTTGCGATTTGGTACTATAAATAAAACAAAATTATAATAAAACAATACATGTGTGTCACTCCAGACTATTTCCCAACCTGATTCTCCAGACATTCATATGAGAGAACTTTAATTTCTACTCTCCTTTTCCAATTTGTAAAATGTTGTGTATTTTCTTTGCAAAATGTCTTAGTTAAGTAATACACTATATTTTTCTGTAAAATGGATTGGATTGGATTATCCGAGAGATGAATATAATCTGGATTAAAGTAATAGTTTCTTCTTTGAAGTGAGTTTGTGTGAGGTACTTTAGTGTATTACCTACAGTAAATGACGGTTAGCACGCCATAAGTTAAAGCAGTCCTTTAGCGCTAAACAACTTTGAGAAAAAATCTTAGACCACAAATGCAGGAATCATAAAATTAGGACAGACGCACATTTTTTTTTTTAAAGAGTTACTCCTAAATCAGCAAGGTAGGAGCGGCTTTTAGCCTTGAGATATTTTTACAATGTGGAACTTCCACCTTGCTTAAGTTAAAGATAATCTATTCCATTTTCACGCTTGTTTGGCTTTATAAAACAAATACCAAAGTGCTAAAATGACCAGAGTTCATTCAAAAAACAGATTGATTCATACAAAGCTGAAAACGGACCAACAGAGAGAGGCAGTGTAGAGGAGAGGACGAGGTCACCATATCAGGCTGGTCTGAACTGAGATCAGATAAGCACTTCAGGCTCACTCCCGTGACAAGGCTTCCTCCAGCATCCTGTCTGCGGCTGGCCGCGGTCATTACAGCCCTTAGTTCTCCTCTGGTCGCTCTCTGTCCCTCTGATGGTTGTCTCAGACTTCCTCCATTCATAGCCCTGTCTGCCTGCCTGTGTGTGTGTGTGTGTGTGTGTGTGTGAGTGCATGCATTTATGTAAACCAACCAAGTAGCTTTTCCGGGGG
The DNA here is from genome assembly GCF_963691815.1 of Echiichthys vipera. Lineage (NCBI taxonomy): Eukaryota > Metazoa > Chordata > Actinopteri > Perciformes > Trachinidae > Echiichthys > Echiichthys vipera. Next base: position 16,507,019 of record NC_139843.1, on the reverse strand, counting down.
CTGTTCTGTGAGGAAAGGTTATCAAAACACAACAGTGCACTGGGAACTGTAAACATGCTTGTGCACAGAGCTGGGGCTGAGGGCCGTTTTCCTTTGCACTGTACTGTGCAGCCATCCCAACTGCCACCATTCACTGTCAAATTACACTGCGTTACAAAGAAGACCTCTGGAACAGGCCTGTGTTCACCTGAGTGTTCAGCCTGTGCAAAGCACCTAAAACGTAAATAATTTGGATTTATCAGAGCTAAGGACACATTGTCATTTCCATGGCCTTATAATGTCTTTTATTTCCAGTCTTTGTAGGCCTGATGCATTTCATCAGCTCTTTGTAAAACCTATGACTTTGAATGAAATAATCAAGACATTTGACATGTTAATTCGATGTTTGAGCTTTCAGACTTTCAGTGACTTGGGACACAACAATATTGGTACAATATTATATATACAATGACTTTTTGTAATGTACTATGACCTATTTATTTTAGAACTTTGTCATGTTTTATTACATACTATGACTTCAGTGTAGTAAAATATGTCCAACGTCATGGAAATATGTTAAAAAAAAAGTCATGAAAGTCATAGAATACGTTAAAAAAAGAATCCTAAAGTCATAGAATGGTATGTCTTTTTAGTGTAGTATGACAAAAAACTCATAAAAGTCAGGATAGGTCAAAAAAAAAAGTCATAGTGTAGAATGCAAAACAAAGTCAGTATAATAAGTCATAAAAGGTCATAGTACAGTATCTAAAACAAGTGATTTAAAAGTCATTGCATAGTATGTCAAAAAACGTCATGCCATAAATACTTCTATGACACACTATACTATGACTTTTTCCATTACTTCTATATGACGTTTTATTTTTTATGACAAACTATAGCTGGGTAATCGGGGTGGAGGTGGCAATTTGAGACTTCTTGAATATTGGGGTGTACTACCGGTCTCTTTTCACGTGTCAAAATCAATTTACTATGTGAAGTATTACTCAGCCTTTGAAAGCAGTGAAAGGAATTACTTCAATTTACAGAAAAAAGAACTCTTGTTCCTTCCAAAGGGATGTCTACTGTAAGTGCAGGTTCCACCTTAATCCGCATCCTCTCAATATGTTCAAACACTTATCATAAATGACCACATTAGGCTTTACAGGCTGTAAGACGGACTCACTGTTTAACTACCAACTACTTTGAATGTATGAATAAATAAATACAAACTCACAAACTTCTAATAAAAAAACATAGACACGCTATAACATTATTTTTGTTTTATTGCACTTTTACAATGATGCAAAGAAATGAAAAACAAAAAATCCACAGAAACAATGAGTTGGATTAAAAAGAGAAGCATTTTCACTTTAAGAACACATCATTGTTAGGTTCTCCATGGATCCACCCACACGTCCATACACACACTGTACTGACTGACACGGAACTATGGAAACTTAAGACTGTGTTATAAAACCCTTATGGAACAGATGGAGTTAGCGCACATATATGTAGACCTCCACATCTTACCTACAGCTCGTATCCGGGAGGAGTTCGAACCTTTCCGCTATGAAACCAGACATTCAAGTATTTCTATCATTGCACAGGCACTAGATTTTCCTACTGTATATATTAACTTTCAGCCAGCGACTGAATCGTCGACGCCAACAGTTAAAAGCTATCAGCTGTTGGTAATGAATGAAATATACATCCTGAAAAATAATCTCTCCACAACAGCAACATCTGGACATCAAATATATTACAAAGAAACAATAATATAAAACTATTAGTGTCACATTTGGCTTTTGGTACCATAACTCTAACCTCATATCTGTCGCACCGAAAGAATAAAAGAGAAACAGTAGTTGGATTAAATGTTGTAAACATTTGAATCGAATCAAAACTTGGTGGTGGCTTTAAACCCAGTTTTTTGAAAGCAAGCTTGGTACTTGGGATGGGATGGAATATGGAGAGGGTTCACTTTACTGAGAGGCACAGACCGGCAGCTACTTTTGCACATGCTCAGTTTGCCCTCTTTTGGACAAATGAGGAATTACACCACTGGGATGTAAGTTCAACGGTTCATTTTGAACAGAAACGGATTAGAATTCTTTTCAAATAATAAATATGGATTTCAATAAATACTCTCTCAAGTATACAACATATAAGGGCAAAATAAAAGGACAAATCCAGGAGTAAACCTGCACTCCAATCAAATATCTCCATCTTGAATGCCTCTGACAGAGGCTGAATCAGCTCAGCAGAAATCAGTTTAAAAAAGACAATATGCAATAAAACATTTTTCAGCAAATCAATAAAACATCATTTTGATCATTAAGAAAACAGGAAGTCAACCTCCACCTCCACCACAGTGAATGTTCAACCGAAACACTTGCAACACCAACGATACGTATAAACACATAATTCAGTTTGTGACGAGAGGGGAGGGCGGTGTCGGGGGCTTCTTTACAAGTCCCTTCAGAATTCACTGAATTCAAAAAAAGGGTCCTGAACAAGACAGAGAGAAGGCGTCTCTTGCAAGACTTTCATGGTTTGGTAGTGCTGCGGTGGGTCGGTGCAGTGACACTATCCTATACTAGACTCAGGGTTGGATACTTTAAGGAGTCTAGGTGATGCGGGGGTGGGTTCAGTTAAGTTTGTGACCAGGCCCCAGATCCATCCAGAGCTCGACGTCACCTGCGAGCGTCTGTGCAGTTTAAGTCATTGCACTTGGTTGTCAAAGTCCAGTCCTATCCAGCAGGCTTCCACTTGCAGACAGCTTATATTAACCTCAGGCAGACAGGCTTCCCTGTGAGTTAAAAAAAACAAAACATCAAGCCGTCTGAGAAATTCAGTACAGATGGAGCTCATCTGTGTTATCGGATGTCAGTTCGGCTTTAAGAGAAAGACTGGATCTCCTATCTCCAGGGAGTCAGTCGTGTCCAGCTGCCAGCGGCCACAGACAGCTACCTCCGTCGTGGGCCGACGTGGCCGTGGTCTGGCCCTTGGTGCCCCTGATGGTCATCCTCTACAACGTAACTGTAGCCCTCCTTTTCGATGCATTCTGACAGCACATTCAGCACCTAGCGACAAGGAAATACCACAATACAGAAAATATTTGATTGTTGAATGAAGGAGAAAGCTGTTTGTAGTATATAAGGGTTCAAATAAGATCAACTTATTAAAAGGTCCCATATTGTAAGACGTGAGATTTTCTTTATTACAAAGCAGATTGAGGTGCTATATAAATACTGTGGAAGTATCAAAACACTCAATCAACAGAGAAATGCACACAGCCAAAGTCTGATACTGTGTCTTTAAACGAGCCGTCAGGACTTCTGTACGGTTGTGATGTCACAACTATACTAACTATACTGTATATAGGTAGAAAGTGCTACTACCCTGCCGTTACAGTCATTCCCCAACTGCAATGAAGGTGCAGAGAGCGCAGGTGTGCAAGACCCTGGAAACGCTGAACAATCAGAGCAGACTGGGCTTTTTCAGGAGGGGCTCTTTAAGAGACAGGAGCTAAAACGGAGCGCTTGGCCTTCTAAAAGGCACAAAGGATGACAGATTTTCCTGGATATTTAAAGTAATAGTTAAACATTTTGGGTATTTCCCTTTCTTGAATACCACTCTCATGTTTGGAAATGGTATCTATCTTCTCTCTGCAAGAAAGTGAAAACACATGCTCCCAATATGTTAAGCTAATCTTTTAAGGGTTCAAATAAAAAGTCAAAAGCCGACAAGACAAAGAGTAACAAACAAGTATGTATAGCACTGACCTGGCGTAGTCGTCGGTCCATGGCATCCAGGTGTGGCTGAATGAGGATGGGGCTGAGGCGGTCCCTCACCAGGGATTCTGCCATGAGCATGGACAGCTTGTATTCTTCCTTAGCCAGCAGTTGCATACGCAAGTGGGTTGACTTCCTTATCCTGCAGAGAAGAGAGCAGCCGGGGGAAGAGTCAGTGCGGCTTCATGCACGTCAAACCCATATGCTCAGCAATACTGATAATGTGAATAGCCAACTGATCATATTTTGCGCTGGGATCATCACCACACCTTCCTTATCAAGCAACATGAAAAACACCAGCGAAGAAAACCTTACCTGCAGCACTGGGTCAGTGGCACCAGAATGGATATCTCATCATGGGAGTGTTTTCCAAAGCTAAGGTGAAACGAAAGAAACATTAGTGATTTTTAAGTTGTGTTTTTTTTTTTGGTGCTGTTTGTGTGCAACTTTAACTGTGTCGAGTTTTTGATTAGTGTGATCGCTGTGCAGCGGCTTATACACTTCTATTGCCCTGCATGCTTTTTATTTCTAATGTACTCCCGACCCCTCTAAAATAAGGGGGGGGGGGGGGGGGGGGGGGTGTTTAGAGCTTAAATCCCCATTTACTCCATACATCTATAACTTAGCCAACACATTAAGGTTATTGATTTAACACAAGTCATCCAAAAGTATGCCAATAAACCTCAACTGTACATCCACACCACTTATAACAAAAGAGAGAATTACAAAAACAAACACATAATGTGCAAGTGTCTTGAACATTTGTAATAATTAAAAAAAAATGTCTTACTACATAAAATTAAAACATATATTTTTCAAATTAAGTAACAAGAATTTCCTAAAGAAGACCATACGACTGCTGTGCATACAATATATATCGTTAAAATGATGTAAAAATGTGTAAGGGAAATCATTTTCTGCACTGTTTCTCTCACAAAGTCGAAAACCAGCAATAGAACTGTGTTAAAGTAATATTTAAATAATTCAGACGCTTTACATTCCGATCCATGCGTGTTGTGTTCACTTTGCAAATAAAGTTCTTAAAAAATGCTTAAAAAGATACTTAAAACATAGTACTTTTCATTTGTCAAGTATTTAATTCACACAGGAGTATACCGCATTGTTATTTCATCTATAGAATGTATTTAATAAATTAGCAGAAATATCGTGATATAGATTATTATGGAGATTTGAAATGACGGTTATCAGATTAGAAGATGTCACCCAGCTCTGTCTAATACACCACAACAGAACCAAAGAGTGGAATAATGAAAGAAGCACAGTTCTGACAGTCAGTTTGACCATCTCTGCATTATATCCTCCTGAGTTACAGTGCAGTGGCGTACCCTCTGCCGTTGTCCAGGTGGATGATAAAGGTCTCATTTCCAAACTTTTCAAACGTCTCGTAATGGTGACGATCCATGTTCCCTGTGTTGGAACACAAGGAGCCGAGCATGAAATGGAGAGAGTGCATATGTGTGTGTGTAGTACATATACTGTCAACAATACCGCCATAGAAACTCACCCATGAGGAAGTCAAAGACAGTCATGTCCATGATGTCCAGCAGTCGTGTCCCACTGTCGTACGGTGGAGTCTGTTTAACTTCCTCGCAGTAGTCCGGGTCCACCTCCCACCTGAAGGTATAAATATTCCATAAATATCTTGATCGCATTTTTTTATTCATTCAAATGTATGTGTCTGCTTTCCAAATTCCAATTTGTTTCTCCTTTTAACATGTGTGTTCCAATTTATTCTATTATTCTATTTATTTATTTATTTTTCTTATCATAACAAGATTGCAATAAAGTGTTTTCTAATGTGGCATGATCTGTACAGTGTATTTTATTCTATTTTATTCTATTTGTATGAAGCTTTAACTTGATTTGCATGATATCTTACAGACAACATAAATACGTAACATGAGTTATTGTCCCTGGTAACTGACAGTGAGTGTATTAAATATGCTCTGATAGCTGGACTCTACAGTGAATCTCTTACTCTGCCTTCTTGCGTTTGTGGTAGGAGCGTCTCCACGGGTTCCTCCAGGTCTTGCGTTTGGCGAGCGCCAGGTCTGGGAGGAAGGCAGCCAGGGATCCTTCTATCTGGTCTGGTTTACCGCACAGAGCGTGCTCAGTGGAGCAATAGTACGAACACTCTCCGTAGAAACACACGTTGTTGGCTGAGGTTTAGAAAAAGAACACACATTGTTGTGGTGACTTTGTTAAACCATTGTTTTATATATATATATACTGTATATATAACAGCTAAAAAGTGACTGGTAATATATTATTTTATAATACTAGTCTTAGTGCACTTTGAAATGCACACCACATACATTTAAAGGCCATTTTTCACAAGATTTAAATTACCTGGAGACATTCAGTGACTTGTATTAATTGCTGGGATTGGCAATAATTTTAATCCTGTGAAAGTTTTCCATGTGTATAATATGTAATATAAAAGTTGCATCACTAATTAACTGTCGTGCTTTGGCACAAGCGAGAGTCCCCTGATAATACTAATCCCATGCATATTAATATCCCAGTAATTCAGGGCACAGAACTCATTTTGCTCTTTTGATTAAGAAGAAGGGTAAACCGTTCATTTTTGCTTGGCTTTAACGTTTGCATGATAAAAAAAATAACATTGTGAAGACTGCACAGATGGCATGTAATTATTTTATTTCTTCTGAGATCACCACATAATCTGGAATGATGGTTGAAAAGCATCTGTCCCGCAATTTTGGACAGAGGTGGAATCAATGTTGTAATCAAGTGGCAATGTAGGTCAGTTAAAATGTGATGAAAAATACTTCAGAAAAATAATTTTTTATAACACAAAACAACTTTGTTACGGTAAATGTCATTTGTTACTTGGTTTTAGGGAACAAGTAATAGGAAGTTAAAAGAGAAGTGAACTGAAATTTGTGCTGCATCTTTATTCATTCTGTGATTGTAGGCAAATCAATCTCATGGTATCTTGGTTAACGTTTATCCCTTACAGATGATAATACCTCTTTGTTCATTTATACCTGGTGAAATGAAGAAGGTCCTCCAGAGCTTTTTGTCTCTTGTGACATCTCGGATCTCCTTCGTCATGTTGACAAGCCTGCCGGCCACAGGAGGGACGCGACGAAAGTCCAGTATCCTGCAGGACAGGGACACATACTGAGGGGTTACATTCTGCCATCATTGACACGCGGCTAAACTTTGCGTTTAAGAATCGCTCTCTTTTTCGGAGTCATAACTCATTCAAATCTGAACACACAGACATTACACATGTTTTTTTTTTATTCAGACCTAGGACATTTATAGGACATCTCCATTGCATATAAATGTCCATAAATCTGCTAAGAAATCATAGGCAAATAAGGCGCTCTTTGTAACTCCAGGACTTGCTTGAGACTCATGGCATTTTTAGGTTCTTCGGTATCAAAATAATACAGTGATTGTCCGTACATCCATGCCTACTCCGCAAATAGGAAGGGCTAATAGCTATTTCACATTACTGTAAATGGTAATGGTTGTAACTCTGAACCTGTTTTATTCTACATATTTGGAGAATGTGAGACAGTTTGTAATCATTGCTGAAGATCGATTTAAGTACTATCAGAGAACTATCAGTAGGGTGAACCATTTCCTGATTAGGTATAAAAATGACATCACCCCAGATGGGACTCGAACCCACAATCCCTGGCTTAGGAGGCCAGTGCCTTATCCATTAGGCCACTGGGGCATATATCTATGTGCATATACTGATGTAATTCATTGTCACTGCCAACAGGAGGCACTGTGACATAAGTTCTGATCTGACAGCTACACCACATGGTGGTGAACCTCTTTGTGTTTTATACGTTGCTATTATTCTACATCAGACACATGGTTTAGCTTTCTGGTTTAATATATTTTCACATATAGGTTTTACTGAAAGATGGCGTGACCGTTTTCCTCTGTGCGTGCCACACACCTATTTTATGCATGTGTGGTCCGTGTCATCAATACCACCCAGCTCCCACATCAGCACAGGGTCTTTAAAAATTGATACCCCCTGACAACACCTAATGGCCTAGGGCTGAGGGCAGAAAGACACAGGAAGAGAGACTGAGATTAAAGACGGAGCCAGGGGAATAAGAGGAGAGAGAAATGGGAGAACGTGGTGGAGGAGGAGAGGTGTTAACTGAGAGCCGGCTGGAATGAGTCTCTTTCTTTTGACACAGGACGAAGCGCCACACAGCCCAGTCTGGCCTGCTGGGATTGGGTCTGCTGCCATGCTAAAGGGAGAAGCTAAAGGACTGGCTTCAATTCTGTTAATCACTCACACTTCTTCTTCCATTCTTGATAAACCTTATTCCCACAGTGGTCGTTTTAAACTTGTGTCATATTCAGGGTAGAACAGAGAGGCCTGCTAAGACACCAGTGGGAATCATCATTTCATGTATTCCCAGCTGGAAAAAAAGGATAAGATGCCAGTAGGACTTTGGAGCAATATACTTTGATATTTTAAGGTCATTTCAGTCTTTGTATGTCTTTATATCTGCCGGCTCTCTTTTTCCCCACCTAATGCAGCGACACCAAGTGCACTTCCCATTTAAATCCAATCACATAATTAATGATGCTTAGAGCAGTCTAGCCTATATAAGAAAAGACAGTGTCTCTGCGTGTGTGTGTGTGTATGTGTGCACACACCGGTGCGACTGTGGCTTTTGAAAGAGCCTCCGTGTGTGTCTGTGAGCCCCCTGGGAGGCAGTGTAGCCTAAGCCTCTGCACCAGCAGCAGCAGCAACAGCAGCTCTGTAGCCAGGCTCTAATTTAGAACAGACAAAATAAGGAAAAAAAAATAAAACGCAGCTTTTGGCAAACCCCGCCTGGCTTATATTTAGAATGGGCACAAGGCCTTTCATGCCTTTGGTTTCCTCCTCTTCCCCTTAACCCACACATATGCCGGGAGTGTGGGAGTGTATTTTTCATGTGTGTGTGTGTGTGTGTGTGTGTGTGTGTGTGTGTGTGTGTGTGTGTGTGTGTGTGTGTGTGTGTGTGTGTGTGTGTGTGTGTGTGTGTGTGTGTGTGTGTGTGTGTGTGTGTGTGTGTGTGTGTGTGTGTGTGTGTGTGTGTGTGTGTAGAGGAGGACCAGATGTGTAGCAGACTGGTGAAGAAAGCTGCTGCTAATGCAATTGCTGCTGAACTGTGTCATTGTGCCTGAAGGAATAGCAGATTCAAAATCACTACCCGCTGAGGCCTCATTGTGTGTGTGTGTGTGTTTATTTGAATGTGTGTGACCTCTGTATCATCTTGTTTTATCAGTATTCACACTCCCGTCACAAGCCCCTCCGCTCATAATAACATACAGCCACAGTGACGTCGGCTCGACTTTAATAGCAGAACTCATCTCGTTCTCTGGTCGATCAGAGAGCCTCATGAGGTTTTCTCTTTTCATTAAAGTCTCCGGGGCAGGGCAGACGGGCAGGCAGGCCATAAAGTGTTAGCCTTGTAAAGGCGGTGAAGTCAGAGAGCGTGGTGGCTAGCTAAGCAAAGAGGCTGCAGTCATTGTTCAGTCAGATGCTAGCTGCGGGAGGGCGGCATTCATTCTTTATGACTCATGGCCTCTTTGAGCTCACAGCCTCTACTGTACAGGCTCCGGCTCACACCGCTCGCTGTGTTTGAAAAGGAAGAGTTTCTGAGGAACAGGGACTGTGAAAAAGAAGAACCAAGTGTAGAATATGTGGAGTGCATGAAGGGTGTTCATGCACAGAAGAGCAATGGGCATGCCTGCAGTCCTGCCTGCATCCACACACATACTGTAGATCTGGACTGCTATGTGAGGGGGGACCTTGCAAACACATATCTTTAAGCTTCATTGTAAAACCAAAAGGGACCCAGTTCTGGCTTGGTGTTCTGCAGGTTTTTGTTCCCTCCCGGGTGGTTAATGAGCTGACACGAGGAGAAGCAAATTAGCAATCAGGGAGAAACACAAACCTGCAGGACGGTGGCCCTCCAGGATGGAAAAAAGCACTTGGGCTTGAAGGATTTAGAGCAGAGTCAAGAACATCTGATTTTTTTTCCTTATGTAGTTGAAAATGTTTGTAGCATCGGGGGACATTTCTTAGAGCGGACATCCACTGTTGCCTCTCAGGGTAATGTCGCCACCAGGCTTTGACAAGGAAGAAGAATGCACAGAATAAAAAGATGGTATCTCTGATTCTATTGCATTGATTTCTATCCTTTAAAAAAAAATAAAAAAATCCACGGTGATTCCATCAGTGTTATATATGAGAGCTATACTTAATCAGTACTAAAATAGGACCAACAGCGACACCGTAGAGATGTGCTCACCTGCAAAATGTCACTGAAATAGATGCATCAGCCATGTTTGAAACCCAGAGTTGCCTAGCAAACATCTTTAAAAGTATTATTAGATTTAATTACAACAATCAACCCCATCAGCTACTTTGGCTACCAGAGAAGACATTGTCATCAAAGTGATGTCCTAGATAACATGTACAATACACCCCTGAGACTTGCTAATGTTGACTTACTTGTCCAGATGAAAGGCGGCGATCTCGGCGTTGTGTCTTTCAAAGTCAGAGAAATAGAAGAAGTCTGGTGGGGTCTCCTGCTCCCGGGTCTGCCTGCAGAAGCACAAAAAAAAAAGAAGAAGCATAGAGGTCAGGAATAGCTGTCGTGTAAAGCCGAGGTTTTGGCCGTCAGCAATATGCAAAAGGATATGTGGTAAAAAACCTGACAATGCAACATAATAAACCAGAGCTGCATCAAACGGTTATTTTCTCGGGTTATAGAATGTCGGTGGCAAAAAAGAAAAAAATTGCAGTTCAACTTAATTTCAGAAAGGACTGCTGGACAAATAACTGAAATGATGGATCACTAAATCATGAAACTGGTCTTTTTGGATCTGGATTACACAGAACAATGCAGGCAGCAGGTACGCAAGACAGCATACTAAAAGAAAATCCACATTACAATATTTGCTGGGCACACGTTGATATTAGTGCATGGGATTCAATTCAATCCATGTCTTCAACGCGACTTCTCACTCTCATGTCTCTCTGCAAAGGGACCCTGTGAGTGATAGAACACTTTGGCATTACACCTGTGTACCTATACTGCAAACAGTGTTTGGGAGCAATAACCAAGACACAATAAACTCGTGTCCTTGCGTCACAAAAGGGCCCTTGTCAGAGGTACTGTGGGTGTTTTGTGGGGGGGACAAGAATCGGGGACAATCGAAGGTCAGAGACTTCCTCATGAAGCACCCACTCCTGTTCTGGCTTTGTACCTATTTCTGTCCAGCTCTGATCCTTCCCTCCCTCCCCCCACCCCGCCAAAAAAAAACTGCGTTCCACACACATTCTGCCTTAAAGCTCTTACTGGAGGGAAAAGAGGCTCTTAAAGGCTTAAATCCCAGAGCTGATGGAGGATAGCCAGGGCGGGACGGTAAAGACAGAGCGGCCCGGGTTAAAAAGGCAAAGTCAAAAGGAGTGGAGGTGAAAGGAGTCCCTGAGAAGGTGTGAGGTATAGAAAACAACAAGGACAGCAGTGCATCACATTGCTCTCTTTCTACAGAGGAGAGCTGCATATTTGAGTTCTTTTTCCTTTTTTTTTTATTGACAACAGTAAATACTTTCCAGGAAGGCATTTGAGTGTAATGATTTGGACTGCAGCCTCCGCCGTTTCTGCTTCAGCTAGTTGAGGGAGGATGAGAAGAATGGAAACTATCTTGGCAACTTCTCTTTCTCTCCTTCGCTCCCTATTCCCTCCGGATGCCTCTCTGTATTTTATGCTCGAAATCCTCTCTTTCTCACCTCCTCTGCTTCTCCACTCTCCCTCACCCAGAACTGTTTTCTCTGCTTTCTTCTTAATACTTCATATCTGTGTGTCTCCCTTTCTCTCTCTCTCTCTCTCTCTCTGTTCCGTCCGTTGCTCCCTTCCTCAGCTGGCTGGCTGATTGTTACTCCACAGCTGCATGGCTGACATATGCACCAGTCATTAACTAACCCAACACGGAGCCCAGAAACACACTCATCCACTAAAATGTCCGCAATTTCCCCCCTCTCTTTATCTCTATTTCTCTCATCTCATTCCATCCCCGATCTCCGTGTGAACATTTGACCCGCCGCCACATGCAGACAGGGTGGAAGTTTGACCAAAGTAAACAGAAAATCATAATCTGGTACATTTTGTGTTTGAGCTTATCACAAAGGTATTTAGCTCCCATTTTCACAGTAGACAGCTATGATCGCCATCAAAATGTCGCCTATTTCTCCTTTTTACATTTCTCTATCTCACTTTCACTCACTCTGTTCACCTCTCTCCTGCTCATCCCTCACTTCCACACCACCATTGCCGGTAAACGTTGCGTTTTGATTGTATCGCTCTCTCTTCCTGGATGGCCTTGCTCCAGGGGTACAGCTCTCGCTCCACATCAAGGTAAAAATAAAAATTATATATATATATTATAAGTCAGGTCCTTAAGTTATTTCCCAACTGATGACAGGAAATTAGTCTTGGACGGACAACACAGTGATGATTTTTGGACACTATGATATACAAAGTGTATATACAGTTTTTCTCACTTGCTTCCTCATTGGGTTCACTCATTTTTCACACACTTTTGCAAAGCATTTCACACAGATGTCATTCAAACAGCCAAGAATCCATCGGTTTCACTATGGCAAACATTAGCAAGCAATCCGCTCGCAGATGTGCAACTACATGACACTCCTTAGCCACGATCATTTAATCTGCTATCTGTCGGTATCCAATCATAAAGGTGGCATACAGGTGGCTGAGTACAGAGTACACCCTCTCGCCTAACAGCAAGAGGGTTCCTGGTTTGAATCCCGGTTGGGGCTCTTCTGTGTGGAGTTTGCATGTTCTCCCCGTGTCTGTTTTCTCCGGTTTCCTCCCACAGTCCATAGACATGCTCGTGTTAGGTTAATTGATGACTCTAAATTGACCGTAGGTGTGAATGGTTGTCTGTCTTTGTTTGTCTCTATGTGCCCTGTGATAGACTGGTGTCCTGTCCGGGGTGTACCCCGCCTCACGCTGGATGTCAGCTGGGATCGGCTCCAGCCCCCCCGCGACCTCGATAGGGACAAGCGGTTGAAGATGAGATGAGAGGTATGTAAGTCAATGTTGCAGTACTGTGAACTAACAGATATCGCTGTGTTGGCAAAAAACAACAGAATACAGTATTTACAGTACTGTACTCTAGTAGTAGATGCACCAGTTCAAATTGATAGCTGTATTTTGTATATTGTAGTCAATTTTGTAATGATCCATTGTAAAAATGTATATATTTGGCCACAAGTTACAGTATTTCAAGGGTATTGTAAAAAAAAATAATAAGTGCAGGTGCAGCAGGCTTTGTTATCTCTAGTCAAATTATCTTTGGAGGAAAGAAGACAGTTCATGCTGTGATCTGCTTGCTTGCCTTTTTCTGGCACAAACTATATAAAGCATCAGCAAACACAGGCATATAGCTCAAACTACGGCTGGACTTGTTCATATTAATAGCTGTATTTTGTGTTTTGTTGTCCACTGTGTTATGACAGATTGAAAGAATATCATTTGATGGAAATATTTGCTTTTGTTGCACGTGTTAAATGTTTTGTGAATGTTAGAGCACTTTTTAAACAGTGTGTCCTTTTGGCCAGTAACTTTAAATTCCGGCCTGTATGTGAACTGTTTTGAAAACACTTAACTTTTGAGTGGACCGATGTTGTTCAAGCAAAGGAGAAAAACTGTAATATGGCATATTGTGGAATCAGAAATAAGTAAGGAATGTAGATTATTACGTAAACCGTGCATGGCATCTCGGCAAAGGAGATGATATCCAACACTGCCTGACATGACGGTGCATTGTACAAAAATAAAGATACTCAGGGAAAGAAATGTGGAATAACGGAGCTCTAGCTTGCCAGTACTACATGACCATGCTGACCGTATAGGCGCGTCTCCATGGAGATTTGTAGGGGGGGATAAGCATGAGCAAACATTCTAGCACAATGATTCATGGTCATTCAGCCTTAAAGAAAATCCACAAGCATAGTTCACATAGTCCTGCTACATTACTGTCTCTATAGGGGGAGGACGCCGTATCAAGCTGCTTCTATTCTTATATGCACCAAAACACAATTCGATGAGGCGTACAGTACATGTCTTGTGTCACTGCTTTTCTATGAGTCAGTGAATGCGTAATATGAGTGAAGAGCATGTGAATACGAGCATGTGTCTGCATTTGATACATATTTCTCTGCCTGCCTGTGGCCCGGCTGCACTGATCCTCTCCCGCTCACTGAATGCCAGCCAGGAAGCAGGAAGACTGGATAATTACCGTGATCCACATCCAATTCGAATGTCAATAAAGTTATTTAGAGCATGGCATGACGGCCGTCCAACACCCCCCCACCCCCCCACCCAGACCGAGAACTAGAATGAGAGGAAGACGGAAGGGGAAGACATAAAGTGTGACAAAGGCACTAGAGTTAAATGGGGGAGAATAAGCAGGGGCAATGACAAGGACAAACCACAGAAGATGTCTCTTAGTGTTCTTTGAACTAAAAAAATATGCTGCTGTTACGCGTTATGTAACATCGGGTCTAAATCCTCCGACAACAGCACCTGTGTTCAGCCAAATCTGAGCGTGTTCTGATCAAGCAAAACCATTAGGGGCATGTTGTTTCAGGGAAGCTGCGCTGCCAATGTAAGGCAGGGACAACATACATAAATGCATGACCACATTATAAAGTCTATAAATGTTTGAGTACACAGTATGCACTGAGCTCAGAGAAAACAGGAGGGGAGGGCAGAGATGTTGCTTGCTCAAGAGGTACTCGTCCCTTTCACTTTTGACTGCCTGGTTGAGCTTAACCTTTAAAATATTTACAAATCCACAGCGGATTTATGCTGAATGATAAGCAGATATCTTCCACCAGGCTGCTAGAAGAAGCATACATTTCTTTTCCTTCTCACCGAGGCATCGTAAAACTGCCAAATACTGTTATGTAAGCACAGAAGCGATACTGTATTTTTTTTTTGTAATGTTTTGGTGGCGCCACTATAGCCAGCTGTCTATACGCTTACATGAGATCCTTTATCTTCAGCAGAAGCAGGTGAGAAGTACTGAGCTGAGCATGCCCAGTGTGACCCCTGGACTTGCTGTAAACACATAGTTTACACTGTGTGGCCAGACAGTTTCTTGGCTCCTGTACCCGCTTTCAGGGGCCCCAGCAGCCGTTAGGGCAGCAGAGGTCTAGCAGCAAAACCCACAGCAGTTTGAGAATATAAAAGGTTGAATGAGAGCGCTGCATCTGGAAAATCTACCTGTGTATACTGTGTGTAGCTGACCTCTGCAACACCAGCTGGAGGGAGAGAGAGAGAGAGAGAGAGAGAGAGAGAGAGAAAGAGAGACGAAGAGGCATTTCCTTTTGCCCTGTTATTGACATCAAATCAGAAAAATTTATTTGGCCTCAAGCTGCAAATAAAAAAAAACAACTTTGATGCATTCTGTCCAAATATAATTTGTTTTTGAGTTGAAACCGAAAGGCATACTCCTACACAGCAAATCGGAGCACTAGATGTCTTGTCCCTCTGGTAAAAACCATCACAGGTGGACCACGATGGCAACTCTGTAGCATGAGTCTGCTGTGTGCCGTTCGCTGATACACTCGCAGGATTCCTGGGTATCAAGTTTAGTTACTCCAGCAATTTAGTACCGCTTTTACACAAAGCTGGGAGGCTTAGAAGAGACAGTTTTGTTTTGGTTAAAGGTCACAACTGAAGGAGTGAAGTATGAGTCCCTTGTTTAGGTTAAGTTCCAAAAAGGCTAGATAATACATTTCCATAAACCAACATAATAGCTTGTTGGGCAGGCTTTCTATTAAAGATGCCTAGTTTCCAAACCTAAACCAAGATTACCCTGATGATGTCATAAGAGTAATTCTTTACAAATTTTAAAAAGAAAAAAGAAAATGCAGAAGAAATGCACACAGCCCGCATTCAGAATCTGTCTTTAAATGAGCCGTTAGGACTTCTGTATGGTTGTGATGTCACAACTAAACTACATATAGGTAGAAAGTGCTGCTACAGTGCCGTTACAGTCATTCCCCTGCTGCAATGACGATGCAGAGACACCGAGAGTGGAGATGCAGCAATGTTGACCAATCAGAGCAGGAAGGGGGACTTGCTGAAATAGTTTCAGACAGAGGGTAAATACAGGTGTTTTCTGGACTATAAAGAATGTAAACATGATGTAGTAGAAACCCAAAATACAAGTATGAACCTTAAAATGAGCATATGTCCCCTTTCGCCTTTTTGACAGGCTGAGGAGTACTAAATTGGAGTGGAGTGCTCCCTGCTTTCAGTCGCTGCAGCCAACAACATGAGGTGGTATACACTCTAGCATAGCAAATGTTCACCATGTTATATTACTTATAGTCAACAAAAATCTATATGCACAAAATGTTTCTTTAGTTGAGCACTTCTGGATGCTCACATCCCAAATCCATGTCTCCCTTTTGTCAGTGTTGCATCCCAGTGGCTACAAGTTATCCATTATGACGAGTCCAAAAGTTATGACGGCTCAGCATAACGCATGAAGCGTCTCACTGTGAATTCCTCTCCTATAACTGAATACAGTGGGCTTTATTTTTCTTTCTCTTTTCATCTTATTCATGGTCCAACAATCCTCACGCTCCAGTATCTTTCTCCAGTATTCTGTTTCATCTGAGCTGAAATATGGAAACATCAGAATGTTGTTTCCTTTGACTTTATAAGGGTGAATATCTTATCCAAGGTCCCCAAGAGTATAATAAAAATACCACCCAAAGTATTAACGTGTCACGGTGTATTTGGGTTTATCTCGTTTCAAAGTCAAACTGCCGATCGATCACCATAAGCCCATGGCTATGGTCGGAGGCCACGGCGTTGCACGGTAGAGGAGTAAAAGATATGCCGTAAAATATAAAAGGACAAGGGCATCTTCCAGCCCCAGCGGGTTCCCACCAAAGGGCTGACTCCACACACTTGTCACACATCATCCGTCAAACCCGTGGGCAAAGGGAGTGCCTGCTTGCACACACACACACACACACACACACACACACACACACACACACACACACACACACACACACACACACACACACACACACACACACACACACACACACACACACACACACACACACACACACTCTCTCTCTCTCTCAAAAGGAGCTTGAAAGTCTTTTTTAAACCTCAAGAGGTAAGTGTTGAGCTGCAAGGAGGCAGGTGAGCTTTAACTGCATGACAGGGTAAGATAGCAAATCCCATCTATGGGTCAACAGAGAGAAAAAAGAAAAAAAAAACACCACACAGTGAGCAGGGAGATGAGAGGAGGCGGTACATCGTTTTATCTCGAGCATAACGCATGTGAAGGCTGACCTTTTGAGCAATGACATTTGATAAATTGAGAAAAAAAAAGCATTTCGCCAGCATATGAGACAGGCGTACCTGGCCTCGCGTTTTTGCATCTGATGACCGATTTACCGGTGTTGCTGCTGTAACTCTTCACTGTAATCTTGTGTCAGCAACAAGGATTTGGCGCACAAATGGAAAACTGTGACGGGTTATTTTGAATGAGTAAGTGATCTGTATGGATGGTACGCAGAGATGACATTTGGTGTTTGAAAGGACGCAGAGGGACGGACAGAAAATGAAAGAAGTAAATGAGGAAGGATGGGAAGAAGGAGAGAAGAAAGGAAAAAGGAAGCAGACAAGGAAGGGAAGGGAGGAAAGGCAAAAGCAGAATATAAAAGGGGAAAAAGAAGCAAGGAAGGAAAGAAGAAAAGAAAGAAATAAACAAGGAAGGAATGAAAGAAGGAAGAAAGTAAAGAACAAAGAGCAATGAAGGAAGGGAGACGGAAAGATTGGCAGAAGATAGGAAGAGAAGAAAGACAAAGAAAGGTGTAGTAGAAAGAAAGTCAAAAGCCGAAAAAATTAATATAAAAAAGGAATAAATAAGTTAAGAAAGAAGGAAGGAAAGAAGCAAATAAATAAAGACATGAGGAACGAGCGGAAGAAGGAAGTAAAGAAAGACAGAAAGAAGTAAAACGGAAGAGACTTAATGAAGAAAAGAAAAAAAGAAAGGGAAAGAAAAAAAGAAAGAAATATGAAAGAAGGAATAAAAATGGAAAGATGGGCAGAAGGGAGGAAGACAAGAAAGATAAAGAAAGGTGTAGTAGCCTTTTGTGTCATATCAACAAGTGTTTATCTTTAAAGTTGGATATCAGCCAGTTCTCTTATCGTCACAACACTACGTTAAAACCTGTTTGCTTTGCTCGATTGATTATTGCACCACAGAGAGTTTAAGGGATCCACAGTGATTGTTTCAAAAGCTTTCCTACACTGAATTTAAACAAAATAAAACCCTCAATACTTGAAATGTAAAGACAACGGCTGATTTCGACCTAAACTTATCCGCCTCTGCCTTCAAACGTTAGCATGTGCAGCCATAATAGAGAAAAAAATCACTCAAGGATTTCTTAACTAGCACAACACAAACACCCAAGGGCTCTCTAAACAACCTTCACACTGTGATACAGGTGTGTGTGTGTGTGTGTGTGTGTGTGTGTGTGTGTGTGTGTGTGTGCGTGTGTGTGTGTGTGTGCGTGTGTGTCATGTCTTTATGTGTGTGGTTTGGGTTTCTAGGTGTGATGGCTGTCATAGCACCCCGGGCGCTGCAGTGCTCCTCCTCCTCCTTTACTCCCTTACCCCTTCAGATCCAAGGCCTGACACACAGAGAGACAGCTGTTTCCTTCCAGCAAAGCTCACATACACACACACACACACACACACACACACGCACACACACACACACACACACACACACACACACACATATATATAGGTAAGCGGGTGCACACATGTTTTTGGAGAGACAGATGAGGATAGACACAGGAGAGAGCCCCAAATAGGTATATATGGGCTGCAGAAAAAGACACACAAGGCAACTCTGACAGCTAGGATAACACACACAGAAACATAGTCATTGTAAAAAACACTTTTACGGCCTCTATCTTAAAAATTCTCCATGGAAAATAGTTACATATTCATGGTTAATGTACCTCTCTGTCTGAAACCAATTCACACACACACACACACCTGTGATTCACATACATCATGTGCATGTATTCATGTGCATGAATAAAGATAATGTCATTGTAATGAAATATGCAATGGGGATGATTTTAAAAGAAACTACATCCCGTTTCAAGTTTAGCCTCCGAGTCCTCGGGGGCTGCACCATGTAAATGAAGGCATCCTGAATAAATAGCCAACGCCTTCACAACTAAACTGATTTCTTTTCAATCTGGAGGCACTTCAAAGACGCATGTGCTTTACCAAAGAATAGTCCTAAATGCAAATGACTGTGAAAAACACAGCTATTAGATGTTTAGCGCGTGGCAAGACGCCGTGAAGAAGAGTGTTGGCAGTGAGGGAAGAGGAGGAGGGAGACGCCGGAAGAAGGATGTAACTTGATTGTTATGGAGAGGCAGTTACGGCAAGAGACAAGAGACAGAAAGGTTTGTCATTAAAGTCTGCAAGGATCTGCATTGTCATTCTTTTTGCATTAGTCCTTTACGGAGAGGCACACAAGCTTTTAAACACAGTGCAGAGTTATATCCGAGGAGCTACAATGCTCCATCCAGCCTCCTTTTCCTCTCCCGCTGTCTGAACTGTTGTCATGTCGTCCTGTAAATACCCGGAGCAGATAAACAGGCCGTAAAAGAAGAAGACATCATCTCAACATAATCTGGGACAGCTATACCGCTGCCTCTGACAGCAACATGCCTGGTCCCAGCAGTACACGTCCTAATACAGCACCCCGTCTCATCTCTACACCCCTATCTTCCTTACGATCTTTGTTTTTTACACATCAGCCCCTTCAACCTCTCGCTGTCAGCTTCTCTCTCCAACTGGAATCCAAGAAACCCCCTAATGCTTTTACTTTTTTGGGGAATAAGTTTTCTGCGGTTGGATTGGGCAAACTGAGCACAGCAGCTCTTCTACGTGAGAGGAGAAAACCAGCAAGTCACTTCCAGGAATCATCCTTTCAGTGATGGAATATTCCTAGTAAATCTCCAATTACTTTTTTTTGTTTCAAATGCATCAAAGGCAGCAGGAAATCAGAAAGTTAATTAAATTGTCTTGGATTAAAAAATTGTAGCTTGGGAGTGCAATTACAGTGAGCATTACAAAACGCCTAATAACATTCCTTTCACCGAAAAAGGTGGATTGGGAGGGTTGGACAGAGAGAGTGGATGGAGGGATGGATGGATGAGAGTTGGGTCTACACTTTTCCACATGGAGAAGAAATCCCATTTTAAATGAACCAAACCACAAAATGAAACATGAAGGCACGATCAAACGTGCTGAAGATTTAAATGGAATCTCTTAACCGAAATGTAAACATGCATCATTGTATGCCCATATAAGCCATATAAGAGGACAACTGAACTGCTTTCTAATCTCAATTTCTAAAGCAGAGGTGGATTACACATGCATGTGTCTCGGTGAGTGGGAAGAGGAGATGATGA